>NC_138774.1:124759237-125179237 GCF_965119305.1 Pelophylax lessonae | reverse complement strand
ATTCCACCCAAAAAAATGTAAAAATCTAAATTTTTTTATCATTTTAGGTCAATTTGTTTTCTGCTACATATTTTTGGTAAAAAAAAATCGCAATAAGCGTATTTTGATTGGTTTGCGCAAAAGCTATTGCGTTTACAAACTAAGGGAAAGATTTCTGTCGTTTTTGGTGGGTTTTTTTTAACGAGTAATGGCGGCGATCTGCGTTTTTTTTTTTTGCGGGACTGCGACATTGCGGCGGACAGATCGGACCCTTGACTGACATTTTTGACACTTTTGGGGGTACCAGTGACATTACTACAGTAATCAGTGCTATAAATATGCACTGTTACTGTAAAAATGACACTGGCAGGGAAGGGGTTAATTTTATTGGAGAGGGAGGGGTTAATGTATGCCTGGTGCTTACTGACATGTGTGGGGGGAGGTGACTGAGTGACACAGGGACAGATCGCAGGTTCAGCTATGCTGAACCCTGCAATCTGACCCTGCCTGTCACTTAGGAGATCAGCCCGCTTTGTTTACACAAGTGGGCGGATCTCCAGACTCGATTCCCCGACGATCGGGGAAGAGCAGCGGCGATCGCCGCCGCCCCTCCCCTGGCCCGACTCCCGCTGTGACTGAACAACCAGTCACCAGCCGCAAAAACGCTTATAAAATTGCATTTAACCGCCAGGACTGTGTGTAAATCTGACAAGCCAAATGTCACCTGTCAGATGGAAAAATCTGGTGGCTTTACAGCTGCTAGATCAATTTCACACATTCTCATGAGTGCCTGTTTGTTGCACCCCCTGTGCAACCTCCCCCCATGTTTCCTAGGCTCCGCACACCCATCAGCAGATTCCACCAGGTAGAGGAGAAGGAGATCAGTGAACATCCATTTGCTTGACTCCCCTTACTGTTAAAAACCCAGACATGTAAAGCATCACTTCCGGGTCTTTTTTGTCGCTTTGGTGGGAATGCGACCTGAACTGAATTAGCTTCACTGGAGGACAGTTGAGACACCAAGGGTCTTTTAGTAGACCCTTGATGTTTCAAAAAAAAAAAGAGAACTCTGTGTAGAAAAAAAGTTTAGTAAAAAATAAAGTCTACACCCAAGCACTTAAAATCTCCTTCAAAAATATTTTTGGGCCCCCCTCTCCCACATGCGTACATGCACATATGAATGTAAATGCACACATCAGGGGTGCCTACACACAAACACTTTGATTGTGCTGCATGTTAAAAATCGCTATGCACTCTGGAGGGAAAGAAATAATTCTAGGTCCATTATTCACAGTTAACTCTAAACTGATGACCTGTAGAGGCTTTTAAAGAGTCGCTTCTGGAAAATATATGGTACCAAAGTTTGTAGCTGTTTCATGGGAGCATGTCATTTTAAGGCTTGACATTTTGGGTGTCTATTTAAATGGTGCAAGCTCATGTTTTATACTTTACCAAACAACTGGGTAATAGGATACATTTCTGTTTCCTAAAATTAATGTTAGTGTGTTTTTCACTAACATTTTGTGTTTGATAAACTGTTGTGCTAATATCATGTGCCATAAAGAAATGGAAGTAACACTTTTTTAATGTCTAAGGCATGGGCTGTTAACCTAGGGACCATGCATGGGTTCCAGGGGGTCCATGAGGGTCAGATAAAGAAAGATATTTACACAGCTCCCCCCCCCCCCCTTCCCTTTCCCTTCCTCTTCATTGCCCTAATCAATGGTTTCCAATTGAAAGAAAATGCACCCCGCCACTGCTTATAGCTCTGGCCATTAAGCATCTTTTGACTCATCGTTGGCCCATGTTTCCCATTTAAATTTCTATCATCGTTCTCTGCACAACAACCATCTTGTTTCACCACATAATGGCAAGTGCTAATTCTCATTTACTTTATTCAAAATTTGTGTATGTCATATATGTATGAAATAATCAAATGTCAATAAAATATAGTACATGAATTCATTGCATGCAAAGTTGTGTTATGTGAATATATGTGGGGAGGGGGTCCATAGCTCTCATCAGATTCTTAAGGGGATCGGTGAGTCAAAAACGATTAAGAACCACTGCCCTGGAGTGTCCGCTTTGGGGGCTTTTACATATTCTTACTGTAAGTGCAGTAAGTCATAGCAACCAACCACAGTTTCATTTACAGTATCTAATCTCCTCCCTGCAGTCAATTAACCTGGATTGCCTAATAAATCAGTTTGGTTTTCTACTGTGATCCCTGCTATCAACTCATGCATGGATATACTCACCCACACACTTCTTAATATCTCTAAGCCCAGACTCCACCCTAGTCATGTCTCTGTTTAAGTCTATGTTCTGTAAAACAAGCAAGGTATTCTTTATCAATGCTGTAGGAAATATTGGTATTAGAGAAGGACTGAAACACATGGGGCATTTCTGTTTGTACTTCTGTACATTTTTTGGTCACTGCACTACCAATAGGTACAGAACATATGGGAGATAAGACTGCACAACAGCCTGTGAACTCCTTTCAGAAACTGCACAGTGCAAATCATTTGAGGTTAGCATAGAGATTTGCCACATATAAAGAGGTCATAAAACTTTTGTCACACAATGTTTTAGGCATTAGTATTATTTCCATTTACAATGGCGAAAATAATTATTTGATTCCCTGCATATTTTGTGAGCTTGCCCACCTACAACGAGATGAAGGGTCTAGAATTGTTATCATAGGTGTATTTTAAATGACAGAGACAGACAACCAAAAATCCAGAAAAAAACATGATACAAATGTTATAAATTGAGTTGCAGTTCAGTGAGTAAAATAAGTATTTGATCCCCAAGCAAAACATGACTTAGTACTTGGTAGAGAAAGCCTTGTTGGCAAGCACAGAGGTAAGACATTTCTTCTTAGTTGGTTTCCAGATTTGCACACATCTCAGGAGGGATTTTGGTCCACTCTTCTTTACAGATCTTCTCTTAATCCATAAGGTTTTCTATAGGATTAAGGTCTGGAGACTGACTAGGCCATTCCATGACCTTAATGTGTTTCTTCTTGAGCCACTCCTTTGTTGCCTTGACGGGATGTTTTGGGTCATTATCATGCTGAAAGACCTATCCATGACCACTCTTCAGTATTCTAGCTGAGGGAAGAAGGTTGTCATCCAAGATTTTACAATACATGGCCTCATCCATTGGACCCTCAATGCAGCAAAGTCTGCCGGTACCTTTATTAGAGAAACAGCCCCAAAGACTGTAGGGGTGGTGATTGTAGGTTTATAGTTAGCATTTTACTTCCTCCAGACACGGCGAATCAAGTTAATACCACAGAGCTCAAGTTTGGTCTCATCTGACCCCAGCACTTTCTCCCAATCCTTCTCTAAACCATTTTTTCATTGGAAAACTTTAAACAAACCTGTACAAGTGCCTTCTTGAGGAGGGGTACCTTGCGGGAGCTTCAGGATTTCAATCCATGGCGGCGGGTTGTGTTACCAATGGTTTGTTTGGTGACTGTGGTCCCAACTGCCTTGAGATCATCCACAAGCTCCTCCCAGGTAGTTCTGGGCTGATCTCTCACTTTTCTCATGATCAGCCTTACCCCATGAGGCGAAATCTTGCATGGAAACAGACCAAGGGCGATTGATGGTTATTTTGTATTTCTTTTATTTGCGAATAATTGCTCCAACAGTTGTCTTCTTCTCACTAAGCTGCTTTTTAATATCTTGTTGCCTATTCCAGCCTTGTACAGGTCTATAATCCTTGTCCCTGACGTTCTTTGACAACTCTTAGGGTCTTGCCCATGATGGAACGGTTTGAATGGAAGAAAGAGATTCTGTGGACAGGTGTCTTTTATGCATGTCATTAGGAGCACCATCATAAATTGACAGGACTAATCTATGTACCACATGAGCACATACTGTAGCCAGTCTGTGGGAGCCAGAATTATTGTTGGTTGGTACAGGAATAAATACCTATTTTACTCACTGAACTGCAACTCAATTTATAAAATTTGTATTAGGTGTTTTTTCTGGATTTTGGTTGATAATCTGTCTCTGTCATTTAAAAGACACCTATGAGAATAATTATTTTTATTAATTTCTTTGTAAGTGAGCAAATTTACAAAATCTGCAGTTAATCAAATAATTATTTTTGCCACTGTACATCGTCATGATAGTATTGCCATAGTATTTATAGCTATGATTATATAAGATTGGGGTTAGTGTTAGGGGTAAGGGTCAAGTTAGGGGTAAGCTGTCAGGTAAATTTAAAAGTAACTCCACTTTTATTGTGAAAAAAATATTGCAAATAAAAAACAATTAATATAGCATGTGCAATTGCTACACAAGCCATATTGTAATTTATTGTTGCTAAAAATGTTTCTTTTAAAACAGCAGTGCTGTAATTTTATGTAAAATGTAATGCTTTGTGGCAACTTAGGAGGTAATGACCTATATTGACCTTGACCTAAACTTTTATACATCTCAGGCTCTCAACTTGCTCTCCTTTTCCATAACTCTTACATTATTGGAGCTATCTTAAGACAAAAGTGGCTACATCAATATATAGAAAGACACCAACCCATTAGACACCAATCCATTAGACACCAAGCATACCAAATTTAGAAGATCCAGAGGCTAAAAAGAAATGGTATTCCTTCTAAGAGAGCTATTCGTCAGATATCATATATGCTGTCTAACAAATTGTAATTTCATCCTGCTAAATACTATGTTGGTTTGTGTATTGTAAAACCTTGTCATAGGGAAATATATGTGTGCAGGTTAGCTGGCATTATGTCTACTTGGTGTGTCTACTTGCCATAATTAAACACTCCAGCACAGCTACCCCTCAGACCCTTTAGTTGGATTAAATTGTTTCTGTAACATCCCCTCCAGGGTCAGGAAAAAGCTGTTGCATTTGGAATCTGGAGCTCTTGTTTAGCAACAAAACCACTAAGGATATTGAGAGTCATTTTTCTGAGGGTCAGTGGGTTCTGGCATAGGAGTAATATTACATTCATGTTAGATTGAACATTCTCTGCAAGTGATCCAAACTCCGCACTGAACCAAAGACTAGATTTTGTAAATAGTTCTTACACCAAATTGTTTTCTTTTCATCAAAATAATATTTAAAAAATGGTTAACCTGACCCTCTTAATGCTCTAAGTAGAAACTTTCCCTGTTTGTATAAGCTACCATTACATCCTTCCCGGAAAGTGATCCTGGCATTTTATTAAATGTCAGAGCTGCAACAGCAGATGCTGTAAATGATGTGTGCTTCTGTTCAAACACATTAAGCATTGCCACACATGCGCTTTTGGCTACACAGTCTAGCACCATATTTGGGTGGCCATGGCAGCTACGCAGTGTGGTTTGGACTATACAGCCAGAAGCAAGAAGCCTGATGAGCGATCTTGAGTCACTGAAGGCCAGTTCACACCACAAAAACATGCTCCAAATCCATTCCAGATGTGTTTTTGCATGCATTTTTTAACAATTTTTTCATGCCTTTTACCGAATTCCTTTACAGTTCTGTGCAGGAAAATAAGTAGCATGTTGTTCTTTTTTTCTGGAACTGAAAAGCACTGGAACGCACTATGCCATTGGAACCCGTATTATCTACTTTCTATGCTTTTTCGATGAACGAAAAAAGATTGCACTGCATGTGGGGTGAACAGGCCGTAAGAGATTTTAATTGGTACATATTTTTTATCATAGCAGAGATATGGTTACTTTACAATCAGAAAAGGAAGAAATGAGCTCACGAGTTGTCTGTAGCAACCAATCAATTTACAGCTTTTCTGCTTCCTTAATTTAGGTGAGGAAAAAAAGACCAGCACACAATTACCAAGTAATCATATCCTCTTTACTTTTCTAACCTGAACTAGGAAAACAGAAAAGCTGTAAACCTGACATAGCCTAACATAAGGCAGTTACTGTATATCTTCCCTTTGTACTGGGAAAATTGTATTCTTATGGGAAAATTATCATATTATGAAATAGGAAATGTAGTTAAAATAACCTATTCTATCTTTATAAGTTGGCCTTGCTGTGTCAGATAAAGAAAATATTGTAAGTGATTTTTGAAGCTTCACCCACATGATCACTACAAGTTGTAGTTTCTCAAATGATCCACAGGGTGGCAGACTCTACACGTGGAATAACAAACTTCAGCAACAAATCGAAAACTTGTGACAAATACAGCACACTTTACATTTTAAAAATGTCTTTTAAAAAAAATGACCTTCTGTTTTGCTTGTTAAAAATTAACCATGCACCTGCCTGTCCATTCCATATAAAAAAAGTATTTTCTTCAACCAGGAATATGCTAGGGATGTAATCTTGCAAACTTTGAATTACATGTTGCTGCATGATTTTGCACTTACAAGTCCTTATTAATCTGTGGAGAATCACTTTTCAGAAATGTTTGACCTGCAGCGTCTCCTCATGGCCTGTTTTAACCCCATAAATGCAGCACCACCAAGCTGCAACTGTGTGCTTTTTACACAGATGTAGAGTGGTTGCTGCTCAGCCTCAATAACTTGAATGAGTAAAAAGTGCCGTCACATGCCTGATAAGAGTCCTGTGTGGCCCAAAACATTTCAAATTTTATGCTGTCATGTGATTATTGCACTAAAGTTGTGGATTCATTAAGGCGGGTAGAGTTGATGGTGCCTCGGCAGGGAGGGGTAGTGTCAATTATGTTTCCCAGGTCTTTTTGGTGGGCATTCTTGGGTCCAAACCACTGGTCGTGTGCCATATAAAAATGGGACAGTGGTGCTATTCAAAAGGCACAGGGTGCGTGAGAATGAGCATGTAGCAAGGTTTCTGCGGGTACAATTCCCATACTCTGTCCTGTTGCAAACAGAAAACAAACAAAGGGTGCACCAGCCTAGCGCATTATCCTCAATATAGGCTTTATTGAATAGAAAAAAGAGACTACTCACAAACCATGGTTATAAAGCAGCATCCAATCCAAACATCAGGAACAATATGTGTCGGTACCCACTGTCCTGAACGGATGATGGCTGACGCATTTCGAAGGCTTAGCCCCTTCCTCAGAGTTGGCTCTGACAATGGACTCTGACAATGATGGACTCTTTTATGTGCAGGTATGCTGGGGCAACCACAAGCCTGAGTTAGGGATTAGGGATGTTAGGAAATGACTGTGTACTTTGTTCTGTATGCTGAGAGTTTTCAGTAAAGCTTTTGAATCTTTACTTTTGCCTATCTGAAGTTACTCATGAGGTGTAATGCAAGTAACTGGCACACAGTCTGCAGTTTGGGTCAGCTAAACACATTGGGGTATGAAGATAACAGTACAAGAGTTAATACAGTGTAAAGAAACCCTGATTACCAAGGGTTTCGTGGTCTCTCCAGCAGCCTGTTGTTAAGCATGTACATGAGTTGTCAGTACTCTCTCCATGATCTGTCTCCTATAGCAACAGGAACAGACCAGCACCGCAGAGGCCCCCAACCTGTACACAGGTATGGAAGAGTTAAGTGAAGTGCACGCATTGAGTCCACGCTAGGTGTACAGTGGGGTTCCATACCATTACTGGGAGTGAGGTAGCGGTGATACGCTGGACAGATGGAGAGAGGGCAAGGGCTCTGCCTATCTCTCCTAAATGCATCAGTGACTGTGGTGATATATGTTACATCAAGTGACTTTATTAGAGTTCAGTTTTCAGTTTAAGTAAAGGTGCCCCATGTGTGAGACAGTGACAATGAACAAGGTGCCTAGCGTAGCCCAAAAGAACCCACCCCAGGGTAGGCCTCTCATGTGACCTTTGCTTGGCGCCCAACAGGGAGGGAACATGGAGGAACACAACCCCCACCATTCATGCTATTTCAAAATACACATTGGGTTCTGGCAAAGTATGCCTTAACCTTGTGTTGATACCAGCTCCCACCCGGGGGTCACTACAGCACCCACAAAACCATTTCCAGGAACTTGTGCAATGGGAATATTTTATTTAGAGGTATAAAAACACCAGTTCTTCAAATTGCTACATGCTTCAGAGATGCATTTAAGCTATATACGGGGTTACAGAACAGTACACTTCTCCGGGACAGCATCACTACACCGAATACTGTATAGACGAGAACTGACAGACTGAACAGATGTAAAATATTTTGGAAGGGTTACACTTTGAAATAAAATAAAGTAAAATCCTGCAACTTTGTAACAATTGTCAAACAATGGCAAAACATGTTTCATAACATAGCGTGGTAGCATGTGTTTTATTCAGGTGTAGCTCTCCCTCTATTTAGCAGGTGGCATTTTGCCTCCTGTAACCTTTATAGACGTCCCAGGGAGAGCAGGGGACCCTGTCGGGGTTTAGCAGGCATTCGCAAGTGGGACACGTAAGGGACCTATGTGGGCGGGGAGGAGGAGCCAGGAGTGCCTATGGGGGACTCCAGAAAAAGAGGATTGGGACCCTTCTGTTCAAAACCATTGGCTTGTATTTTTTTTAATTTACCCACTTGCCGATCGCACTATAACCGAAAGATGGAAACAGCGCGGCTGGCTAGTTCTGAGAGGGTGTCTTTTGACGTCCTCCCGTGCTCGCTTCTCACACGCTTCCTGGGGCACACAGCAGAAAGTGTTCAAGATGGCTGGCACTTCACGGATCGATTTAAAGAGCCAATTACAGCGGC
This sequence comes from Pelophylax lessonae, assembly GCF_965119305.1. Classification (NCBI taxonomy): domain Eukaryota; kingdom Metazoa; phylum Chordata; class Amphibia; order Anura; family Ranidae; genus Pelophylax; species Pelophylax lessonae. The sequence continues at coordinate 125,170,631 of NC_138774.1, read as the reverse complement.
CCTTTACCACATGATCACTCTGTTCAATGACACAAGTCACTTACCAACAAACTGGCATCATGGCCGGTTCTGGTCGCACTGCTGCTAGATTTCTTTCTCCTTTCCTCACACACTGTATCGGTGTGAAGAATGGAGAAAGAAACACTGGGGCAGCATGAGCTAGCACGATTCTGTGTACACCTCCCGTGCTCCTACAGTGCCATCACAGTGCCATCAGTGCTCTTACGGTGACATCACAGTGACATCAGCACTCCTACATTGCCCATCAGTGCCATTACAGTGCCATCAGTGCTCCTACAGTGCCTCCACAGTGCCACCAGTGCTCCTACAGTGCCATCAGTGCTCCGACAGTAGTATTAGTGCCACTAAAGTGCCTATCAGTGCCCCTACAGTGCCATTAGCGCCACTACAGTGCCATCAGTGCCCCTACAGTGCCACTACAGTGCTCATCAGTGCCATTACTGTGTTATTTAGTGCCCTTCAGTGCCACTACAATGCTCATCAGAGCCATTACAGTGCTCATCAGTGCCACTGCAGTGCTCATCAGTGCCATCAGTGCCCATCAGTGAGTGCTTATCAGTGCATATCAGTGCCCATCAGTGAGTGCTTATCAGTGTCCTACAGTGCACTACAATGCCACCAGTGAGTGCTTATCAGCGCTCATTAGTAACCTACAGTGCTATCAGACCCCTACAGTTCCATCAGTGAGTGCTCATCAGTGCCACTAAAGTGCTCATTAGTACCACTAAAGTTATCATAGGTGCCACTACAGTGCTCATCAGTGCCACTACAGTGCTCATAAGTGCCACTACAGTGCTCATCAGTACCACTACAGTGCCCTATTAGTGCTCATCGGTGCCCAGTAGTAAACATCAGTGCCATCCCGTCAGTGCTGTAAACTTTTTTTTAAAAAAGCGTAAAAAAAAAATGAGTTTTTATTTTCTTTCCAGATTTTCAAAAAACTTGTGAAAAAAATAACACGTTCAAAAGACTCATTATGCCTCCTAGAATATACATTGGGGTGTTTGCTTTCCAAATTGGGTCATTTTGTGGGTGTTTCAATTGTCCTGGTGCTCCAGGGCCTTCAAAAGTGTGACAAGTAGTCAAGAAATGATATGTGTAATTTATGTTCTAGAACACCTGATGGCGCTACCTGCATGTCGGGCATCTGTATGTGGCCAGGCTATGTAAAAGTCTTACACACGTGGTATTGCCATACTCAGGATGAGTAGCAGAATGTATTTTAGGGTGTAATGTTGGGTATGTACATGCTATGTGTTAGAAATATCATAAATTGACAACTTTGTGTAAAAAAAAAAAAAAATGCATTTTCATTTTCTTTACACATTTTCCAAAAACTTGTGGAAAAAAATGACATGTTCAAAAAACTCATTAAGCCTCACAGAATATACGTTGGGGTGTTTGCTTTCCAAAATAGGGCCATTTTGTGGGCTTTTTAATTGTCCTAGTGCTCCAGGGCCTTCAAAAGTGTAGGTAGTCAATAAACTAGATGTGTAATTTATGTCCCTAGAACACCTGACAGTGCTCATTGCATGCTGAGCCTCTCTATGTGGCTAGGCAGTGAAAAAGACTCACATATGTGGTGTCACCATACTCATGATGAGTAGCAGAATGTGTTTTGGGGTGTAGTTGCAAGTATGCCTATGCTATGTGAGAGAAATAGCTTGTTACTATTACAATATCATGAAAAAAAAATCTTCATTTTGCAAAGAATTGAGGAAGAAAAATACAACTTCAAAAACCTCACCATGCCTCTTACTAAATATCTTGGACATCTTCTTTCCAAAAAGGAGTAATTTGGGGGGTATTTGTACTTTCCTGGCTTGGTAGTGTCTGAAGAAATGAAAAAGGCCATCAGTACATCAGGTGTGATCAATTTTCGATGATTTGCACCATTGCTTGTAGACTCTATAAACTTCACAAAGACCAAACTGAAAAATAAGTGCAGCGCTAAATTTGAAACAGTGATAAAACATATGCGTATACCCATAAAAATAGTGGAATAAGAAAAAAAGATCATAAAGGTGAGTTCCAAGTTAAAAAACTAACCATCCAAGTTCATAGGTGAAAAGATCCCCACACTGACAGGAGAACAATGAATGCGCTCACCGGAGTGTATGGACCCAGTGTACCCAATAGCAAATGGGTCATACAGGCTGGATAAGATGGAAACCCCAAAAGTAGCTGGTTCACCAAATGTTTCCAAAAAGGTGGTCAGAGCGTCTTATATAAGGATGCCAAGGATTCCCTCTCGGGTGTACATGTATAGGGATAAGCCAGACAACACGGACATAGTGTAAAAAACGCTTTCAATTTATTAAAAGAAACAGAGATTACAAGCATCCAAATGGAACAATGCAGGGAATACAAATCAGATGGCAATGGTGACGTTTCTGATGTGTTTCATCATAAAAGACATGTTCATAGGAAGTTGTCAAGTGATGTTACCATCTCCAGCACAATTTATATAGTATAGTATAGAATTTTGACCACAAAGAAGCTGAACGCTGTTAAACACGTGTAATTATTTTATTTCAATGGCCAGAATAAAATAAAGAAATAAACGCCCATACTCCAAAACCTGCTAAATTATGCTAAACTCGCCTAAACTGGCTTGAAAAAATGCAGCATAGGTGAGTTTATAACGCTGATTTTCTCTTCTCAGGATAAACCGCATTTACAAGAAACCAGTGTGAATGAGACCTTAGAATTGGCCATCTGGAACCTAACTTGACTCTAGCCTTTCTCAGTTACTGGGCCCTGTGCTGGTTACTGAGCCTAAGGCTGGCCATACACTATACAATTTTCTTATTCAATTTCCTTTAGATTTACCTTAAACTATGTAGTGCAAGGGCCTGTCTGATTACATACAAATTGAAAGTGTTTAGGTTTGACCCTATATCACATGGTTTTGGTAAATCTAAAGCAAAGTTGAACAAGAAAATTGTATAGTGTATGGCCAGCCTTAAGCTTAAACTAGCTATAGAATCCCAGACCAGAAGGGACAGGGTTAGCTAGTATAGTAGGAGTATATAAACTCTATTGCAATAAACAGGTTCACCTACTAATAAACTGGAAAGTGACCACTACACAACATACAGTAGCACAGACCTAGCTATCTGGCACTGTGAATGTGAGATAATAATAGTTGGGCAGAGATAAATCTGTCACAAGGATTCAGATACACACTAAAGAATCTATGGGCTGCTGCAGTTAAACTTTTAGAACATAGAAATGCTTGCCTAATAGTCTCTTTTATTTTATTGTATACGAGAAAGTTTGTCACTGAATGATGATAGCAGTTTTGTGGTTTGAAAGTAAGGTTTTGGTTTAAAAACATTAACTGGATTGCACACGGATAGACGCAGTTAACAGTTTTGATTTTATTACTAAATAGATACCTGGAAGAAATTAAAATAAATGTATGTTTTAATAAAATCCTGTAAAGTAGAAAGTGGTAACTGGTGACCAGGTCTCTTTATAGGATATTTTGTGAAAGAGATAGGGAGTAGCAATCATATGTATGGACAAACATGTAACTAAACATCATAAAATATTTTTCAGAGGTACTCTGCTTTTCAGTTATTTACTAACCACTTACCACCATTTTGTACAAAAAAGAAAATGCTCTTGGTCCATACATATAGATTGAGAACAACTTGCAGGTGACCAACCTGTTCTCATCTGTAGGTTGCTGCTTGCCTAAAGGATCACTGAGTTCCTCTGGCTCAGCTCCCCCTCCTTTTTCTGTGCTATGTCTGACTCTAAAGCCCCGTACACATGATCAGATTATCAGATACACATGATCAGATTATCGTGTGTACGGACCTTAAGGCCCGCACACACGATAAGAAAATCTGTAAGGAAAATTCGTCCGACGACCGATCTGCCAATTTTCGGATTGTTAGTATGGTGCTTTCGACAGCCAACTCCGACTTTTCGGCTGACAAAATACTGATGTGCAGGCTATAAAATTTTTGTCGTCCGTAATACAATGTCCGATTTTCGTCTCATTAGTACAGATTTCGACGGAAAAAAATCTTAAGAGCAAGACTAGGCATGCTCAGAGACGAAAGAACACATACAAAACAATCCAACACATGACATCACTTCTGAAGTAGAATTCTGTCGTACGGGAAAATTCGTATGAAAATAACCTCTTCACTTTCCACATCAGACTAGCATGCCACAAAAAATGGACGACAGATCGTTCGATAATCTGATTGTGTGTACGGGGCTTTAACCTTCAAAGGTGGTGCTCAACATGGGTGCTCTGCCCAGTGGAGGTCTTGAGCTAAAGCAACAGCTTCATTTTCTGAGTTTCCCTTTTTGAAGCAGTATCAGACACATAAGTATCCCACTCCTTCAAACGGGTATATAAATCTAAATAGCTAAAACTAGCGAGTGCTCAAATTGCCACAAAAAAAAAAAAAAACTGAAACAAAAATAAAGATAAAAGGAAGGCAGCTAGTGCTCAACAGGTGACCACCCTACTTAACAAACAAACAGTGCAGCACCAGAAAATAAATATTACAGTGCATTAACCAATTATTAGTGCAAAGGTACATACATAAGTCTCTTCCAATTGGATTATTTATGCAGAATTAGGATATTGTTTAGTGTCAGCTGGATATCAGATATACAATTTTTAATACTTTGTAGAACCACCATTCGCTGCAATTACAGCTGCACGTCTTTTTGGGCATGTCTCTACCAGCTTTGCACATCTAGAGAATGAACATGTTGCCCGTTCTTCTTTGCAAAATAGCTGAAGCTCTGTTCAGATTGGATGGAGAGTGTCTGTGAACAGCAATTTCAAGTCTTGCCGCAGATTCTCAATTTGATTTAGGTCTAGACTTTGACTGGGCCATTCTAACACATGAATACGATTTGATCTAAACCAATCACTGTAGCTCTGGCTGTATGTTTAGGGTTGTTGTCCTGCTGGAAGGTGAACCTCTGCCCCAGTCTCAAGTCTTTTACAGGCTCTAACAGGTTTTCTTCTAAGATTGCCCTGTATTTGGCTCCATCCATCTGTTCATCATCTCTGATCAGCTTCCCTGTCCCTGCTGAAGAAAAACATCCCGACAACATGATGCTGCCACCACCATGTTTCACGGTGGGGATGATGTATTCAGGGTACTGTACAGTGTTCGTTTTCCGTCCACACATAGCATTTTGCCTTTAGGGAAAAAAGTTAAATTTTGGTCTCCTCTGACCAAAGAACCTTCTTTCACATGTTTGCTGTGTTCCCCACATGGCTTCCCACAAACTGCAAAAGGGACTTCTTATGGCTTTCTTTTAACAATGGCTTCCTTCTTGCCATTCTTCCTTAAAGGCCAGATTTGTGGAGTGCACGACTAATAGTTGTAATTGTAGTTGTATCTTGGAGTCTCAAATTATAGTGTTAGGACCACAGTATAGAGGAGCCTTGGTGAAGCAGTGCAGCTTCCACAAATATTTGCAAATGTGTGCAATTAAAACCTCTGCTTTTAATTGTTATGGCAAATTTGCTTTTTTTTTGGCAGGCTCTCTGGTTCAGTAAATGTGCCGGGATATTTTTTGTTTGTTTGCAATGTGCAAAGCCCTTCCATATGCACATTACTACAAAGACTACAGTAGTTATACATTGGGGTGGTTGCCATCTTTTCGTAAAGCTTGTTCCATGGATTTTACATAGGGGCACCTTGGACACCATCAAATGCCCTTAGGCTCTTGCTGGGCTTCTAATGTGTCCCTGCACCTTTAAGGAGGGGTGGGCTCCCTCCAGACGTACCTGCTCTCAAATTATCCACTGCTATATGTACTCACAACATGGAGACTCCAAAAATTATAGAGTTAGGACCTCACTACGCAGCGGAGCCCTGGCAAGGCTATTTGGCTTCCACATAGATTTGCAAATGTTGTGCAACCAAATACTCTATTTTTTGCATGAATTCTTAGACGGGGTAATTTGTTTTGTTTTGTTTTGTTTTTTTGCAGGCTAGCTGGTAAGTGTGCTAGGAAAAGTTTTGTTTGTTTTTGTAACATACAGAATTAAGCCTCATCCATGCAAATGGTTTATAGCACTAATGTTATTCATCAACAGAGCCTAGGAACCCTGTGGTCACAACTAGATAACCATGAACATAGACATCACAGGAACAGTTTTCACCTACGGAGCATACCAGAAGCTACTGATCCTAAAGATTTGGAGGCCACCGTCCAGGCTAGTTTCCCTACCTTGCTGGACAGTTTAAAAGGAGATGCTTTTGAACTGGACTATGTACACCAGTGGTGGCCAACCTAAAAATTATAGAGAGCCTCAAGTGCAGCGCCTGAAACTTCCAAAGGACTGCATAACAGCAGTGCATTTTCACACCTTAACACCCAACAATTTTGGCCCTACTGCATTTTTTGCAGCATATCACAATGCACACTGAGGCAGTTGGAGTACAATAACCAGTATTGGCGTCAGTAAGTCCAACACTGATGTCAGTCAACAAAATAATAAGCCCCAACATTGATGTCAGTGGATACAATTACAACCCCCAACACTGGTGTCATTGGAGGCAATATTAACCCCCAACATTGGTGTCAGTGGACACATTAATACTGAGCATTGGAGTCAATGGACATATTAATACTAAGCACTGGTGTCAGTGGACATGTTAACACTGACACAACAAATAGATGGGTGTACTGGCGCTCCCAAGACTAATGACAGATGGGCACTTTGGAATCAAAAATCTTGAGGAATAGTCACAGTGAACAATGTCAGGTTTATTAAAATCATTAAAAATGGTGAGAGACACTGTAGACAGCAGGGAGCATCCAGCAGTGAGGAAATACCTTTAAAATGGACCCAGGGATCGGGTGGGGACGCCTGTCCAGGTGTTGGAAGGACAACAGGAGCGCTGATGCCGTGGAGATGGAAACCCCTAGGGGCGATGGGAGAAGGAGGAGAGAGGGGGGAGAAACTCAACCCCCGTAGCTCGATCCGTCCGCAAGCTGCCGCAAGCGGCGTCGTCTCCTTGCTTTAAGCGGCTGAGGCGGCGCTGAGGGATGGCGTCGACTCACAGAAGCCCATACAGCGCACCATGCCGAGCCTCGTACCGATGATCCCGATGTGGGAGGCAGCCTCGCTGCACCGAACACACCACACAACAGTGTAAGCTGCCTTGCAGTGAGGAAACTAGCAGCCACAAGATGGAGGATTACATGTTTCCAGGATTTGCTTGTATGTGTTTCATGTTAACACTGAGCATTGGTGTCAGTGGACATATTAAAACTGAGCATTGGTGTCAGTGGGCACAATAAAAACCCCCAGCACTGGTGTCAGTGGATGCAATTATAACCCCCAGCTCAGGAGTACCATGATAACCCCCAACTATGGTGCCAGTGGATGCAATATTAGCTCCCAGCAGTGGTGTTGGTAATATTAACACCTCCTCTGACATTGGTAGTCACAGGCAGTGAGATAACCCCCCCCCCTCCCTTTGCATCGGTGGTCACTGGCAGTGGAAGTTACTCTACTCCCACAGTGGTGGTTACTGGCAGTGAAATTTAAACCCTCCCCTTTGCATTGGGGGTCAGTGGCAGTGAAAGTTAACCCCCTTAATCCCCTCGCCTGATGGTTATGGCAGGGAAAATGTATCCCCCAATAATATCTCCCATTGCTGTTGGCAGCAGTAAAAGTGTAACCCCCGCCCCCCTTACCCGATCACAGGCTTCTGCTTCACTCTCTCTCTCCCTAGGCCAGGACTTTAATTATACTGTGGACAGAGATAACTCTGCCCACAGTACAGGCCCTCTTTCAGTGCCGGTTGATGGAACACAGAGAGCAATCCAGCACCTGGCTTCCGGCTGCCACTCTGCTTAGTATATGGTGCCTAATAGTGTTGGGAGAATGGTTCGGCCCGAGCATGAGTTTGGGCCGAACATCGGCTGTTTACATATTCGGCGAACATCTAAATTGTCAGGGCAATCAACTGTTTGTTCGTCCCACTGAACAACCACAATGCACTACGCAGCCGCACGGTGCATTGGAAGCCCTGATTGGCTGAAGTAATAAAAGCTTTGCCAAATCAGGGCCCTTAGCACTGTCAGAGCCATGATTGGACACTGTCATGATGACTCTATCCAATCATGGCGGATTGCTCTTAGTCCCACCTAACACTATAAAAATATTCTTCCCATAGTGGCCATTTGCTACTAGCGAGTTAGTGTGCTATAGTGATTCCTTTGTGAGTGTAAAGTATCAGCTTAGTGTGAATCTAGTGATAGTGCAGCGTGAGTGTAGTGCAATTGTTCATTTTATTTTAGTGTCAATTTATTTTGTGAGGGCAGGTTTCCTGCAGTATATTTCAATGTGTTACTGCACGTTTTCCACAGTATAGTGCAGTGCGTTGTTGCATATTTAATGCAGTATATTTCAGTGTGTTATTGCACATTTAATGCAGTATATTTCAGTGCATTGGTGCACGTTTACCGCAGTATATTGCAGTGTGTTGGTGAACGTTTAACGCAGTATATTTCAGTGTGTTATTGCACATTTACCGCAGTATATTGCAGTGTGTTAATGCACGTTTAACGCAATTTCTTTCAGTGCATTATTGCACGTTTACTGCAGTATATTTCAGTGTGATACTGCACTTTTAACGCAGTACATATCAGTGCATTGGTGCACGTTTACCGCAGTATATTGCAGTGCATTAGTGCACGTTTAACGCAGTAAATTTCAGTGCATTATTGCATGTTTACCACAGTTTATTTGCAGTGCATTGTGCACATTTAATACAGTATATTTCAGTGCGTTTATTGGACGTTTACCGTAGTATATTGCATTGCGTTAGTGCAAGTTTAACACAGTATATTTTAGTGCATTGGTGCACATTTAACGCACTATATTGCAGTGTAGTATTGCATGTTTATTGCAGTATATTTTAGTGCAGTATATTTTGGTGCATTAGTGCACGTTTAATGCAGTATATTTCATAGTTACATAGTTACATAGTTAGTGAGGTTGAAAAAAGGCATCAGTCCATCCAGTTCAACCTATGATGTTTGTGTGTGTGTTTGCTGTTAACCGTACATTGTATACCCCTGTATGTTGTGGTCTTTAAGGTGCCCATCTAACAGTTTTTTGAAACTATCGATGCTCCCTGCTGATACGACTGTTTGCGGAAAAGAATTCCACATCCTTACTGCTCTGACAGTAAAGAACCCCCTACGTACTTTAAGGTTAAACCGCCTTTCCTCTAGTTTTAGTGAGTGGCCACGTGTCTTATTGTATTCCCTTTCTCTGAATAGTTTGTTCCTTATGCTAGGGTCGCCAGTACAGTATTTGTACATTGATATCATATCCCCCCTCAATCGTCTCTTCTCCAGAGAGAATAAGTTCAGTGCTTGTCGTCTTTCCTCATAGCTGATGTCCTCCATTCCCCTAATTATTTTTGTTGCCCTTCTCTTCACACTTTCCAGTTCCTGCACTGCTGCCCAGAACTGGACAGCATACTCCAGATGTGGCCGGACCAGAGTCTTGTAGAGAGGGAGAATAATCTCTTTATTTCTGGAGTGAATCCCCTTTTTTATACATCCCAGTATTCTTTTGGCTTTGCTTGCAGTGGCTTGGCATTGCATGCCATTTCCAAGCCTGTTGTCTACCAGTACCCCCAGGTCCTTTTCCATCTTAGATTCACCCAGAGGTTCCCCCCTAGTGAGTAGCTTGCTTTCTGGTTTCTGGCACCCAAGTGCATTACTTTACATTTTTCAACATTAACCACTTGCCGACCGCCGCAAGTACATATACTGCGGCGGTCAGCCCCTCACAGGAAAAGTGACGTAGGGGTACTGTGAGGCTCTGGGGACCTGTGAGGCTCTGGGGAGCGAGCGCGCGCCGCCGGATGCGCTCTCCTGCTCCCGCTCGGTCACGGACCCCCCCCCCCCCCCCCGCACGTGTGCCTGGCGGACCAGATGTCCGCCGGGCACTCGCGATCGTCCGTTACACTGGGAGAAAGGCAGGCGGCTCATGTAAACAAGCCGCCTGTCATTCTCCCCTGTGTAAGAATAGTGATCATACGGTTCTGCTATGTAGGACCATTGATCACTGTTCTTACACCTCAAGCCACAGCCAATCACAGTTAGAAGCACGGGACACACACAAGCTAGGGACACACTCAAAAAAAAAGTTAACCCCTTCACTGCCAGTGTCATTTTACAGTAACAGTGCATATGTATAGCACTGATTACTGTAGTAATGTCACTGGTAACCCCAAAAGTGTCAAAAATGTCAGTCAAGGGTCCGATCTGTCCGCTGCAATGTTGCAGTCCCGCAAAAAAAATCGCAGATCGCCGCCATTACGCATTAAAAAAAAACAACAAAAATTACAAAAATCTTTCCCTTAGTTAGTAAACGCAATAACTTTTGCGCAAACCAATCAAAATATGCTTTTTGCGATTTTTTTTTTTTTTACCAAACATATGTACCAGAAAACAAATTGGCCTAAAATGTTAAAAAATTTTGATTTTTACTTTTTTTTTTGGGAATTTCATATAAAAAAATGTGAAAAATATTGTGTTTTTTTGCAAAATTGACGCTCTTTTTTTGTTTATAGCGCATGATCAAAAAATCACACAGGTGATCAAATACCACCAAAAGAAAGCTCTGTTTGTGGGAAAAAAAGGACGTCAAATTTGTTTAGGTACAGTGTCGCATGACCGCACAATTGTCCGTTAAAGTCAGGCAGTGCCGAATCGCAAAATAGGCCCTGGTCAGGAAGGGGGTAAAATCTTCCGGAGCTTAAGTGGTTAAACCTCATCTGCCATGTAGTTGCAATGCAGTGCAATAGTGCTAGTTAAATGCAGTATATTTCAGTGCATTAGTGGATGTTTAACACAGCATATTTCAGTGTGTTTGTGCATGTTTATCACAATATATTGCATTGCGGTAGTGCACATTTAACGCTGTATATTTCAGTGCGTTGGTGCAGTTTTACTGCAGTATATTGTAGTGTGTCAGTGGAGTGTGTCTGTGTGGTGAGTACTCAAGTTAAAGTGCACTAAACACCACTTTCCATTGATTAAAGTGCATCCACGTACACAATACCCCATCTTTATTACATTTTTTTAAAAAGCACCCCCCTCCCATTATGTCTGGGAGGCCAACAAGGAGAGGCAGATGCACTGTGAGGGGGGCCAGAAGAGTCTGTGTCCACAGGCATAGGTGGACGTGGTCCGTCCTCAGGCAGGGCATGATTACCTCTGTTTAGTGATGTTGGCTGTGCTATCCAGCCACAGCATGCAGAGGAGGTGGTGGGCTGGCTTACTAAACCATCCTCATCCTCCTCATCCTCTATCACCCAAGCAGAGACTAGTGCACAGTCCACTGCAGCTGCCAGAGTGACTTATTCTGCCTCCTGGTCCACAGCTACTCCTTCATAGCCCCAGCATCAGGCATGGAGTTATTTTAACACAGCATCAGTAACTTGCTCCTTGACGATGAACAGCCATTACTTGCTTCAAATCTTGGTTCTGAGGTTGAGGAAGGTAGGAACATGAGCCTACAGAGAGGGGAGAACACTGGCAAACAACAAATAGGCAGTAATGTTTCCCCAGCCGCAGCATATTGGCAAGTTGGCCCCAGTGATGATGAGGATGGAGGGGATGATGAGGTCACTAACACAACTTGGGTTTCGGATAGAGCAGAGGAGAAAAGTGAGGGTGAGGCAGCCATCATGGAAGAGTAGAGAGCAGCCATCCTATTCTTCCAGATTGTGGAATTGTTATCTCCCAGCCAACTTCCAACAACTCAGCTGTCTGGGCCTTTTTTTTTAGCATATGTGCAGCAGATCGCACTGCAGCAATTTGCAAACTTTGACTCAAGTAGATCAAGCATGGCAAAAACACAAGCCATTTGGGTACTACATGCTTGACAAGGAAGTTAACCTTCTACCACTCAGCCCATTGGTAAGAGCACCTGAAAGCCTCACAAAAGGGAAGCAATTCTGGTCCTCCTCATTCCTCACCTTTCGGGTCTATCCCCGCTATACCTCATGACCTCTCAGCAGCCTCCACTGACATGGATGATGGTATAGCAATGGGTGTCACAGGTCCTGGCAGCACATCTGCCAGTAGCACACCACCAGCTGTAGACTAAAGCAGGCAAATTTCTCTGCTTCATATGCTGCAGCAAAAAAAAAAAAAAAAACAGTCTCTGCCACCCACATGCCCAGCGTCTAAATTCAAGCTTGTCAAAGCTGCTGGCTTTACAACTCCTGCCTTTCCATCTGGTGGATTCTGCTGTCTTCTGTGAATTTGCAGAATGTATTTGCAGAATACAGTCTGCACGGTTGTCGTAAACGTAATAACACCCTGAACACAGGTCTTAAACGTGGAAGTACCATGCCATCTGGTTGCAGTGCGTATCCAAAAGTAGTTAATGCACTATTTTTGGTGCAGTGCAGTAGGATTTGAGCCCATTCAAAATGAATAGGCTCAAAATGCATCGTTCTGTACCACATATGAATCGCACAGCCTATGAATCACAGTTTGTTTCTGTGCAATTTTTAGCGTTAGCCGGCCCTCAGTCTATAATGAATGTTATCTTACAGACTTACCTACCTTATCAACCACTCAGTGGTCACCACCCCTTACTGCTCTCCCAAAACCTACTGCTCTCTAATTGACTCCTTGTTCATTCACCTCCAGAATTTCTCCAGAATCTCTCCCTTCTTTTTCTGGATCTCCCTACCCCAATCTGTCAGGCTGGCTATCTTTTACAATGTCTGCCTTCAATGGATCCCTGAAAACAAATCTCTTCGGGGGAAGCCTATCCTACCTCCACCTAAAAACTGGATGTTTACTTTCTTCAACATTTACCTATGTTTCTTCAATACATGGACATCCAATGGACTTGCAGTAACCAGGGGCAGACTGGCAACTTTCGGCCCAGGGGGCAAGTACAAACCAGAGGTCAATGGTGCAGCGACTCTGCCCCCCTCCCACTCTCCCTCACCCCCCCCCCTTCCCACTCTCCCAATCCTCCTTCCCACTCTCCCAAGCCCTGCTCCAGATACTCTCTACTTACCGTCTGAATCTGGGTTTCCGACCTGGTCAGCAGAGGGAGGTTGGGGGGAGCTGGGACAGCTCAGTTGGGGCTGGTCGTGGCAGAAGAGACTCCAGTGGGGCACGGAACTGGCCTATGCTCAGACACAGTGTACACCATCCATGCTGGGGGGGGGGGGGTGTAGGAGGGAGGCCTGCGCTTTGTCCTTGTTTCCAACCCGCACTCAATAGGTCAGCGGTGGGGACTTTTTACTTCTCTTCACCATGAATCCTTTAGGCATGTCTGTGGCAGAAGCAGTGCAACCTTTTTACGGGGAATCAGAGCAGCCCAGGGGGCAATTGCCCCCTGCACTCTGGCCCAGTCCTCCCCTGGCAGTAACCATGGGGTTACACATACCCTTAATAGAAGATAACAACACACATTTTTGGGTCCTCCAGTCCTCCAAATGGAACCACTGCCCTATCCCTTAGCTCAAGCTCCCAGGGGCTCACACGCAGGAATACTACCTTATACACACATTCTTGGTAATCAATATATGGCAAATTGCCCCTGTAATCTCCTGTGTGTCAGGATCACCTGGCATCCGGGCGGTCATGGTTTATTTATGTTGTGTTTTTCGTTTCTATGTCAGCATGTCTAACATGAACAGTGGATGTGGTTCTGGTATCTCCATTATCGGGAAAACATATTACTGTTAAAAAAATCTATTGAGACTAAAAAAGTCATTAATATTTTATTTTGTATCCCAACTTCCATTCTTTGTCACAAAAATAGCCTCTTTTTTTCCCCCAGTTTCTACATAGAGAATACTTTCTTTCTAAATGCATGTTAGGCTATGTTGACAACACCATATAGGTGAAGGCAATATTGGGTATATCATTTTTGGAAATAGGCCTTTATTGTTGGTTCTAGATTATAAGCTTTCACAATCACACAAAGACATTGCTGTGACGAGTCCATGTTTGTGTAGCTTTCATTACTCTGCACTATAAGCATGTTTTTTGTTTGTTTTTTTGCCACCCTGACCTTGTTTTGCACCTAATTAGCAAACTGCAAGTTACAGTTACTCTCTGTGTGATCTTCCAGGTGATTGCCCATTCTGTTAAATGTATTTATATGATAGTTGGCCCAGATGACACAAACCTGTCTGACCAGTTGTGGAAGAGGGCAGGCAGGCAAAGGGGCATGGGGCATAATGCAAAGCAACCTGGGCAAGAGCAGAAAAAGTCATCAGGACTAAACAACTAAATGTTTGGAAATGTCAGCATTAAAAGAATTGTGGAAATCAGGACTGAATTCCATTTATGGGTATGTGATAGGTACACACTGTGCACCCCGCTGTCTCTTTGGGGACACCTGAACAGTCACCAGCCCTGTAATTGTACTCAGAAAAGAACAATTCTGTGCATAGGAAAAATGTGCCATGTAATTATTACCATGATGTGTTTCCAAGAAAAGAGTGAAATCCCCAAGGTCAGCTAAGAGTAATTATTTTCTGGAAATCTAGAACTCGCATCTGGGAATTGAAGTAAAGAAAGTAAGCAGTGTATATTACTGCTACAAACTGCGGCTTGCATCTCACGCGGCGCCTGACCTGAAATAATACATGATAATATTCCCTTGCTGATCCCTAATTAAATTGTTATTTACTAAACTGTTTAAACTACTGGTAATCATTAACGGCTACTAACTAGAACAGATGCTAATGACTGGCATTTAGTGAAATAAATTCCCAGGCATATTTGTATCCTCCAATGAAATCAGATAAAGTCATTATGAAATATCAGTTGACTTTACTTCAAAATGGCAACAACAATCAAAGTAAAGAGCCACTAAGCCAAAAAGCAACAATGCACAATTTCTGGTATCATAAAGCATCAAGAATTAATCTTGTGCTTTACCAAGATGTTGCCTTAAATCTCCAAGATATATGTCACAAAGATACAGTCATGGGTCTGTAAGATGCTGAGGAGTGCCTAGAGTCCTAGTGGCCAACATGCAGCCCAATGGCCACATGGTGGCCCTTTGGAATTTGTTCTGCAGCCATTAGGGCCCAATAAATCTGGAGTGGGAGCATCAATTTATAAAGGGGTAACAGCGGGATCTTTACAAACCTTATGTTATATGCGCCTGTGCCCCACTGTCTTCTGCAGCATGTCTCCAGTCTCTCACCATACCTAGCACAGTCACTGACCACTAACCTCTAACAGTTCTTTCTAGAAATACATAAACTGAACATTAAATGTGTGTCCCTTTAGTGATATCAGGGGCCTCAGTTGAGGCCCCTTATATATAATAGGTTGACACCTACTACCTGAGGGATCACTCACACCATTGTCTTGTGGTAATAAACTGCAACGCACATTTTAAATGCGTCATGTGTCCATAGTTCTTTAGAAATTTACAAAACATACGTTTTTTGTAACTTTTTTTATTGGTTTCGCAAAGTACATGCCAAAAATGCAAAAATGGCACTCCTATTGCAAGTGTAGCCCTTATTCCCATAAGAGCTGCTGGAAATTTGCCCAGGTTCTTCCCCAGTGGATTGCCCTGTTGCCAGGCACACAATCACAGCCACATTTTTCCTCAGGTGGGTTGTTTTTTATTTATTTTTTTTTTTGGACACCTTGGATAAGGTTGGGAGAATTGAGTGGAATCCTACAAAAACAAAACCATGTACAGGTTGAGGACAGTGAACTCCTTTCTGTAAAGCTGGAACAGAAGTCCTTGCATATAGCAAACTGTGGACTTCCATCCATCCATGTCTCCATCCATCCATGTTTCCATCCATCCAGGTCTCCATTTATCTATGTCTTCATCCATCCATGTCCCCATCCATCCATCCATGTCTCCATCCATCCATGCATCCATCCATGTCTCCATCCATCCATGTCTCCATCCATGTCTCCATCCATGTCTCCATCCATGTATCCATCCATGTATCCATCCATGTCTCCATCTATCTATGTATCCATCCATGTCTCCATCTATCTATGTATCCATCCATGTCTCCATCCATCCATGTCTCCATCCATGTCTCCATCCATGTATCCATCCATGTCTCCATCTATCTATGTCTCCATCCATTCATCCATGTGTCCATCCATCCATATATCCATCCATCCATGTCTCCATGCATCCATGTCTCGGTTCATCCATCCATGTCCCCATCCATCCATCCATGTCTCCATCCATCCATGCATCCATCCATGTCTCCATCCATCCATGTCTCCATCCATGTCTCCATCCATGTATCCATCCATGTATCCATCTATGTCTCCATCTATCTATGTATCCATCCATGTCTCCATCCATCCATGTCTCCATCCATGTCTCCATCCATCCATGTCTCCATCCATGTCTCCATCCATGTATCCATCCATGTATCCATCCATGTCTCCATCTATCTATGTCTCCATCCATTCATCCATGTGTCCATCCATCCATATATCCATCCATCCATGTCTCCATCCATGTATCCATCCATGTCTCCATCTCTCTATGTCTCCATCCATTCATCCATGTGTCCATCCATCCATATATCCATCCATCCATGTCTCCATCCATCCATGTCTCGGTTCATCCATCCATGTCTCCATCCATCCATGTGTCGGTTCATCCATCCATGTTTCCATCCATCCATGTCTTCATCCATTCATCCACCCATGTCTCCATCCATCTATCCATGTCTTCATCCATCCATCCATGCCTCCATCCATATATCCATCCATCCATGTCTCCATCAATCCATGTCTCTATCCATCAATCCATGCATCCATCCATGTCTAGATTCATCCATCCATGTCTCCATCCATCTATTCATGTCTCCATCCATCCATGTCTCCATCCATCCATCCATGTCTCCATCTATCCATGTCTCCATCCATCCATCTATCCATGTCTCCATCCATCCATCCATCCATGTCTCCATCCATCCATCCATCCATCCATGTCTCCATCCATCCATCCATCCATGTCTCCATCTATCCATGTCTCCATCCATCCATCTATCCATGTCTCCATCCATCCATTCATCCATCCATCCATCCCTCCATCCATCCATGTCTCCATCTATCCATGTCTCCATCTATCCATCCAAGTCTCCATCTATCCATGTCTCCATCCATCCATTCATGCCAGTGGGGAAGTTAACTGGCAGGGGTTTGTGGAGGGATTGGGGGGATTTGTGCTGGCAGGGGACCTCAAAGTTACGCAATCTTTTACCGCGTTTTTTTGCCGTGAAGCAATACTTATTACATTTTTCTTTTTTCACCCCCCCAAAATAATTTTGAGCACCAGCCGCCACTGTGCAAACTGTGGACTTGGCTTTGTAGTGGAAACAGTTAAATGTAGAGCTGAAGCATAAGTCATTGCATATAGCAAATTGTGGTCTTGGCTTGTAATAGAAGCAGACTTCTTTCTTTATAGCAGAGTCTCTTCACATAGAACTAGATAGACTAAGCTCTTCGGAACACCAGCCAGTATCCCCTTTGAACAAACACACAGCTGACTATCTAGCACAAGAGGAGTGGCAGCAGACCAAAAGTCTCACAGCAGTCTGCGCTCACAAAATGCCCCAGGTCAGTTTGTTGCCTCCAGGCGACACCTTTCTTAAGTGATACCAGACTAGATCTTAAGCGAACAGCCCCTCAATCAGCTTTCCTTAGCTTCAGCATCCAGGCCCTCAGGTTGCTCATCTGAGGACCCACGAATAACAAGCACACAGGCCATATCTTGAGTGAGTTCCTTTAACCACCTGCCCCCAGTAGAAACAGAACAGCGGCAGACCGCTGTTCTGTCAGCAATGAACTCAGGGCTCCTGTGTTCCTCCTATTTAGGAACACAGGTCCCTGTGTTCATTCCATAAGTCCAACCCCCACACAGTTAGAAAGCTCCCCCTAGGGACACATTTAATCCTTTGATCGCCCCTGGTGTTAACCCCTTCCCTGCCAGTGTCATTAGTACAGTAACAGTGTATATTTTTAGCACTGATTACTGTAGTAATGTCACTGGTCCCCCAAAAGTGTCAAAAATACCATACAATAAAAGGTTTATCAAAGGTTAAGAATGCTTGCATTGCAGTAGATAACAAAGTGCTTTCAGACAGTAATAACTAGCATAAGTATGCAATGGCATGGACAGGACTGGATCCGATGCGTTTCGTCTACTTAGACATCATCTGGGGTGAAATCACCCCAGATGATCGTGGGATCGAGGGTTTTGGTATTATCCGGTATCCACTTTGATCAAGATTGGAAAATTTGTGTTTCACACACTTATTTGGACTTTCCAGTTTATGGACTGCAGAATTCTTTTTGACATTTTGTGTTCATATAGCAGATGTATTTTGCTTTGTGGTGTTATTTAGTTCACCTTTCATAATACTTTGAGGTTACTTATATTTTTTATTACTTATATTTATTTTTATCACTTATATAGTTGTGTTCAAAATTATTCAACCCCCACTGAAATTGATTGTTTTGGCCAGTTTAACATTGATTTTGATCATTCAGTCATCCTGCTTACAATTAAATCAAAGAGGCTTGTGTAGGTCAGACAAATATAACATAACATTTATAATGAAATAACCACAAATGTCTTTTCTGTGCTCACATCATTATCAGTTTTATTCAACCCCCAAGTGACATTCAATCTTAGTACTTAGTACAACATCCTTTTACAGTTATAACAGCTTTTAAACGTGAAGCATAGCTTGACACAAGTGTCTTGCAGCGATCTACGGGTATCTTCGCCCATTCGTCATGGGCAAAAGCCTCCAGTTCAGTCACATTCTTAGGCTTGTGCACTGCAACTGCTTTCTTTAAGTCCCACCAGAGGTTCTCAATTGGATTTAAGTCTGGTGACTGTGATGACCACTCCAAAATGTTCCAGCCTTTAATCTGCAACCATGCTCTAGTGGACTTGGAGGTATGCTTGGGATCATTGTCCTGTTGAAAGGTCCAACGTCTCCCAAGCCTCAGGTTTGTGATGGACTGCATCACATTGTCATCCAATATCTCCTGGTACTGAAGAGAATTCATGGTACCTTGCACACGCTGATGCTTCCCTGTACCTGCAGAAGCAAAACAGCCCCAAAGCATGATTGACCCCCGCCATGCTTCACAGTAGGCAAGGTATTCTTTTCTTCATAGGCCTTGTTCTTCCTCCTCCAAACATAGCGTTGATCCATGGGCCCAAACAGTTCTAATTTTGTTTCATCAGTCCACAGAACACTATCCCAAAACTTCTGTGGTTTGTCCACATGACTTTTGGCATACTGCAGTCGACTCTTCTTATTCTTTGGAGACAGCAAGGGGGTGCGCCTGGGAGTTCTGGCATGGAAGCCTTCATTGCGCAGTGTGCGCCGTATTGTCTGAGCAGAAACTTCAGTACCCACATCTGACAAATCTTTTCTCAGTTCCTCAGCAGTCACACGGGGACTTTTCTCCACTCTACGCTTCAGGTAGCGCACAGCAGTTGAAGTCAGTATCTTCTTTCTGCCACGACCAGGTAGCGTTTCAACAGTGCCCTTTGCCTTGAATTTGCGAATGATGCTTCCCATGGTGTCTCTTGGTATGTTTAACCTCCCTGGCGGTATGATTATGTCAGGAATTACATACCAAAAGCGGTACAATTCTTTTCATGGAAATTTGGCGTTATGTATTATAGGCCTACAATTCTTAGTAATTACTGACTTAAACCTGACCAAAACAAGAGTCTAGTAGACATCCCAGATGTGATAAATTTGAAACAAAAACACGTGAATTATAATCGAATCAATAATATTATTTTATTATTTAATATATAATATATATAATAAAATTATATTATTGATTAGATTATAATTCATGCATTATATATAGATATATGTGTGTGTGCATATATATATATATATATATATATATATATATATGCATACATATATATATATATATATATATATATATATATATATGCATATATATATATACCGGTGTATATATATATGCGCATATATATATATATATATATATATATATCCATATATATATATATATATATATATATATATATATATATATATGCATATATATATCCATATATATATATATATATATATATATATGCATATATATATATATATATATATATATATATAAAATATGTTTTGTGTTTTGTGCAACGTTTTTTTTTTTTTTTTTTTGAATTTCCCTCCCTAGTTCCGCTCCCATGCAGCATTGCTGCTGCAGGGAACGGAACTAGGAAGTGATCAGAGCGACGGAGACCGACGGAGGAGCAGCGGGACTCTCGGCTGGCGGTCACAACAATGAAAGATCATCGCTGGATCGCCAGGATAAGGTAAGAGAACACCGCTGCGCTCTCTGCAATCCACCCCGAGCGTGACTCGGGGTTACCGCTCCTGATATGAAAAACCAACCCCGAGTCACGCTCGGGATTACCGCTAAGGAGGTTAACATCTTTGCAATCTTCT
Source organism: Pelophylax lessonae (assembly GCF_965119305.1). Classification (NCBI taxonomy): domain Eukaryota; kingdom Metazoa; phylum Chordata; class Amphibia; order Anura; family Ranidae; genus Pelophylax; species Pelophylax lessonae. Next base: position 125,150,094 of record NC_138774.1, on the reverse strand, counting down.
TATAGCCATTGCCCTTCCTGTGAAGAGTAATCACCTCTTCTCTTGTCTTCCTGGACCATTCTCTTGACTTCACCATGTTTGTAACCACACCAGTAAATGTCTAGAAGGAGCTGAGTATCGCAGTCATTTTAAAGCTGCCTAATTGGTGCTTATTAGGCTTTATTGCTGCTCCCTGACATCCACAGGTGTTTTCAATACCTGATTGAAAACACTTCAATGAACCTCTGTTCTTCAGAGTGGTAGTCTTTAAGGCAAGGGTCTTCAAACTATGGCCCTCCAGCTGTTCAGGAACTACATCTCCCAGCATGCCTAGTCATGTCTCTGAATGCCAAAGTTTTGCAGTGCCTTATGGGATGTGAAGTTCCACAACAGCTGGAGGGCCGTAGTTTGAGGATCCCTGCTTTAAGGGGTTGAATAATTGTGTCAATGAAGAATTCACAAAATAAACATTTACTACTGTATTACAAAACCAATTGATGTCATTTTAGTTGCATATGGTTCTTTAAGAAGTCCTTGTAGGATTTCATTCTGAATATAATTACAAATGTATACTAAATTCCCTAAAACCCTTTACAGCATTGGGGGTTGAATAATTTTGAACACAACTGTATATGTATATTCACAATATATAAAGAAGTAAGAGGTATCACTGATATCTTAATTTTGTTATATTTGACACAGATTTTTCTTTAAGAATTTCCAACCTTCGCGATTTGATTTATATTAAGTCACGAGTGTTAATAACAATTAGCACTGCACTTATCGTTTTATATTAGGAAGGATAATCTTATGAGAGATGAGCGTGAAGCTTTAAGGGTATTTAATATGAATTCCTCCATATTCATCAAGAATTCTGACAAAGGTGGCCTTGTAGTCATTTAGGATTTTAATACATACAAAGAGATGGCAACTGTCCGACGAACAGACATACTGTAAACTAAAGGGGAACTCCACAGCTAGATATAAAGATTTGTTTACTAGTTTGATCCAGAAAGGAGTTAATTTGGGGATTTTATCCAAGCAAGAAGAAGAAATTTTGATCCCAAAGGGACCTGTTCTCACCATCTCACCAAAACCCACAAACGGAATAACCCACCTTGTGGGAAGACCCATAGTAGCTGGAATAGGTGCCTGAAATGAGCAGCTGAGTGTGTGGGTTGATTGTTAACTGCAACCATTAGTGAAGGAACTGCCTAGCTTTTGAGGGATTCAAAGCAGCTCCTTAATATGGGGTAGATTTACTAAAACTGGAGCACTCAGAATTTAGTGCAGCTGTGCATGGTAGCCAATCAGCTTCTAACCTCAGCTTGTTCAATTAAAGGAGTTGTAAAGGCAGAAGGCTTCTTATCCTAATGCATTCTATGCATTAAGATAAAAAGCCTTCTGTGTGCAGCAATCTCCCCAGCACCCTATATTACTTACCTGAGCCCCAGCTCTATCAAACGATGTCCAGGAGTCCCTCGGCCATCAGGGGCTCTCCCTCCTGATTGGCTGAGACACAGAAGCTGCGCCATTGGCTCCCACGGCTGTCAATCAAAGTCAGTTAGCCAATCATGAAAGAGAGGGGGTGGGCCGAATGGCAGCTTCATATCTGAATAGACACACAGAGCTGCAGCTCGGTTCGGCTGTCCCCAAAGCAAGCTGCTTGCTGTGGAGGCACTCAACAGGAGCGAGGGGCCAGGAACAGTGAAGAGGGACCAGAGAAAAGGAGGATCAGGACTGCTCTGTGCAAAACCACTGCACAGAAGAGGTAAGTGATACATGTTTGTCATTTAAAAAAAAAAACGAGACTTTACGATCACTTTAAGCTTTGGCAATAAAACCTGGAAGGTGATTGGTTTCTAGGCAGGAATGAGCCTGATTTTGCATTCTCCAGCTTTAGAAAATGAGCCCCTATGTGTCGTGAGTTAGTTTGGGAGGATGGTGATATAAAGTATGGATAAAATGTAAAGTGTTCAGTTTAAAACCATCTATACCATATAGGTTGTCTTTGATAGCCATGGAATTTTTTCTGGACCATCATAGTGGTAATCCTCTACCCACAAGGAATATATTCTAGAATATCTGGAATACCTGCTTGCATATAATTTAATTATACTTTTTACCTCCAAAAGGTGGGGGGCTGCTCTGGGCACCCATTTTTCACCCTCTCTCGCTAACCTTTATATGGGTTGGTAGGAGAGGGTCCCCATCTTCGAAGGTACAAATCAATTTAGACCCTCTATTAAGTTTTGCCATCACTACATCGAGGATCTGCTGATCATCAGGGAATATGGGTACCTTAGATGGCTTTTTATACTATTTAAATCACAATCGTTTAACCCTGAAATTCACTGGACCAATAGATCATGAGGCCATTGCTATTTTGGATGTCACTCTCCAAGTTAAAGAGGGACACATTACCTCTGGTCCACTCTCTGGAAACACTATTTTACTTGCACATCCCAGGCACCCCAGTCATGTGACTAGGTGCATATCTGTTGGACAATTTCTTACATTACAGAGAATTTGCCGTGAGGAGGGAAACTTTAATAGAGAGATAACAGAGATATATTTTTTCATTGCAGATTTAAGGTGAGGACATTGCAGAGAGTGGTGGGTATTCCTAAATCTACACAAAGGGATCATTTGTTACATGAAGGTTTCTGTAGGAGGGATTTGGATGACATTCCTGTTTTCTCCACTGCTTACAGCTTAAAGGAGTTGTAAAGTCAGGAAGGTTTTTTATCTTAATGCATTATATGCATTAAAATAAAAAGCCTTCAATGTGTAGCAGCCCCCTCAGCACCCCCTAATACTTACCTGTGCCCCCGCTCTGTCCAGTAAAAGAGAGGGGACAGGACCGAATGGCAGCTCCATGTCTGAATGGACACATTGAGCTGCAGCTCAGCTCGGGTGCCTCTATAGCAAGCTGCTTGCTGTGGGGGCACTCGATAGAAGGGAGGGGCCAGGAGCAGGAATGAGGGACCTGAGAAGAGGAGGATCCGGGCTGCTCTGTGCAAAACCAACTGCACAAAGGAAGTAAGTATAATATGATTGTTATTTGAAAAAAAAAATGAGATTTTACAATCACTTTAAAGTATAAGAAAATCAAAAAGTGGTGGAGTGCTTCATCCCTATGAAGTCGAAGTGTATAGTCAAATCTTTTACAGGGGTTTTAGGACAATTCCACGTCAGGCCCACTAATTTTATTAATCATCTATTACCTACTGGCTTAGATTCTAGTAGGACACAAAGTAGAACATGGCTAGCAGGCCCGTACTGGGCCCTGAAATAGGGTAGGCGTTTGCGGGGGGCAGTTGGTGACAAGATTTGGGGTTTCAGGATGTGTTGATCAGTGGCGGCCTGTGCATAGGGGGCGCCAGGGCGCTGCTCCCCCCTAAAAAAAAGGGAAAAAAAATTACAAAAAGAACAATAAAGTTTTTTTTTTTTTTTAAATCGCGTTCGCCGGCCTGTGGTGGCTATGGGGGGGGGGTGGGGTTTACGACCCAGAAGAGGCGCCGATTGGCTGCCTTCTGGGGGCGTAACCTGGGCGCAGGTCATTGCGCTAGGACACCCCCACTTTCGTGATATCCTGGCTGTGATTGGTCCAGTCTCCAGCCCGGACCAATCATCATCCAGGACATCCGATTGTGACGCCGCTGACGTCGCAATGGGGGCGGTGCCGGCACGTGCATCAGTCACTCACCGTCACCGCCCGGTCAGCTTCCCGCCATCGAAGAGGAGTCCAGTCCGGAGAAGAAGCCGGTGCCGGTCACCTTCCCGTCGCCCGCCACCCGCCGCAGAAGAGGCAGAGAGGGAGAAGCGCCGCTCACCTTCCCGCCGCCGAACGAAGAAGAGGAGAGGGAGAAGCCACCGTGACTCACAGGTAAGTGCACTGCTCTCAGCTGGGCACGCACGCATAGCTCTGCATTGGGGACATGTATACTGGTGGTCACTGGCTGCACTGGAGGCACGCACGCATAGCTCTGCATTGGGGACATGTATACTGGTGGTCACTGGCTGCACTGGAGGCACGCACACGCATAGCTCTGCATTGGGGACATGTATACTGGTGGTCACTGCACTGGAAGCACGCACGCATAGCTCTGCATTGGGGACATGTATACTGGTGGTCACTGGAGGCACGCACGCATAGCTCTGCATTGGGGACATGTATACTGGGGGTCACTGGCTGCACTGGAGGCACGCACGCATAGCTCTGCATTGGGGACATGTATACTGGTGGTCACTGCACTGGAAGCACGCATGCATGGCTCTGCATTGGGGACATATATATTGGTGGTCACTGGAGGCACGCACGCATAGCTTTGCATTGGGGACATGTATACTGGTGGTCACTGGCTGCACTGGAGGCACGCACGCATAGCTCTGCATTGGGGACATGTATACTGGTGGTCACTGGCTGCACTGGAGGCACGCACGCATAGCTCTGCATTGGGGACATATATACTGGTGGTCACTGCACTGGAAGCACGCACGCATAGCTCTGCATTGGGGACATGTATACTGGTGGTCACTGGAGGCACGCACGCATAGCTCTGCATTGGGGACATGTATACTGGTGGTCACTGGCTGCACTGGAGGCACGCACTGCACTGGAGGCACGCACGCATAGCTCTGCATTGGGGACATGTACACTGGTGGTCACTGCACTGGAGGCACACACGCATAGCTCTGCATTGGGGACATGTATACTGGTGGTCACTGGAGGCACGCACGCATAGCTCTGCATTGGGGACATGTACACTGGTGGTCACTGCACTGGAGGCACGCACGCATAGCTCTGCATTGGGGACATGTATACTGGTGGTCACTGCACTGGAGGCACGCACGCATAGCTCTGCATTGGGGACATGTACACTGGTGGTCACTGCATTGGAGGCACGCATGCATAGCTCTGCATTGGGGACATGTACGCTGGTGGTCACTGCATTGGAGGCACGCACGCATATCTCTGCATTGGGGACATGTACACTGGTGGTCACTGCATTGGAGGCACACACGCATAGCTCTGCATTGGGGACATTTATACTGGTCACTGCATTGGGGACATGTATGCTTGTCACTACATTGAAAGGGGGCATTTATACTGGTCACTATATTGAAGGGGGCATGTACTGTGGGGTTTGTGCTTGAGTTGTTTGTGCGGGGTTTGTGCTTGAGGGGTTTGTGCTGGGGGGGTCTGTACTGTGGGGTTTGTGCCACTCTCAGTCCATGTATCCCATAATAGGATGTCTCTCACAGTATATCCCATAATAGGGCCCCTGTTCCCTATTATGGGATATACTAGTACTGATGGACCCCTTAATATGTGATATATTGGGAGAATTGGTTCACGCAAGCAAAATACAGGGGACAAAATGGGTGAAGTCTATAAGGGGTGGGGCTTCTGAGAAATGGGAGGGGTCAAAATGTAAGGGCGGGGTCTTGCTCCCCCCCATCTTAAAACTTCACCAGCCGCCACTGGTGTTGATTCAATAAGGTACCTTTTTTAGTTTAATGTGACAGATTGGGGTTGCAATATCATGCTGTTTTTTTGTCTTAATTTAACTCCGGTTTTGATGATGGAGTCCTGAAAACAGCATGAAGCAGCACTAGAGTTGTGCTATTCCAGGGCTAGCCAACCTTTTGGGCATAGTGTGCCGAAAAATGTTTTCAAAGAAATTGAGAGTGCCAGATATATATATATAAAAAAAAAAAAAACTTGTCAACTTCACACGAAAAGGAATATTTTAAAGTAAATTCTGTAAACCACTTGAATAATGGTAGGAAATCAACTGAGCTTTGCACATTCACACCTCAGATCACCATAATTCCTGCACCTTCACTCCACAGATCACTTTAATTCCTGCACCTTCACACCTCAGATCATCCCAATTCCTGAAACTTCACACCTCAGATCACCCCAATTCCTGCACCTTCACGCCTCAGATCACCCCAATTCCTGCACCTTCACGCCTCAGATCACCCCAATTCCTGCACCTTCACACCTCAGATCACCCCAATTCCTGCACCTTCACACCTCAGATCACCCCAATTCCTGCACCTTCACACCTCAGATCATCCCAATTCCTGAAACTTCACACCTCAAATCACCCCAATTCCTGCCCCTTCACACCTCAGATCACCCCAATTCCCGCACCTTCACACCTCATATCAACCCAATTCCTGCACCTTCACACCTCATATCAACCCAATTCCTGCACCTTCACACCTCATATCAACCCAATTCCTGCACCTTCACACCTCAGATCATCCCAATTCCTGAAACTTCACACCTCAAATCACCCCAATTCCTGCACCTTCACACCTCAGATCACCCCAATTCCTGCACCTTCACACCTCAGATCGATCCCTCAGGGGCCATAAAAACTACTGAGTACCATTCTGAGCTGCTGCAATGAGATTTCAGCAAATGGACCAGCCTGCTGCTTATTTTTTTCACTTTAAAGTGAAGGGTGTACTCACTTTTGTGAGATACTGTATATTATGCATACAGTACTGTGTAAAAGTTTTAGGCAGGTGTGAAAAAATGCTGTAAATTAAGACTGCTTTCAGAAATAAAAGTGTCAATAGTTAATTGATAAAAATAAACAAAATGGAAAGAAAGTAAACAGAAGAGAAATACAAATCATCATGAAAAGATATAATAAAATATTTACAAAAATGTGAGGGGTGTACTTACTTTTGTGAGATACTGTGTGTGTGTATATATATATATATATATATATATATATATAGCTGCAAGAAAAAGTATGTGAACCCTTTGGAATGATATGGATTTCTGCACAAATTGGTCATTAAATGTGATCTGATCATCATCTAAGTCACAACAATAGACAATCACAGTCTGCTTAAACTAATAACACACAAAGAATGAAATGTTGCCATGTTTTTATTGAACACACCATGTAAACATTCACAGTGCAGGTGGAAAAAGTATGTGAACCTCTAGACTAATGACATCTCCAAGAGCTAATTGGAGTGAGATGTCAGCCAACTGGAGTCCAATCAATGAGATGAGATTGGAGGTGTTGGTTACAGCTGACCTGCCCTATAAAAAAACACATACCAGTTCTGGGTTTGCTTTTCACAAGAAGCATTGCCTGATGTGAATGATGCCTCGCACAAAAGAGCTCTCAGAAGACCTACGATTAAGAATTGTTGACTTGCATAAAGCTGGAAAGGGTTATAAAAGTATCTCCAAAAGCCTTGCTGTTCATCAGTTCACGGTAAGACAAATTGTCTATAAATGGAGAAAGTTCAGCACTGCTGCTATTCTCCATAGGAGTGGCCGTCCTGTAAAGATGACTGCAAGAGCACAGCGCAGACTGTTCAATGAGGTGAAGAAGAATCCTAGAGTGTCAGCTAAAGACTTACAAAAGTCACTGGCAAATGCTAACATCCCTGTTAGCGAATCTACAATACGTAAAACACTAAACAAGACTGGATTTCATGGGAGGATACCACAGAGGAACCCACTGCTGTCCAAACAAAACATTGCTGCACGTTTACAGTTTGCAGAAGAGCACCTGGATGTTCCACAGCAGTACTGGCAAAATATTCCGTGGACAGATGAAACCAAAGTTGAGTTGTTTGGAAGAAACACACAGCACTATGTGTGGCGAAAAAGAGGCACAGCACACCAACATCAAAACCTCATCCCAACTGTGAAGTATGGTGGTGGGGGCATCATGGTTTGGGGCTGCTTTGCTGCATCAGGGCCTGGACGGATTGCTATCATCAAGGGAAAAATTAATTCCAAAGTTTATCAAGACATTTTGCAGGAGAACTTAAGGCCATCTGTCTACCAGCTGAAGCTCAACAGAAGATGGATGTTGCAACAGGACAATGACCCAAAGCATAGAAGTAAATCAACAACAGAATGGCTTAAAAAGAAGAAAATACACCTTCTGAAGTGGCCCAGTCAGAGTCCTGACCTCAACCCGATTGAGATGCTGTGGCATAACCTCAAGAAAGAGATTCACACCAGACATCCCAAGAATATTGCTGAACTGAAACAATTCTGTAAAGAGGAATGGTCAAGAATTACTCCTGACCGTTGTGCACGTCTGATCTGCAACTACAGGAAATGTTTGGTTAAAGTTATTGCTGCCAAAGGAGGTTCAACCAGTTATTAAATCTAAGGGCTCACATACTTTTTCCACCTGCACTGTGAATGTTTACATTGTGTGTTCAATAAAAACATGGCAACATTTCATTCTTTGTGTGTTATTAGTTTAGGCAGACTGTGATTGTCTATTGTTGTGACTTAGATGATGATGATCAGATCACATTTTATGACCAATTTGTGCAGAAATCCATATCATTCCAAAGGGTTCACATACTTTTTCTTGCAGCTGTATATATACACATATATGCATACGGTATATATGTAAATATATATTTTAATTATGCTGCATGAGGACATTATTTATGATTGAGAGGTGAGCACAGAAACATTCTCCTGCAGAGAAAATTCATAGTGACATGTCACCTACGTCAGCCAGTGGTGCGGGAGATGAAGAAAGTGAGGATCTGTTGGAAATGCCCAACACATGTAATGATGTATGCTGGTGACTTTTTATACCCCAGTGTAGTACCTGCTGTGCAAGGACATATAGCAGGCATCTGTGTAACTCACAGCATGCAGGGAAGGAGACAGCTGCTACTTGTTCCCTTAATGATGAGCCTGAACCACAGATGAAACCAAAGACAAATGGCAAAACATACTGTCATCATATCTATTTGTTTGGCGCCACTACAAAATGCAGTAAACAGGACATATAAAAATGCAATTGATATGCAATTGTCATTGATATGTGTGTTTTAAGCTGACAATACTCTATGCAATCTACTTGTACAATCTCCTTGAGATTTACAAAAACGATATAATAGGAAGACACACCTAAACAACCCATTCGGTTGGTATCAAATCAAGCAGGCTCTTGCATTACATACAGTAGTTGACAGTAGATCTTAAGAAGATTGTACAATCAATCAGTATGTATGGTCACTTTAAGCCCACGTTCACATTGGGCCAATTTGACATGCAATTTGACATGTTAAATTGCATGTCAAATTGGAGACTATTGCTGGCAATGGCACCGTCCTAAATCAGTACCCTGCCAATCAGTAAGGGGTCAATTTATAAAATATACTTTGTACGAGTGTCACAAGCATTCCTCCAGGCTTCATGAATTTTCCCTGTATTTTCTCTGAAACTATGTCCCAAAATGTGGCATGTTTTACTGAAATATATTGCATTTTGGACACTGGATGGGGTTAATGATCATAGAAAGTTATAGTATTAGAGAGAATACGAGGGGAATTTGTACAGACTGGACCAATGCTTGTGACATTCATCCAAAGAATGTTTTCTAATTAGTCTACTAAGTGTGTATGGGAAGAAGAGGATTTAATCACATGGCTCCCATACCTTGCTCCCAATGTCCTATGTGTGAATTAATGTATCTTATGGCTAATCTTATTTTACAATGACTGTGTTTATCTGGTATACTCACCTGCTCATACACACCAGGGCTGGCCCAAGACATTGTGCTGCCTGGGTCCAAGAATGAAATGCTGCCCCCTCCCAAAAAAAAAAAAATCACGCCCAGCAAAAGGCCCCCCCATCCATTATTTTATTTAAATATAAAATTTAGAAAATATTGTATATATTGTTATCTTCTTCCATAACTCACCAGCGGACCAGTCCACCAATGACCCACTGTCTGTCCTCAGTCCTTCTGTCATTCCGTGTCTGCCGCACCCGCCACCCTAGAAGATCCAGCCTGCCCTGCGTGTGATGGAGTGCACTGATGTCTGACGTCATTGCGCACACCACAATCACGTGAGGGACGTTCCCCAGAGGAGATGCTCTGCCTCTTCATACTCATCAGTTTGCACTACAGGTGGCAGTATGAGACGGGGAAATGCCACCCGTAAAGCGCCGCAAACTGATGACACACAGAACTGCTGAAAGAAAAAATCTTGGGAGTCAATTTGCTGCCCCTCTCCATGTGCTGCCTGGGTCCAATGGACCCAGCAGGACCCATGGTAGGGCCAGCCCTGATACACACACAAAGCTGTTAAGAGATACAGATCATGACCAGTGCCCATTGCATGTATTTCCTTTTTACATTTGTTTAGTTTATTTGATGATATGGATGTGAAATTTACTTGTAAGATTGTAAAATAAGAAACACCACACACCAGGTATTCATGACAAAAGAATCCAACTATTACCAGGCCATGCTCACTGTGATTGGCCATTGCACCCACCTAAGCCTCTCTCAATATGATTGAATGGTGGGCATTTCTTATGAGTGGTATGTTAATTCCAGACACAATTTGCTTTTCAGTTTTAGATAAAATAGGACGTAAGGTGGGTACACATGGATTGAAAATCGTCCGGTTCCGGGCCACTCAAATTTCCATCTGTGTGTGGCCCTCCCTGTTTGAGAGAAGTTGATTGGTAGATCGACTTCTGTCATACATGAAAGTTGGAAAACTTTAATTTGATCAACGGCTGCAGCCAATCGTCTGCAATGCTGATCTGTGTATTCTGACAGTTACTGTCTGAATACAACAGCACAATAGGAAGGATTCCTTCATCCACCTCACTTGTGTGGATGAGGGAATCCATTCCTTTTTTTTTTTTTTCGCCAGCTCAATGAAAAAAAAAAAAACAATAATTTTGTTATCCAGCATTACAACATCTGTGCATTTCTGTCTGATTTACTTTCATTCCTGTACCTGTAACAAGACAAAACAATGCAGTGTATGTTCATTGTCACCAGTACAGAAAGGCACAGACAAAAGAAACCAAAAAACATCTGCACCAACCAAAGTTTATTAAAGCTCAAAATGTAACAGTTACTTCAAAATATATGAATCCCCTAAAGCCTTGTATACACAGGCCGAAAATCGTACTTTCAATCCATGTGTACATTTATCTGTTCTCACAACCGGCTTCTGTCAAACAGGCATGCTGGAAAACCAGTATCCAACCAATCTCATCAGTGTGTTGTAGCAGCGGGAGGAGGGTTGAGATCAGTGCACTAACATCGCTTGTATTACGGCCAACTGTCAGTTTTTTAGAGTCAACCCAGTGGGTGGAATGAAAAGTACATCCGGTGTATACCAGGCTTAAGTGTCGGTTCACACATATGCAATGTGGGAACCCTGCAAATCCACAGCGGGGTCTCGCATCGCAATAGACACGCAAGCAGTTCAAAGTTAACGACACTCCCAGATCAGTTCGCATATCGCAGTGCAAACTGTCAGTTCGGACATGAATCGGATCGCATGGATGGGAACACCCATGCGATCTGATTCTGGTGCTGACCGAAAAAAGGGTCCTGTGCGACTTTGGTCTGAATGCGATGTGAATTCACCCATACAATCCGTATGGCTGAATTCACAAAGCACAGATATTGCATGTGATTTGCATAGCAGTGTGGTGCGAATCACATGCGATGTCTGACATCGCATATGTGTGAATCGGCACTTTTTCTGCTTCATAGCTGCAGCTAAACTTAAACCGCATTTTGCTTTTGATTGGTGGTTCTACCTCCGAACGCAAATAATGAATTTATATGGATCCATGCTGTAACTGCACTGCAACCATGTGCATTGCACACAATTGCAGCGTGGTAATATGCCAATTATAGGGTTAAATCAAGCGTTGAAGAGGAAACATTTAACCTCGTCACTGCCTCTCAAACACTTCTGAAAAGCGATCCAAGTGATGAATGAGCCCTAAAAAATCCAGCCAGAAGCCCCTGTCATTTAGGAAGCTGAATACTTACCTCTCTGACAGGGGAAGAATTAACCCTTTTGCTGTCAGGTACTTACGTGGTACGGACCTGACAGCGTGGGGGTTTCACATTCAATCTGGGGGCTGCAGCGACCAGGATTGAGTGTAAAACCGACAGGCAGACTTTTGCGCTGCCGCCTGATTGCTTCTACACACCCCCAGTATCGGCGCCCACCATGTATTCCAGGCTCCATTTACCCATCTGCAGGCCCAGGACCGACATTACAAGTACTGGTGGGTGGAGGGGAAGGAGAAGAGCGAACACATGTCCGCTCCCTTCTTCTTCCTGTGACCTGGAAAGTGACGTGTATGACGTCACGTCCAGGTCACCCTGTCACTTTCCTGGGCTAGCATAGTAAACATTCAGTGGAGCCCAGAGGAGACATGCAGGGTATCATTAAAGAGAACTTTTTGTCCCCTATGTGATGGAAAAAAAAAAGTTAAGCAAAATAAAATAATGTTTTTTTTGCAAAAAAGTAGTTACATCCAAGCACATGAAATCCCCCCTCAAAACAATGTTGAGGGCCCCCACCCCAACATATAAGCACATACGAATGTATAGTGTTAAAAGAAATGTCTCCACAGGGTGGCACTGTGGACATTAAATAGTAAATCTGTGCCTCATCCTAAATACAGTAATTCAATGCAATAAAAAGGGGAGTAGGAATAAAGACTTTGATGGCACAACCTCACAGAGGACTACAATTATTAAAAAAAATATAGTACACTTTTTATTTAAATATCTTTCAAACCATTAAAGGAAGACAAAAACATTCAACAAATGATTTGGTTACACAATATTGGATATTATAGCCCACAAATAATTCATTATAGGTTTGATCCCTTTGAACCTGGAGATTCCTGTACATTGTGTTATCGGATCCTATGGATATATATTTAAAAAAAAATGTTTTTGATGTATGTTTATTGATTTTTTGTTGTATATTTCTTTGCATAGAAATTGCGGGTTTCGTATTGAGAGCCTGAAGAAGCGCAGATTGGGCGTGAAACATGTCGGGCTGACTGTACCCCCATACTGGACTCATTGTCATGATGTTGGTTGCCCATCAACCCTGATATACCAGTTAATTATAGGAAGACAAATACATTCAACAAATGTTTTGGTTACACATGGACCAGTGTCCTAAATATTGGATATTATAGCCCACATATAAATTACTATAGGTTTGATCCCTTTGAACCAGGAGATTCCTGTATATCAGGGTTGATGGGCAACCAACATCATGACAATAAGTCCAGTAAGGGGGTACAGTCAGCCCGTCATGTTTCGCGCCCAATCTGCGCTTCTTCAGGCTCTCAATACCAAACCCGCAATTTCTATGCAAAGAAATGTACAACAAAAAATCAATATACATACATCAAAAATATTTTTTTTAAATATATATCCATAGGATCCGATAACACAATGTACAGGAATCTCCTGGTTCAAAGGGATCAAACCTATAGTAATTTATTTGTGGGCTATAATATCCAATATTTAGGACACTGGTCCATGTGTAATCAAAACATTTGTTGAATGTATTTGTCTTCCTATAATTAACTGGTTTTAAAGTTATTTAAATTAAAAAAGTGTAGTATGTTTTTTAAATTAAATTGTAGACGTCTGTGAGGTTGTGTTGGGCCATCAAAGTCCTTACTCCTACTCCCCTTTTTTGCCCATATGAATGTAAATGCATGCGCCAGGGCATCTACGCATGAAAACATTGATTGTGATACACATATTACATATCGCCATGCACGCCAGAGTAAGAGCCATAATTCATGCACAAGATCCCCTCTCTAACACAAAAATGATGACCTACAGAAGGCTTTTGAAGAGTTGCCTATAGAAAATATAGGGTACTGAAGTTTGTCGCCATTTCAATTTAAGATGTGACATGTTGGGTATCTGTTTACTTGGCGCAACCTTGCCTTTTAAATTTTACCAAAAATGTGGGAGGTTTATTGCATGAAGCATACAAAGGTGCATCTGTAAAAACTAACAGAAAGTCCTTGACAGGAAATTCAACAGAAAGAGTCCAATAGGTTTGGGGTCCAAAATATAAAATCTTGTGAGAGATCCTCTACTGACAGATGTACACACACTGACTTTGACCATCCAGAGTGGACCATTACATACAGTGGTCCAATGCACTTGCTACAGAATCCAATTGATCGAACAGCAACACTCTTCCACCCTTAACCACTTAAGCCCCGGAAGATTTTACCCCCTTCCTGACCAGGGCCTATTTTGCGATTCAGCACTGCGTGACTTTAACGGACATTTGTGTGGTCGTGCGATGCTGTACCTAAACTAATTTGACGTCCTTTTTTCCCACAAACAGAGCTTTCTTTTGGTGGTATTTGATCACCTGTGCGATTTTTTGATCACGTGCTATAGACAAAAAAAGCGTCAATTTTGCAAAAATAACAATATTTTTCACATTTTTTTTATATGAAATTCCCCCAAAAAAAATGTAAAAATCAAATTTTTTTTAACATTTTCGGCCAATTTGTTTTATGCTACATATGTTTGGTAAAAAAAAATTGCAAAAAGCGTATTTTGATTGGTTTGCGCAAAAGTTATCGCGTTTACTAACAAAGGGAAAGATTTTTGTCATTTTTGTTGTAATGGCGGCGACCTGCGATTTTTTTTGCGGTACTGCGACATTGGGGCGGACAGATCGGACCCTTGACTGACATTTTTGACACTTTTGGGGTTACCAGTGACATTTCTACAGTAATCAGTGCTATACATATGTGCTGTTACTATAAAATGACACTGGCAGTGAAGGGGTTAACTTTTTTGAGAGGGAGGGGTTATGTGTGTCCCTAGGGGCGTGATTCTAACTGTGATTGGCTGTGGCTTGAGGTGTAGGAACAGTGATCAACGGTCCTACATAGTAGAACCGTATGATCACTATTCCTACACAGGGAGAATGACAGGCGACTTGTTTACATTAGCCGCCTGCCTTTCTCCCTTTGCACCGGACGATCGCGAGTGACATCGGGTCCGCCGGTCACACGCGCGGGGGGTCCGTGACCTCACGGGAGCGCGCCTCCGGGGGTACGCGCTCACTCCCTAGACCCTCACAGGCCAGCGACGTAGTACTACGTCGCTTTGCCTGTGAGGGGCTGACCGCCGCAGTAAATGGTCGTGCGGCGGTCGGCAAGCGGTTAAGCAGATTCCACTTCATATGGTCCTCAATGGATATAACGTTCCAACAGAAATAGAAAGACACTTCATAGTATAATACATTCGGTATAATATTTGTTAAAATCCAGAATACTAACTCACCAAAAGATAAGACCGTAAGATAAAATCCACAGGGGAATGTGGATTATTGATGCACATGCAAGATTTTATCTTACCTTTTGGAGTGAGTATTCTGGATTTTATTTTATGCCGAACGTATTACACTATGAATTGTCTTTCTATCAATGTTGGAAAATGATATCCATTGAGGACCATATGAAGTGGAATCTGCTGAAGGGTGGAAGAGTGTTGCTGTTCGATCAATTGGATCTTGTAACAAGTGCATTGGACCACTGTATGTAATGATCCACTCTGGATGGTCAAAGTCAGTGTGTGTACATCTGTCAGTAGAGGATCTCTCACAAGATTTTATATTTTGGACCCCAAACCTATTGGACTCTTTCTGTTGAAATTCCTGTCAAGGACTTTGTTCGTTTTTAGCACTGTATCTTTGTATGTTTTTATGGCAGTATTCGCCATCAGTGAATTATGTCAGCTGCTTTTCTATACTTTATCCTAATGCTGTAAGCGCAGGTCTATTGTTTTTCTCTGTTCATTGCATTCGTTTGCCCAAAAATTCCCTTTAGTGTGTTTTTTACAGAAATTTTTAGTTTCCTAGACCTTAGCAAGGGGTAGGAGGAACCATAGTGCCCAGCGGGGGATTTTCTTTACACTAAATATAGAGCACCAGGGAGAAAAACAAGCAAGAAAAAGTAGGTCTGTGACAACCTAGCAACAAACCAGGCTAGCTCTGAGTTTCTAATAAAGATTTTCAGGGGAAATAAACATCTGTGTAGCACCTGATTTGTCATTGTACAATTATTTATTATAAGTGATGTACATTTCTATCCTTAGCAGGTCTGACCTGACACAGAAAAACATGTATTATGTACACTTCAGCAGCACAGCGTATACATTTTTAAACATGTCTATATGTTTCTGAAGGCCTGCAAGCTAACCATTTTGCTGTTATTTCTGTTCTCCTAAATTGTACATTAGCGCACTATACACGTGAGGTGTTTCCCGTGACATATGCCTCAAGGTTCTTCCTGGTAATCTTTGCACTTCATCGTCTGTTGGTGTTTGTGCCTGCAGCAAAGTGTCTGCGTCTTTCCACACGGTCTTTTTCTGACTCCAGGGAGAAATTACTCCCTGGGCCTGCATTGGAAGAGAAATGTTTAGTCAAAGTATCTGTATTGATAAAGGGGTTAGTATGATGTTTGCTAGTGCATACTGTACAGTTAGTATATTTATTATTATGATGAATTATTATCATTTAAGTGTAAATTTCAAAAACGTCCATTTAGTCTAGGGATCGACCGATTATCGGCAAAGTCGATTATCGGAAGGCTGATAATCACTTTTGCCGATATATCGGTATTAGCCCCAGAATGGCCGATATTACCCATATTACAAATATTGCTTATGTAAGGGTAAAATAACGTCACATAGCATATTTCCATATGCTCCAGAGGCTCTAATAGGCTAAAAAAAAGGGTGGACTCGGGGGGCAGAGCACTGCGCCCTGAGCCCACCCAGTTGTGTGACAATAGCGAATGAAAATTCTTCTTGAATGCGAATTCTGCGAATGAAGATCCTCCTCCTGGCCAATCAGGAAGCGGGTCCTGAGACCTTTTTTTTTTTTTTTACCGATTGGCCAAAAGTAGAAGCCATGGTTTTGGGCATAGAGGAGGGAGGAGACGCAGAAGATGGGGAAGAATCCGCCATCGCCTGCTGCTACAGATGGGTGAGTGAGCGGGGGGGTCCTGTACTCTCATGCTGGAGGGGTCCTGTACTCTCATGCTGGGGGGGGGGGGGGGTCCTGTACTGTCATGCTGTGGTCCGGGGGTGTGCGGCCTGGTGTGGTCCGGAGGGGGGGGGGTATATGGTGCGGTCCGTCTAAAGGGAGGAAGCGGATCACAGCAGGACAATGCTGGATTCACTGTGTGGGCAAACATGTACTTTAACCACTTGAAGACCAGGCCTATTTCTGACATTTGTTGCTTACAAGGTAAAATCCTTATTTTTTGCTAGAAAATTACTTAGAACCACCAAACATCATATATATTTTTAGCAGAAACCCTAGAAAATAAAATAGCGGTTGTTATAATATTTTATGTCACACTGTATTTACGCATTTTCAAAATTGGAAAAAATAAATTTCAATGAATTAAAAAAAAGTTAGCCCAAATTTTTTGTATAATGTGAAAGATGATGTTACGCCGAGTAAATAGATACCTAACATGTCACGCTTTAAAACTGTGCACGCTCGTGGAATGGCGACAAACTACGTCACTTAAAAATCTCCATAGGCAATGCTTTAACAAAATTTAAGTAACCTGTTTAGGGTTACAGAGGAGATCTTGTGTTAGAATTATTGCTCTTGCTCTAACAATTGCAGTGATAACTCGCAGGTGTGGTTTGAACATGGTTTACATTTGCGGGCGCGACTTATGTATGCAATTGCTTTGGCGGGTGAGCACGGAGGGATGGGGTGCTTTAAAAATTGCTTTTTTTTTATATATTTTTTTTTTTACACTGTCTCTTTAACCACTTAAGCCCCGGAAGATTTTACCCCCATTCCGACCAGGGGGTATTTTGCGATTCGGCACTGCGTGAATTTAACGCACAATTGCGCGGTCGTGCGACGCTGTACCTAAACGAATTTGACGTCCTTTTTTTCCCACAAACAGAGCTTTCTTTTGGTGGTATTTGATCACCTGTGCGATTTTTTGATCACGCGCTATAAACAAAAAAAGAGCGTCAATTTTGCAAAAATAGCAATATTTTTCACATTTTTTTATATGAAATTCCCCCCAAAAAAATGTAAAAATCAAAATTTTTAAAAATTTTCGGCCAATTTATTTTATGCTACCTATGTTTGGTAAAAAAAATCGCAAAAAGCGTATTTTGATTGGTTTGCGCAAAAGTTATCGCGTTTACTAACAAAGGGAAAGATTTTTGTCATTTTTGTTGTTTTTTTTTTAACGCGTAATGGCGGCGATCTGCGATTTTTTTTGCGGTACTGCGACATTGCGGCGGACAGATCGGACCCTTGACTGACATTTTTGACACTTTTGGGGTTACCAGTGACATTTCTACAGTAATCAGTGCTATACATATGCACTGTTACTGTAAAAATACACTGGTAGTGAAGGGGTTAACTTTATTTGGAAGGGAGGGGCTGTGTGTGTCCCTAGGGGCGTGGTTTCTACTGTGATTGGCTGTGGCTCTAGCTGTAAGGACACTGATCAACGGATCTACATACCAGATCCGTTTTATCAGTGTCTTTGCAGCGAGGAGAATGACAGGCAGTTTGTTTACACAAGCTGCCTGACATTCTCCCTCTCCCCCGCCGATCGCCGAGTGACCGGCGGACATCGGGTCCGCTGGTCACACGCGCGGGGGGGTCCGTGACCACGCGGGAGCGGGAGCGCGCCCCGGGGGGCGCGCGCTCGCTCCCTAGACCCTCACAAGCAAGCAACGTAGCCCTACGTTAGTTTGCCTGTGAGGGGCTGACCGCCGACGTAGATAGTCGTGCGGCGGTCGGCAAGTGGTTAACCACTTGCCTACCGGGTACTTTCACCCCCTTCCTATCCAGGCCAATTTTCAGCTTTCAGTGCTCTCACGCTTTGAATGACAATTGCGCGGTCATGCTACACTGTACCCATATGAAATTTGTATCATTTTTTCCACACAAATAGAGCTTTCTTTTGGCGGTATTAAATAATCTCTGGGTTTTTTATTTCTTACAAAAAAAAAAGAAAAAAGACAGAAAATTTTGAAAAAAAAAAAGTTTTTCTTATTTTCTGCGAGTAAATTTTGAAAATAAATACATTTTTCTCCTTCACTGATGTGCGCTGATGAGGCGGCACTGATGGGCACTGATAGGCTGCACTGATGGGCACTGATGAGGTGGCATTTATGGGCACTGATGAGGAGGTACTAATATGCCGCACTGATGAGCACTGATAGGCGGCACTGATAGGCGGCACTGATGAGCACTGATAGGTGGCACTGATGAGCACTGATAGGTGGCACTGCTGGGCACTGAGAGGTGGCACTGCTGGGCACTGAGAGGTGGCACTGATGGGCGGCACTGATGGGCACTGAGAGGCGGCAATGCTGGACACTGATGGGTGGCACTGATGGACACTGACGGGTGGCACTGATGGGCAGCCCACACTCAGTGCCCATAGTGCTGCCAGTCAGTGCTCATCAGTGCCTATATGAGCAGGCACTGATGGGCACTGACTGGCAGCACTATGGGCACTGATTGTGGGCACTGATGGGGGGCACTGATGGCGGGCACTGTGGGCACTGATGGTGGGCACTTAGTGTATTTTATTTACCTTGTGTAATCAGGGCACTGGTGATCAGTGCCCTAATTACATTCCTCTGTGTCCCCGAATGGCTGATTGGCTCTGCTCCTTCCTCACATGCAGTCTCTGTGTGAGGAAGGAGAGTTGGCGATGAGAGATGATCTCATATGTTTACATATGAGATCATCTCTCATTGCATGGGCCGATCACGTGGTAAATGGCATCTGTGATTGGCCATTTACCACGATCTGTGATTGGCTGTGTCCAAGGGACACGGCCGACACAGATTTTCCCCGATGCGAGCTCGCGGGAGCAGGCGGGGAGCCTGTCTCTGGGAGGCCATTTAAAGACGGCCTCCCGGAAATTCGAGTCCGCGCTGCAGCCGTACTTCGGCTATAGCGCGGATCGGAAGAAGTTAAAAAAATAAACATGTAAATGTAAGCATCCTTTGTGACAGTAATAGGCAGTGACAGGTACTCTTTATGGGGATCTGGGGTCTAAAAGACCCCAAACCCCTCCTCTGCACTTGAAAGTATTCATCATCAGTATCCGCATCGGTTGTTAGAAAAGAAAGCTGACCGTCGGCTCTAAAAAACAGATACAGCTGCAGGCATCGCCCCAGTGACATACAGGTACACAGTGCTTTAATAGGATTATAAAATTAGGGTAGAATTCCAGGCTAAACCTAGCTAGTCTTAAGAATGCTCCCTTCCTCCTAAAACAGCCATACTGACTAACCTGTGTAAAAAAGATATAAATATTTACCTATTTTCAGCTTGCTCTAGTCCAGTCACATGATCCAGCTACCCTGTATCAGTCAGTTGTGGCTGAAAGGGAGAGGAGGAACTGCCAATAATGGATAAGCTATGGGAACCTATGGATGACATCACTGCTCTCAGGCAACTATTTAAGTTTTTTTTCTTTGTAAATGTCACTTTTATTATAGTAGGTTGTATACTTTGTACAGATGCACCACTTCACCACTGCAGGCAGGTTTGGGGAATCCCCCAAGGGTAATATGCACCTTGTGTTCTGGGCATTCTTCCCTGCCCATATACTGCACTAAACTTTATTACCATTCAGGGCACTGTGCAGCTCCATCCAGCCAACGCAGCTGTCAGCCTTTCATGGAGAAACTGGACGGGTCACCTGTGCTCTCCCCCCAATGCCCAATCATGTGAGCGCACTGGAAGCTGTGTAAAAAAAAAAGAAATATAAACTTAATATGTTAACCCCAGTCTGGTCACGTGATCCCCTGTGTCAGCCAGCAGTGGGTGTAAGGGAGAGGAGGGAGTATCAACAATGGCTGGGACGCCCAGTGGGTAGCAACACCCCTCCTGCAATTCCCAGCCAGTCGAGAGCTCTCTCCTCCCCCGCACAGCCGTCGTTGGCTGACACAGGGGATCAAGTGACTGGACCGGAACAGGCTGAAAATAGGCAGGTATATACACCTTTCTTACACAGTATAGGTTAGCATAGGTGTTGGGAGAGGGGAGGGAGCATTTTAAGGACTAGTTAGGTTTAGCTAGTTAGGTTTAGCCTAGAATTCTACTCTAAATATTTATATATATTTTTTTTGCCTAATTGCAAATTATTTTAAAAAATGTTTTTGTACTATTGTAAAATGGACGTGATTCGTGAATTTCAACATATTACATAAAATTAAACAATATTACACACGTATAAAGCTCCAGAAAAAATGTCAACCAATCACACAAAGGGACCTGACTCACTGTTACCCAAATATAACCAGTGGACTCCCCAATTAAGCTCACTAGGGGGTGAAATGCATCTGAGGGACCTCTCCTGTGAGTGGAAAGCAGAGCTGAAACCAGCTTACATTACCTGGTTTAGTTATGGTCACAGTCAGTCAGTGTCCTGTGTGCAATCGGTTGCCATTTTTAGCGTATTGTAGCCTGACAAGCTGTTTTATACGATCTGCACCAGTTCATTAAATGTCATGTTGGCTGATATTAGCGATAGGAGCATTACAGCACTTTTTTTTTTTCTGTCTACACATATAAAGCTTTTATATATCACAGTGTGAAAACTATTTTCAGCTTCCTCTCTGTATCAGTAATACTTGCTGAATGCGTACACTGACCTCCACTACTATGTTTGCCCCAGCAGTTCAGTATTTCAAGGAGAAGTGTGTTTTTAAGCCCTAGTGTCCTTAGAAGCCATTAACACATTGGTCAGCAAATTTGGAAGAGAGAGACTTGTGCGCCCCAGCAAAGAAAATCGAAAAATTCACAGGGAATGTGATGATGAATATAATCTGGTGTTTGGCAAGATGGAGAGGGAACAAAATACAGTGGCATAATGCACACTTTATAGAAGTCTATACAGTGGAGCAGTGCAGACTCTATGATGTACAACACATACAACAAGGTACCGCCTTTCCAATCCAAGTGCCTGCATCATCCTGATTTTAGCCCTGATGAAGGCTAAGTGCTGAGCCCCCGAAACGTGTTGGCTGTTCCAAAATAAAAATCTTTTAGTGTTGGAAATGTTTTTATTATTATTATAACGACATTTAAAAAAAAAAGTGACCTGTAAGAAAGACACACCAGTAATGAGAGACAACATCAAGTCAGCTCCATGGCTATCGCCCATAGTATGACTTATGCAAACCAATAGTAGATCATAAAAAATATCGATAGTGTCACTTTAAACAGGTTGAGAAAACAGGTTGAGTTAAAAGAAACATCATGATACAGTCCAATGTGTATTCAGCAAAAAAAAAAAATAAAACATGAAAAGTATAGAAGACAAAAGTACGGCATGGACCGTTTTCTGATCAATCAAAATAGTCAGTTTGCAAGCAACCTAATATGGTGGTAATATGACAAATTAACTTTATGTCATGTTATACTCTGAGTTAAAAAGGAAAAGAGAAAGGAAAGAAGACAAAAAAAATCAGAATCAGAAAGGAGAAGGGAAAGTGGAAGGAAGGGAAGAGCTGGGATGATACACTGGGAATGCTAAACTTAGGATCCGTGGGTTCAGGAGGGGCACCACAATAATAGTTATAAGTGTGTGGAGTGTGATAATGACCTAATGCTTGCCAGTGAAGATGTGGGTTTGGATGACTTACCAGAGGAGGTGTCCATTGACGGGGAGAGGGCAACGTTGAAATCACCACTCGTAATAAAACAGGGACCAACAAAGGAGGACAATCTGGTGAGAATGAAAGAGAGAAAACAAGCCTGATTCTGGTTGGGAACGTAGATATTATCCACTGTAAAAAAAAAATTGTTTAATTTTAGTTTGAGAACTATATAGCGACCAGCATCATCAATAAGGGGGGTCGAGAACCTCAGGGTTAAATCACTTATAAAAGGCAATGGTGACCCCCCTTGGTTTTAGATTGTGGGTTAGAACTGTGAAACAATATATGATAATAAAGGTTATGCAGGACTTGCACAGAGCCCGTACAAAAATGCATTTCCTGTGGGAGTAATATATTCAAGCACATTTTGTGAAAGTGATAAAAGATTTGGCTCCCCTTCTCTGGTGTATTCTAATTGAAAGTTGACAAATTCACTGGACAATTAGCCACCATGGTATAAAATATAGGGTAGGGGGAAAGGGTAACCAATGAATGTGAACCTCTCCTGAACCCAAATAGCCCAGCAAAACAAGGGAAAGGAAAAGGGTTAAGAAAGAGGGGTATGAGAAGAAAGATCATGGAGAAAAATAGAGTAGAACCAAGAATAAAAAAGAAATGAGTACCAATGTTCCTGTCTCCGGGTTCCAAAAAAAGTAGGCAGAAGTGAGATAACAGTGACAAGGAACAGGCAGACAAAATATAGAAAAATAAATAAAAGGCCAATAGGTGGCTCCATGACACCAAAAATGGAAAAATGCAATGCTACATAGATTAAAACATATCTAGGCAAAATACAGTGCATAATCCGGCACTGAGAGGCCTAATGGGGGAACGTGGAAGAGGCATGGAGTAACTCCCGAACCCCCCGGCCCACAGGGTAAATAATTTGGAGAAATATGATCAAATATCGCTAAGCCAAGAAAACTCTAAAGAAGTAAACCAGGTACTGTATAATAATAGGGTCATGGGAAGTAAAACATGGGAAGTAAAACAAGAGTTCAACAGGTAGAGCAAACGAGCTCCAGAAGCAAGAAGTCCTGGATCCTGGAGATGTGCAGAAGTAACTCTTGAGCAGGGGAAACAACTGAGAGGTTCCCGGAGGAGAGTTCAGTAATTTGGAGCTTTATGAGAAGAAGATGTGGATTCCCCAGGGGTAGTTGAAGTAAATGGCCAGTCAGGCAAGGAGACTTGAGGGAGTTCCAAAGTGCTGAGGAAGGTTGGTTGGTAGATCTCCTAAAGGGTGGAACAAAGCTGTTTTGCCCTCATGATTTTCGCAGAGGTGAAAGGGGAAATGCCATTGGTATTCAATCTTGCGTTTCTGCAGGAGCTGCATGAGTGGTTTCAGGGCCTTTTGCATAACCAGGGTTTGGCAGGAGAGATCTGGGAGAAGCATGACCAGAGTGTCATGAAAGAGTATAGTATCTTTATTGTTGGCAGCACCCATAATGGCCTCTTTGACCTTGAAGAAATGGACCCTACAGAGGGTGCCACATGCAAAGGAAGGATTACGCGGGCCAGAGGTCCAATGGTTAAGATTGCAGTCACAGCCATAGATAAATCCTTTAGTTCCACAGATTCATGTAACCCACAGATTCTTACATTTTTGCTGTGATATTTTCTATATCATACTGCTGGTAATAGAGTTGCTGCAGCATACCAGTATGAGTATTTCCTCATGCCATTGCACAGCACTGCAAAGGCCATCTATGGTGTTTTCTATAGCCTCAATACGGATATCAATGTCCCTTTTTAAGCTCAGAGATCTCCTGCTTGTAGGTCTTTTCAATCCTCCTAACACAATGTTCAAAGTCTACTTTAGTGGGCAGAGATCTGATATAGCTTTGTGGGGACTTAAGCTGAGATTCCATGTCCCATCCATCCCCTGAGCCCAGGGAAGTATGTGAATGCCTCCTGGAGCACTTGGAGGATCGATCTGGACCTTCAGGTGATGTGTGGCATGCACGAGACCTCACCTGGATATCCAGGGCAGACTCAGAGCAGACTGGGGATAGGGGGTGCCGGTGCCATCTTGGATTCTGTCCGGCGCTGGGCCGCAGCCGAGGATTAGAGAAGTAGTGCCCCAAGTCGCCTCCTGGGTGACTTCCCCGAGTTGATTCCTCCCCATTAAGGTGGTGATGGTAGGGTTTCTTGGCAGGTGAAAGCGCTGTAGTGCCGCAAGGTCTGGGAGCTGAGAGAAAGCATATACTACAGCTCCATGCGCCAAGCCATGCCACCCAATAAAAATATTTTTAAACTTTGTAAAAGCTGGTGTGGCGCTCCCATCCTTTCAAAACTTTATCCACTACACAGTGGCAGATGCTAAGAAGTGCTTGGTTGAAATGCAGGTTTAATATGCAGTAGAATTATACATGCTCTGAATCATAACCACTTGACCTCTGGAAGATGTACCCCCCTTTGGGACCAGGCCATTTTTTGCTTAGGCAAGGTGTTACTTTAACTTACAATTGCGCAGTCATACAATGCTGTACACAAAATAATTTTATTTAGTCTTTTTACCACAAATAGAGCTTTCTTTTGGTGGTATTTGATCACCGCTGTTTTTTTATTGTTTGCACTATAAGAAATGGCTGACAATTTTGAAAAAAAAAAAAAAACAATATTTTTTACTTTCTGCTAAAAAAACATATAAAAAATTTAAAAAACCCAATATATTTTGGTCAAAATGTATTCTGCTACATGACTTTAGTAAAAATATCCCAATAAGTGTATATTGATTGGTTTGCATGACAGTTATAGCATCTACAAATTGTGGGATATATACTGGAAAATTTATTTATTTATTATCATACTAGTAATGGCAGTGAACAGTGACTTATAACGGGATAGCACGCAATTTGACACCAACTGACACATTGTGGGAACTAACTGCCACTAACATCACAGGTGACATTATTACAGTGATAAGTGCTAATGATATGCACTCTCACTGAACTAATGGCACTGGGCAGGAAGGGGTTAATATCCAGGGAGATCAAAGGGTTAAATATGTGCTTAACAAGTGTTTATATGTGCACTTTGTACTGCTTTTACTGGGGATCTAGTTGTTTTCATTCCCTGCTTAGCAGGGAATGAGAAATCAACTAGATCCCCTGTCACTGAATGCAGCTCTGTGCGGTTTACACTTACAGAGCTGTGTTCTGTGAGACTTGGAGTGGATCGCCGGGTGTCGGCAGTCAATCACTGGGCGGGAACCAGTGACTGGCTGTGCTGTGATGCACGTGCCCCCTACCTGGAAATGCAGAATCACATATATACGTGATTCTGAACAGCCGGCCCGCACTTTCACAGTATATGTACAGTGTGAAGTTGGCAAGCAGTACTAAGGAAAAAAAATTAAAATAATCATACCCCTAAATCTTTTTTTCTATTGTTAACTTTTAAAGTGGTTCTAAAGGCAGAACATTTTTACCTTAACGCATTCTCTCTATTTGTGTTGCCCCCTCACCCCCCTATACTTAAGTCCTATCTAAGTCCAGCTCTGTACCCATCTGCTGCAGTGCTGGCCTCAGTTCCTCTCCTCACAGGACACAGAGGTGGCAATGAGAGCCATACACATTACAATCTGAACATACAATCTCCATACAAGCAACTATAGATTTACCAATATGACAACCTACCTAATTTATTCAATCATTCTGTATCTAAAAAAGGAGACCCTTGCAGTACATACGTCTCAGCAGATCCAAAAGAAGATTGTACAGACTGTGGAGTGTATAGTGAGCTTAAAGTAGTTGTAAAAGATCATTGTAAAGCAAACCATTCAGTTTCAAAAATAAATTAAAGGCAAAACATTTTTTGTATAGATATATAAAAAAAAAACATTATCAATACCTTTATTCACTTTTTTATAAATGATCATATTTCTTCTGTTCTCAGCTGCATAAGAACTGGGGGGAGGAGAAGCAGCAGCACACTGGGCTTGCCAGTGAATGGCTGTGCGGCGGGTACGTGTCAGTCTGAACTTTGAAGGAGGGCAGGCTGAGTTTCCATCATAGCTAGAGTACTGACTATGTTGAGCTCTCCTGCTTAGTGTGGTCAGTTTTTAACTGGAAAGCAAGGGGGACTAGCAGGAACACCTGGGATTTCACATAAAAGAAGCATAAAAAGAGAACAAGATACTTTCTAAATCAAGTACCTGGTACAGCAGGCACATATCAGGAATTGGAAGTGTTGTGGTAACAAACGCTTTAAGGTAAAGTCATGGAATAAGGATGCAGGTTAAGAGTACTTACTTCACTTTTACTTTCTAATCTTGGTGTTTACTCTGACACACCTACTCATTATGCATTGACCCTACAGACAGTAGGAAAGCTTGGATTTTTAGAAGAAGGTCAGCAATGGCACCTTCAGTACTCCTCTCAGTACAGGTTTTCTTTATAACCTTATACTGGGCATCATTTTTTTATTTTAAAGTAATATTAAACAATCCTTAGCGGAATATTTACTAAAACTGGCACACACAGAATCTGGTGCAACAATGTATAGTAACCAAAAAGCTTCTATGTTTTAGGCTCCATTCACCCTTGTACCACTCCAAAGTTTGGAGTGAAACTTTGGTGCTACTTTAACACAACTTGGGATGGCTGCGACTTGGATAAGACTTTGGCTTTCACCAGTAATAATGGACAACTGTTGCACTGTATAACATTCAGGTACGACTTTCATGCAACTTTTGAGGGTTAACTTTGAAGTCTATGGCTCTCAAGTTGCATGAAAGTTGGACCAAAGTAGTGCAAGAACCACTTTGAAATCGCTGCAACTTTAATTCGCACATATATGAATGGTTATCATTGGAAAACATGGGGAACGACTTGTCATGTGACTTTGATGTCCAAAGTTGCATGACAAGTCACACAAGTGTCTCATTGTCAAAGCTTAATTGAACAAGCTGAAGTTAGAAGCTGATTGGTTACTATGCACAGCTGCATCAGATTCTGAGTGCTCCAGTTTTAGTAAATCAACCCCAGAATCTTATCAGCCCAATATTTTGGCAATGATATATACCTGTCTTGGCTATCTATGTAACTGGGGTGCTAAATTAGCAGTGCCTGAAAGTATTTGCCCCTACCAACATGGTAAATGCTACTAAGACCTGAACGCCCCATAGAAGAATGAAAGGTATAGATTCTAGGCAAAAAACAGCAAAGGTAGCTCCAATGAGAAAGTGTGTAGAACAGTGCAGATGGCAAATGTGTTTTACAAAATGGAGTTTATTAATTTGGCAGAAAAAAAACATAAAAATGACTAGCGAATTAATCATTGTTGACTTAGATTATAACCTTATACTGGGCAACTACATTTTATTTTAAAGTAATATTAAAGAATCCTTAAAGCGGAGTTCCAGCCATTTCACTCACCTGTCCAACGGTCCAGCGATGCGGCCGCCCGAAGCCTCGATCCTCTCCCTCGGCGCCGGCATCACTGCTGTGGGCGCCCGGCTGTGACAGTTTGCGGCTTCACAGCCGGGTACCCACTGCGCATGCGCGAGTCGCGCTGCGCGTCTCAATTGGCCGGCAATCTTCTGGGACCTCTGACATGTCCCGGAAGATTGCAGGGAGGGAGGGGGAGAGGAGAACTTCCGTTCAGGGCGCCGCGGCGCTCCGAGCGGAAGTGGGAGCGGGTACCTGTCAAAACTAGGTACCCGCTATCCCCCCAAACAAATGACATGCCAAATGTGGCATGTCAGGGGGTTAGGATACTTAAAGCGGAAGTTCCACTTTTGGGTGGAACTCCACTTTAAGGGGAGATTTACCCAAACTGGTGCACATAGAATCTGGTACAGCTGTGTATAGTAACCAATAATCTTCTATGTTTTATTATCAAAGCTTACAGTGAGATTAGGGGCTTTCTTTTTTTTTTTTTTTTTTTTAAACAAACATGTCATACTTACCTGCTCTGTGCAGTGGTTTTGCACTGAGCAGCATGATCCTCGTCTTCTCAGGTCCTCTGCCAGGGCTCCTGGCTCCCCCCTCCTGTCAAGTGCCCCCAGAGCAAGCAGTTTGCAATGGGGCAACCAAGCAGGCTTGTTCCAGAGCTGCAGCTCTGCGTGTCCATTCACACACAGGGCTGCAGCTCGGCCCCGCCCACTCTCTCTCCTCATTGACAGCAGTGAGTACCAATGGCTCCTGCTGTTGTCTCAGCCAATGAGGAGAGAGTGTCCCCAGAGATTCAAGGCTCTTGTGCACAGTGCTGGACCTAGATGGGGCTCAGGTATGTATTGGGGGCTGCTGCACAGATAAGTTTCTACCTTCATGTATAGAATGCATGAAGATAAAAACCTTGAGTCTTTACAACCAATTGAATTAAATAAGCTGAAGTTAGAGGCTGATTGATACTATGCACAGGTACACCAGATTCTGTGTGCACCAGTTTTAAGAAACCTCCCCATTAGTTCTCAAAAGTAAATCATGCACACCTGGGTTACTAAACCCAGGACTCTGCATTCACTATATCTAGCCTCCCACAGTACACAGAACATGGAAATGCAATTGTTTTTGTAATTATAAACTGTTAAATACCCTTTTTCATCAGTAGTTAGAGCACTCTTGTGACTTTTATCAGTGTCTAGTTAAAGCTTGTAGGAGGAGTTTATATTCTCCCCTGGCTGCCATATAAAGCCTTGTACACATGCAACGAATTTCCGCCGACCGGTCGTCCGTCTTTTGTCCAGAGTGGTGTCTGTTGGTTGGAATGTGCTCTAGACTGCACACGAATTTTACCGCACGACAAAATTCTACTTCAGAAGTGATGTCATGTGTTGGATTGCTTTCTATGTGTTTTCATCTCTGAGCATGCCTAGTCTTGCTCATAAGATTTTTCACCATCGAAATCTGTACTAATGAGACGAAAATCGGACGTGTTTTGACGGAGGACAAAAATTTTAATGCCTGCACACCAGCATTTTTTCGGACAAAAAGTTGCAGTCGGCTGTTGGAAGCACAATACTAACAAGCCGAAAATCGGCAGATCGGTCGTCGGACGAAATTTCCCGACCGAATTTCTTATCGTGTGTACGGGGCTTAAGGCTGGAGGACCCCTGGCCCTTGGTCTGGACAGTGCAGATTGGCCCTGTGCTGATCACATGCACTCTCTCAAGAAAAAAAAAAAACAACTCTCTACCAATTCACACCAAAGAGAGCATGTTCAGCTTGTCCCCTGACTCTGTCCTATCAGGAGATGCATTGGGGACAGTGGAAGAAGGGGAGGATCAGAGAAGACAGGCTCAAACAGCCTTTTTACACAATGCAGAGGAATAACCCCTTAGGTTCCACGGTAAGTATAACAAGCATGCTTTACTGCATATACAGACTGATTTTACTCTTGTGGGTTTAGTAACACTTTAAGGGCCATGTAGTCTATTTTACATTATATTGTTTATTACGGTGTGTTTTGCCTCCTTGTAAAATCCTCTGTGAGCTCCTGAGCTTCTTCTTTTCCCTCTCACATTCATGTGTTTGGAACAAGCAATGAATGTTTATTGCTGTCATATGTGCTGCTTTTTGCACGCTACAAATTCTATGGTCTGTAGTCCATCTCTGAAGCAAGCAACCTTGGAGAACGAACAGCCACCCTCTAACAGGAAGTCACATTACAGCAGACTTGCTGTAATGGAGGAGTGAGAGTGATACAAGGTACTTTTCCAGTTAACCACTTGCCGACTGCCGCATGACTATTTACTGCGGCGGTCAGCCCCGTACAGGCAAAGTGACGTAGTACTATGTCGCTCGCCTACGAGCCTCTAGGGGGCGAACGCGTGCCACCGGAGGCGCGCTCCCGCCCCCGCTCATTCCCTGACAGGTCTGCTCTAGTGACCGGCGGTTCCGTGATCTCCCGGTGCAGAGGGAGAAAGGCAGGCGGCTAATGTAAACAAAGCCACCTGTCATTCTCCCTGATCTAACTGCAGAGATCATACGATCCTGCTATGTAGGATCGTATGTCTCTGTGGTTACATCACTAGCCACGCCCCTTTAAAGTTAGAAGCACGCCCCTAGGGACACACTTAAGCCCTTGATCACTAATAAAGTTTACCCCTTCCCTGCCAGTGTAATTTTTACAGTAACAGTGCATATGTATAGCACTGATTACTGTAGTAATGTCACTGGTACCCCCAAGTGTCAAAAATGTCAGTCAAGGGTCCGATCTGTCCGCCGCAATGTTGCAGTCCCGC
Organism: Pelophylax lessonae; assembly: GCF_965119305.1. NCBI lineage: Eukaryota > Metazoa > Chordata > Amphibia > Anura > Ranidae > Pelophylax > Pelophylax lessonae. The sequence goes on along the minus strand of NC_138774.1, from coordinate 125,119,392 downwards.
AAAAAAAATCGCTGCTCGCCGCCATTACTCATTAAAAAAAAAAAAAAAACAATAAAAATGACAAAAATCTTTCCTATAGTTAGTAAATGCAATAACTTTTGCGCAAACCAATCAAAATACGCTTATTGTGATTTTGTTTTACCAAACATATGTAGCAGAAAACAAATTGGCCTAAAATGTTAAAAAAAAATTGATTTTTAAATTTTTTTTGGGGAATTTCATATATAAAATGTGAAAAATGTTGGTATTTTTTCAAAATTGGCGCTCTTTTTTTGTTTATAGCGCAAAAAGTAAAAATCGCACAGGTGATCAAATACCACCAAAAGAAAGCTCTGTTTGTGGGAAAAAAAGGACGTCAATTTCATTTGGGCACGACCGCGCAATTGTCCGTTAAATTCATGCAGTGCCGAATCGCAAAATAGGGCCTGGTCTTTGAGCAGCCAAATCCTCCGGGGCTTAAGTGGTTAAGAATACATACCTGAATATATGTTTCCTTTTAAACTAGAGTTTAGTGGCACTTTAATTGTTGCAGAGTATAACACAGTGAATAATATTTTAAATGAACCCAAAAATCTCACCTGAAGCTGTGCATGCTAATCACAGTTGAGGAAACCAGATGCAAAACTTTCATATCAGCAACATCATAAAAACTGATTTTTTTCCTTTAACATTCTGAGATCTAGCTATCTGAAAAGCAAGCATTTTGCTCAGGGATGGTTGCAGTATTTTGTGAAGGGATTTGTTTATAAAGATTTTTTGAATTGCAAGCAATGTTAATTAAAGATTTGCAGTTCAGCACCATGGACAGTGATCAGATGACAATCACACAAAAATAGGGATAAGGGAAGGTATCAGCATAGTATTATATTAGCTTTTTATGAAGGGTACTATCCGCTGTACCAGTTGATATCATTTTCTGGGTTGCACATGCAGGTTGGAAAGTCATGTATAAACTACTTTTAATGCTCTCTACCAGTTTCAGCGGCTTCTGAAGAACATTCTTCAAGTATACTTTAGCAAGAGAAGTCACACCAATACAAGTGCTTATTAATACGTCTCTGTACTGTGAAGTGTATAACGTTCGTATCACCTCCTTGCAGAGCTGCACATTCACAAGTAGATTGCAAGTGTTAAATTCCCTAATACACTGCCAGAACTCAATATTTCAAGGTGAAATTGTTCTTTATACTGTATCTCTTTTACAAATAAATGTTCCTTTGTTTTGTAATGGGTGTAAACCTTTAAGCTTTAATAAACCAGATATATCTTTTTAACAGCTGTGAAATAAGTGTGTAAATAAAAAAGAAGTTAGAAATAGTAGTCAACCAATAGACCTTAGCTGTTGGATGTAAATCTAGGAATGAAAGCTAACACTTCGAATATATTCTGATTTTCATTAAGTCTTTACAACTATAGTCTGTTCTGTGAAGCTGGTGTACTTTTACATATGCAGTATATTTTCTGTATAGGGTTATTCAAAAAGATGGAACAGATTTTAGCTTTTTACTTCAAACAAACTGTAGGGGATAGAAGCACATTCTGCACATCACTGCACAGAGTAGAGTTCAACTTTGTATAGACCTTGAGTTGCACTCAATATGAGCACCATGTGTTCGACGAAAATCAAAATGGTAGACCATTTCTTGCCACACACAAATTAACTGGTTGCTAGTTTTTAAGATCACAGCTTCAACAATTTGATGTCTCAGATCCTGAAGAGTAGAAGGCATAGATGGGACAAACACCCTTTCTTTTATGTACCTCCAGAGAGAAAAATAGTAGGGGGTAAGGCCTGGTGACCTGGGAGGTCACAGGGGATGAACAAGATCTTGTTGTCCACCTCTTCCAAGTTGAATGCTTGCCTGTTTTGTGAATTTCCTAGGGCTCTGCTTAAACGCACCTTAGATACTCTCAACATTTTCATTGGATCCCCTGAACATTTTCATTTGACGTGCGAGGAAGACCAGTGCTTTCCCATTTGCATATGCAACCATCTAAAACAATTATGCCACTCGTGGATCTGCTCCATCTTTTTGAAAAAGATATTGGCTACACAAAGATTGCAACTGGATGTTTTGTGACATGTGTATGTAGCACTCCTGCCCTCGGCTGGCTAAACTTAGCAAATGGCTTTGCTGTAACCGGCTGAACTGCAAATGATTTTTAGTTCTGATCAGGTCTAACCCTAAACTTGGTGGCTAATTGCTTCTGCTTGCCTATGGAAGAATGTTTCAGAAATAGCATAGGAGGATCAGTCATTGGCTTATGAATATTTATTGGACCCTAGCCAATCCCTGGGAGGCTTACTCAGAAGGCTGGGGAGAAAATAAATGTTTAGGAGACTCTGACCCCCCCCCCCCCCCCCCGGGAGGCTGCATGTTGCATGTGTATCTTATAGAAGAGATAAAACTGCTAGGTCTCAGTATGTGCTATGGATTCTGGACTTATAGACACCACCTGTAGAAGCTGAAGAGTGTCACAGGGGAACTTCAGGTGTGGAAATATTTGAGGTTTAGTCACCAGAGGTTGCTGCTAAGGACTGTGACTGCTTGCAGGGTGTCTCAGGTTAACTGGCTGTTCCCTCCACTCTCAGCATTTAGAGTCTGCTACAGGATTTTTCAAGGAAGCGGTCCTTTAAGACCTGTGTGCACTCTTGAGTATTCTGCACCCTCATCCTTCCTTGCTGACTATTTTCAAGATCTGCAATAAATCTTCAAAAGACACTTAAAGACTGAGCCAGAATGTGTCAGTGTGCTTCTGGGACTGAACACATGGTGGGTAGCCTTTAAACAGGTAAGGGGGACCCTTTATTTTTCCAGCAACCCCTCCAGGAGTTATTGCTACATGTCGGATCCATGCAGATAACCACTGGACAACTGCAAACTAGCTAGATTGACCAAGGATGAACAGGGTCACTTTCAGATAATAGGCTTTTTCTAAGATGCTGGCTTTGAAAGAACCCAGTTTTACCGTGAGCCTCCAGGGGCGGGGTTGAAATTTATGCAGCAAGCACTCTACCAGAGCAGACACTGGGATGAGAGTAACGTAGGCTGGCCATGCACTGTAAAATCTCAATGTACACCCTCCATATATAAATCTTTAGATTTACCAAAACGATGCATTATGTCAACAATCAGTCAGGCCCTTTCTCTACATCACTGATGGTAGCTCCACAAGAGATTGTAAAATCAGTTTGATCAGCTTAAGACAAGTTGCTAGGTAAGTTCATGACCAGGGTCAGGCAAATGCTATATAGTCAAAGACAGTACCACAACATTAGAATCATAGTAAAGGACAATCATACAGCCAGGAAACACAGAACAAAATTTAAAAAGAGAGAGTTTTAATGATAATGACGTCAGGGCTACTGAAATCAACAACTAGTACCAATCCAAAAACGTAATCTCTCAGTTTACCTGCATGATAATCCCACCATAACTGCATATAAACCTTTTTAAATTCAAATAGGTTCCTTATTGTTTACAGCATGGCATTAGGCACACTATTGCCTTCAATCTGCAACCCACTGGCATCTATTTATGCCTCCATTATCATCTGCAGATCTGCACTCCAGCAGTTACAGATGTGTAGATGGAAGAAACTGAATGAGTGATGTGATATCATAATAAAAAAAATTTTCCCATAAAGTTTTTATTGAGATTGTGAGAGATAGTACAAAGCCATAACAGGTTACAAAGTGGGTGTGAACATTTCTGATGCAAACACACATACAGAAGCAATTAATGTCAATAACACCTGTAACTGAGGCATCAGTAGAAAGAAAAAAGAAAGTGAAGCTAAATACTGCCCAGGGCAACACAAAAAAAGCTATAATCGGGGGAGGGGGGATGAACAAGGGTTTCAGACCTGTAAAGAATATTATGCAGAGTAACAGGTAAATAAGAAGTGACTAGAACAAGGAATTGTACATTGACTCAGTACTTGGAATAGTTTAATAGATGGCTTCTCTGGGGGTGGGGCCCGTAAGTCATAAAGACACTGAGAGGGCTGAGAGCTAATGTGAGAATTAATAAGAAAGGGTGTATTTCCCAGTGTGCTTTGTTCTTGGAAAAAATTCTGCGTTTCTGAAGAGCTCGGTGCCACAGGGCGATGGAGGTGGAGAGTTGTTTCTCAGTATGTCATAGCAGGAGATTTGTGATCCACTTGAGGATTGGCGAGCAGTTTTTATATGGTGGATATTCCCTTAATAAAAGAATTGCAAGATTCATAGAAAAGGATAAGGCTTCGGGCAGCTGATTGGGAGACCACTCTATTGATGATAAAGCATGACATTTTCGGAGGTAGATGTAAAAGCCCTTGTTGTGAATGTTAAAATTAGGGATTATCGAACGGTTCGGGTCGACCATCGGTTCGACCCGAACATTGACAGTTCGAAATTCGGCAACCAGAACCAACCAAAATGCAATGGGACAGAAACTGGGCTTTAAAAGCCCGTGATTGGACCAGAACCATCAGTAAAAGCCAATTGAGGGGGCAGGAGGATGCTAGGAATGTGATTGGAGTGACTAGGGGGTCCAGAGGCCAATCAGTAGTGAATATGCCCCCCAGTATATAAGATAGCCCCGCCAAATCTCTAGCACTGTAATACAGGGATGTGGAAGAGAGTAGAAGCAGTTCTGTTACTCCTGCTTCAAAAGTGTCCTTTAGCAATTATTAGTGTGAGGAAAGGGATATCTAGTGTAGTTAGGGTACTATTTTCCACTATAGTTAGATATAATAATCTAGTTTCTGTAGGGAAAGTGTTAAGTGTCAGGGTGACCGTAGTGTAGTGTAGGGTTAACTGACTCTGACTGCTATGGCAGGGTGACAAAACCCTTCCATGTCAGAGTGACCGCCATAGAAAAAGATTGTTTGTATTAGAATTGCAGTAGAGCAGGATAGTGGCTTCGCTACTTTTACACCTGGCCGTTTTTGTTGCAGGCGTTCATTGGGCTTTTTTGTGGACGTCTTTGGAGGCAGGCATGACATCTGAACTTCTGTGTAGGGGTATATATACACACACACACATGTATGTATACAGTTGTGTTCAAAATTATTCAACCCCCACTGAAATTGATTGTTTTGGCCAGTTTGACATTGATTTTGATCATTCAGTCATCCTGCTTACAATTAAATCAAAGAGGCACGTGTAGGTCAGACAAATATAACATAACATTTATAATTAAATAACCACAAATGTCTTTTCTGTGCTCACATCATTATCAGTTTTATTCAACCCCCAAGTGACATTCAATCTTAGTACTTAGTACAACATCATTTTACAGTTATAACAGCTTTTAAACGTGAAGCATAGCTTGACACAAGTGTCTTGCAGCGATCTACGGGTATCTTCGCCCATTCGTCATGGGCAAAGCCTCCAGTTCAGTCACATTCTTAGGCTTGTGCACTGCAACTGCTTTCTTTAAGTCCCACCAGAGGTTCTCAATCGGATTTAAGTCTGATGACTGTGATGGCCACTCCAAAATGTTCCAGCCTTTAATCTGCAACCATGCTCTACTGGACTTGTAGGTATGCTTGGGATCATTGTCCTGTTGAAAGGTCCAATGTCTCCCAAGCCTCAGGTTTGTGACGGACTGCATCACATTGTCATCCAATATCTCCTGGTACTGAAGAGAATTCATGGTACCTTGCACACGCTGAAGCTTCCCTGTACCTGCAGAAGCAAAACAGCCCCAAAGCATGATTGACCCCCCGCCATGCTTCACAGTAGGCAAGGTGTTCTTTTCTTCATAGGCCTTGTTCTTCCTCCTCCAAACATAGCGTTGATCCATGGGCCCAAACAGTTCTAATTTTGTTTCATCAGTCCACAGAACACTATCCCAAAACTTCTGTGGTTTGTCCACATGACTTTTGGCATACTGCAGTCGACTCTTCTTATTCTTTGGAGACAGCAAGGGGGTGCGCCTGGGAGTTCTGGCATGGAGGCCTTCATTACGGTGTGCGCCGTATTGTCTGAGCAGAAACTTCAGTACCCACATCTGACAAATCTTTTCTCAGTTCCTCAGCAGTCACACGGGGACTTTTCTCCACTTTACGCTTCAGGTAGCGCACAGCAGTCAAAGTCAGCATCTTCTTTCTGCCATGACTAGGTAGCGTTTCAACAGTGCCCTTTGCCTTGAATTTGCGAATGATGCTTCCTATGGTGTCTCTTGGTATGTTTAACATCTTTGCAATCTTCTTATAGCCATTGCCCTTCCTGTGAAGAGTAATCACCTCTTCTCTTGTCTTCCTGGACCATTCTCTTGACTTCACCATGTTTGTAACCACACCAGTAAATGTCTAGAAGGAGCTGAGTATCACAGTCATTTTAAAGCTACCTAATTGGTGCTTATTAGGCTTTATTGCTGCTTCCTGACATCCACAGGTGTTTTCAATACCTGATTGAAAACACTTCAATGAACCTCTGTTCTTCAGAGTGGTAGTCTTTAAGGGGTTGAATAATTGTGTCAATGAAGAATTCACAAAAGAAACATTTACTACTGTATTACAAAACCAATTGATGTCATTTTAGTTGCATATGGTTCTTTAAGAAGTCCTTGTAGGATTTCATTCTGAATACAATTACAAATGTACACTAAATTCCCTAAAACCCTTTACAGCATTGGGGGTTGAATAATTTTGAACACAACTGTATATACACATACACACATATAGGTGCGAAAGTAGCAGAACCCTATGCCTGCGCTAATAAAATTATTTGCAGGCATAGGGCTTCGCTCCTATCACACCTATATGTGTGTATGTGTATAAATACATATAAGTGTGTGTGTGTATATATACCCCTATACAGAAGTTCAGATGTTATGTCTGCCTCTAAAGACGCCCAAAAAATGCCCAAAAAAAAACGCCTGCAACAACACACCTGGGTGTTTTTGTTGCAGGCGTTTTTTTCGGCATTTTTTGGGTGTCTTTGGAGGCAGGCATAACATCTGAACTTCTGTATAGGGGTATATATACACACACACATATATGTATTTATACACATACACACATATAGGTGTGATAGGAGCAGAGCCCTATGCCTGCAAATTATTTAATTAGCGCAGGCATAGGGTTCTGCTACTTTCACACCTATATATGTGTATGTGTATATATACATACATGTGTGTGTGTGTGTATATATACCCCTACACAGAAGTTCAGATGTGATGCCTGCCTCCAAAGACGTCCACAAAAAAGCTCAATAAACGCCTGCAACAAAAACGGCCGGGTGTGAAAATAGCGGAGCCACTATCCTGCTCTACTGCAATTCTAATACAAACTATCTTTTTTTTTTTCTTTTCCTGGACATGCTACAGAGCTGAAACTTCACAGGTACACTTTTTAGTCCCCCCAGACACTAAATCCAAAGAAATCTAATTTTTTTTTTCAATAATTTTTTCAATAATTGTCTCTCTATCAAAAATGACAATTTTTAAGAACTTTTTTTGTGTCATTAATAGTCCCTGGGGCATGACCCAGAACCCTAGGCACTTTTTAGGGGCATTTGTTGGGTTTTAGGGCTTCAAAATTGTGTGTTTTTGATTACCGAAGTTCAGGTCCCGTTGATTTCAATGGGGTTCTGAAATCCGGGTCGAACTTTCGGGAAGTTCGGGTGTTCTGGTCGAACCAAACTTTTCAAAAGTTCGATCATCCCTAGTTAAAAGTTGCAGACACGTTCTGGAAGACATCAAGCCCCTGTGTGGTATATAGACAGCTGATATTGCGTATGCCAGCCTCCGTCCAGTGTTTTAAAGATAAGTCCGGAGTGAGCTAAGGCAGCAAGCGGAAGATAGGATAAAGTTTGACATAAGATGCCTAAGTTTAGTTGCGGGATAGAGTGCCACACTCTTAGAGTTGCGTTGATGGCGACTAGAAAAGATCGGGGGAGGGGAGGGAGTGGTGCTGCCAGGAGTCACACAATACATGGCGTAGGTCCTGAGTCAACACATGTTGTTCAATTTGTTTCCAGTTGTGAGGTGCCCACCAAGATTTGGCCTGATCCAGAATAAGCACCTTATAATATGCCTTAACATCGGGGGGGCTCCCAGACCTCCCCTAGTGTTTGAGAGATATAACGCTGACTTGTGGATCTAAGATCTTTTGTGTTGCCAAATAAAAGAGTTAAAAATCCCCTGTAATTTATTGAGGTGGCAAGGCAGAATCGGAAGAGGTAAAGTACTAAAGAAATACAATAGGTGGGGCAGTAAGAACATTTTTATCAAGGCTAAATGACCGACCCGTGATGACTGGGTAGCACGGAGAACCTTTCTAATATCTTGACGTTTTTGGAATAAACACTCTAAGTTAGTGTAGAGCAAGTGGATAGAAGGCAATACTAATTGTATCCCCAGGTAGTTGAGGGTAGAATTTGGTGCCAAGTAAAAATGTGTCAATTGAGATTTTCTCCTAATCAGTATGATTAAGACATATATATCGCAGGAGGTTACCCGACATCCCAAAGTTAAAAAGAACCACCTCCAGATACTTCCAGTGGACTTTATCGAATGCCTTCTCTGCGTCCAGGGAGATTAGCAGAGAAGGCGTTCGATACCAAAAATATGTAGCAGAATACAAATTGGCCTAAACTGATAAAAAAAAAAAAATTGATTTTAAAAAAAATTTTATTGGCAATGTTTTATAGCAGAAATTAAAAAACATTTTGTTTTTTCAAAATTGTCGCTCTTTTTTTGTTTATAGCGCAAAATCTAAAAACCGCAGAGGTGATCAAATACCACCAAAAGAAAGCTCTATTTGTGGGGGGAAAAGGACATCAATTGTATTTGGGTACAGCATCGCACGACTGCGCAATTGTTAAAGTAAGGCAGTGCCGAATCGCAAAAAATGGCCTGGTCATTAAGGCAGTAAAACCTTAAGAGTTGAAGTGGTTAAGGCCCTTAGCATTTATAGATGTGATGAACAGCGTCATGTGGCAATGAAGTAGGGGAAGCAGGCATGTGTCGAGAACGAAACCCTCACATTTATCACATAAAAAGAACAGAAACCTATACAAATCTTTAATCACAACTTGGTAGAGTAACAGAAGCAAGAAAGTGTATGCAGTGCAGTGCAAGCAGTACCACCTGGTTCCATTCTAGTGAAGAGTGTCTGTACTCTTAATCCTAAGAGCATTGGAGGTCTGGCTGTATCTTCTTAAAGGAGCAGTGCAGTTTGGTCCCATTTCTAGTGAAGAGTGTCTGTTCTTCTAGTCCTAAAGTGAGAGGCCATTTTATGTGGTGGTGGGCAGTTTGTTCACTGAAGAGCACCTATAATCCAGGATTATTATCATCCACACCTCTTCCTCACGGCCTCATGCATGGACTGTTCTTTCTATTTAGCATGATTGGTTATAGTCACATATGTATCTTATTGTGACCTATGAGCGCTGCACTATTTTTCTTTCTGGTATGCAGTGCAAGCAGTGTCAAATGCTCAAGGTTTTACAGTGCTGGATCTGCTAGACTTAAGTCGGGGTTACCGCACAGCTTTCAGAGATACAGTGTGTTCAAAGAGTTAGTAAGCGTTGGCTAGCGTCGGCTGGCGTCAAGACAGCACTAATGGCCATTTTTGCTACAAAAGTCCCAGAATTGTACCTAGTCGAGCCAAAGTAGTATTCCACTCATTCCCTTCTCCCATTCCCTAAAACTACAATAAAACAACCAAACAAAGACTCTGGAGCTGTCAATGTGTCAGTTCTCACACCCAGGGCTGCAGCTCACATGGGCTGGAGAGATAACCGGTATCAATGGCAGACCCACCTCAGGCCACAGGCCAGGAAACCTAGCTACATAGTAATTATAATATTAATAATTCAATTGTTATTCATGGCAGCCCTAATATTCTAACATATAACCGCTTTATCATACTGTATTACTATTTCTATCAGTTGGATGCTACTTTAAGCACCTGTGTAAAATTAGAAAATTGAGGGGGGGCGTGGCTAAGATGGCGGAGTGAGCTGACGTCTTCCTTGGAGCTCTGCTGGGATATCGGCTCTTTCATCCTGTCCTTGGCTCACCAACCACCCTTAATCCTCCACTTCTGAAGCGGATGCCTGCCAGAACACCCGGAAGATCAAAGGGCGATAAGAAGCTGTGCTTTCCACCGGTGAGTCCGGTGGTGTCCAGTCCTGCAGCCTTGGGAGACAGCAGGCCCACTCCACATGTCAACATGGCATCTCAGACGGACATGCTGGAGGGCTCTCCCTCGCCGCCACCCCATTTCCCAGAGGTGATGGCAGCGATTACAGCCTGCTAGACGGCTCTCACCTCCAAGATCGAGAAGGTACAGATGGATGTCGGGCTCATACGGCAGGACCTTGATAAGATCCAGTCCCGTCTCATGACTGCGGAGGGGCGCATGGGCCACGTGGAGGATGCCGTTGCGGAGCATTCCTCTGCTATACACACCCTTCAGGCTAAAGTGAAGACCCTGGAATATTGCGCAGAGGATGCAGAGAATCGGTGCAGATGTAATAACATCCGCATCATTGGTCTGACTGAAGGGGCTGAGGGTAAGAATCCTACCTATTTTGTTGAGGACCTGTACCGCACTCTTCTCCTGGTGGCCCAGCTATCCCCTCATTTTACAGTGCAGCGGGCCCACCGCATGCCGCCTCAGCCCGGCCCGCTGGGCGTACCCCCTTGTACATTCATCCTTTGCCTGCTCAACTTACGGGACAGGGATTGGAGACCATCCTAAGTCCTCAAACAGGAAAGCCACCAGCATCAAAAATAAAATAGCATCTAGCAAAATCTCCCAATCTCTTGAACTCCGGGTGAGAACCCTGAGCATGTTTTGCCAGTTAACAGGCATGTATCAATGTAAGAAAAAAACATGCTTGACATCTGAATTTGTCACCCATGGGCAGAAAACCTTCACAGTTAATGGCAAGGTTTACCATATGCGTACATTTGAAAATTGCTCTTAGCAATGCATTGTTTATAGCTTTACCTGTACTTGTGGTTTACTCTATGTAGGCCAAAGCCTTAGAACGCTTCGTGCCCATTTCGGGGAAGACAGAAGACTTGTGGAAAAGGGTGACACAAAACATAGTGTTCCCAGACTTTTTGCCACCACACACAATGAACAGTCCACTGGTCTAAAGGTATAGGTAATTGAATCCATATCCAGCAGTCTACTTCTTGGCAAACGTTTCAAGCGTCTGTGCGAGAGGCAGACTTTCTGGATTTACACTCTCAATTCTCTCCCTCCCTATGGGTTGAATGAAGAGATTGAGATCAGCTCATTCATCTAGAAAGACAATCTTTTTCAACATACACTGTTGGACCCTATCTCATACTGTCACATTACACGTCTGTGTATCTATCCTTCTCCCCCTCCTCCACCTTATCATTTCTAAAAATGTTACCTCTATTATAGGGCTTAGACATTTATATTTTTTTAAAAATGGCCAGCTCAGCTATCCTACCCTCCCTGGGTAATTTTTAATCTTTACACTTTTAATCCTGAGTTTTTATCATCCCCTTCTTTACCCCTTCCCTCCCTGCTAGATTTTTAGTAAACTGGATTTATCACATGTTTCATTTCCATATATCTCTATATATCTGATATATGCAACATCCAGCTTCATTTCATGTGTATTGGCATTGTGCACTCATTGCTTTTAAACATGTCTTTTATCTCAAATGGTCATTACTAGTGTTGAGCGAACACGGACTGTATTATTCGTGTTCGTACCGAATAATTGGATTTTTTGTACCCGAACACGGACACGGACACTTTACTGTATGTTCGGGTAAAAATCCGTGTTCGGTCGTTTTATTTCCGGGTTTTGCATGCTTTGGCGCTCTTTTCATGGCGGGCTTTCAACAGCCAATCAACAATCGTTTAACTGGTGTGCCTTAAGCCATCCCAGCCATGCCTGCAAATGTCTCAGTAGCTGTGATTGGCCGTCTGAAGCATGTGACCAAGTCTTTATAAGTTCGAGGCAGCCGCAGCGGCGTCATTATGCTGCTTAGATTCAGGGACAGAGCACACATCAACGTGCTGGCTGCTGATTAGGGAAAGATAGGCAGGAAAAAACCATTTGTGTCCGGATAGAATTGAGGGACAGGTCGGAGTGTTTAGGCAGGGCGAGTTGTAGGCATTTTAGGGATAGAGTCTGCTGAATTATAGGGTCAGTGTCTTCTACAAACTACAATCGATATTGCTGTGTGGGGGGTGGGGTCTGCACTCAATCCTGATCTACGATCTCTTCTCAATCCTGTTAGGGACAGAGTCTGCTGAATTTTAGGGAAACTGTGTTCTACAAACTACAATCGATATTGCTGTGTGGTGTGGGATTGGAGATAGGCAGGTGTCAGTGATCCACATCCATTTTTCTGTGTGTGAGCTGCAGTGAACACAATCTTTTTGGGCTGCAGTGAACACAATCTTTTTGGGCTGCAGTGAACACAATCTTTTTGGGCTGCAGTGAACACAATCTTTTTGGGCTGCAGTGAACACAATCTTTTTGGGCTGCAGTGAACACAATCTTTTTGGGGTGCAGTGAACAAAATCTTTTTGGGGTGCAGTGAACACAATCCTTTTTGGTGTGCAGTGAACACAATCTTTGTGGGGTGCAGTGAACAAAATCCTTTGTGGGGTGCAGTGAACACAATCTTTTTGGGGTGCAGTGAACAAAATCCTTTTTGGGGTGCAGTGAACAACATCCTTTTTGGGGTGCAGTGAACACAATCTTTTTGGGGTGCAGTGAACAAAATCCTTTGTGGGGTGCAGTGAACACAATCTTTTTGGGGTGCAGTGAACACAATCTTTTTGGGGTGGAGTGAACAACATCCTTTTTGGGGTGCAGTGAACAACATCCTTTTTGGGGTGCAGTGAACAAAATCATTTTTGGGGTGCAGTGAACACAATCTTTTTGGGGTGCAGTGAACACAATCTTTGTGGGGTGCAGTGAACACAATCTTTTTGGGGTGGAGTGAACAACATCCTTTTTGGGGTGCAGTGAACAACATCCTTTTTGGGGTGCAGTGAACACAATCTTTTTGGGGTGCAGTGAACACAATCTTTGTGGGGTACAGTGAACAGAATCTTTGTGGGGTGCAGTGAACACAATCTTTGGGGGGTACAGTGAACACAATCTTTGTGAGGTGCAGTGAACACAATCTTTGTGGGGTGCAGTGAACACAATCATTGTGGGGTGCAGTGAACTCAATCTTTGTGGGGTACAGTGAACACAATCTCATACTTCTGAAGGTTTGAGGGTGCTGCCTGTTCCATACTCCCCCTACTCCTCATCTAGCCTTTTAGGGGTACAAACAATAGTAATTGGGGCCTAGTGTGGTTGTGTACGTGTGATATACATACACTTTTTTGGGATCATATTTTCTATTCCGCTATTTAATCAAAAACCTTTGGGGATCAGTTAAATTGGGGGATAGTCTGTGTTGGTACGTGTGAGAGAGATCCACCTTTCCAAGTTGTTGGGGTTAATCTCATACTTCTGAAGGTTTGAGGGTGCTGCCTGTTCCATACTCCCCCTACTCCTAGCCTTTTAGGGGTACAAACAATAGTAATTGGGGCCTAGTGTGGTTGTGTACGTGTGATATACATACACTTTTTTGGGATCATATTTTCTATTCCGCTATTTAATCAAAAACCTTTGGGGATCAGTTAAATTGGGGGATAGTCTGTGTTGGTACGTGTGAGAGAGATCCACCTTTCCAAGTTGTTGGGGTTCATCTCATACTTCTGAAGGTTTGAGGGTGCTGCCTGTTCCATACTCCCCCTACTCCTAGCCTTTTAGGGGTACAAACAATAGTAATTGGGGCCTAGTGTGGTTGTGTACGTGTGATATACATACACTTTTTTGGGATCATATTTTCTATTCCGCTATTTAATCAAAAACCTTTGGGGATCAGTTAAATTGGGGGATAGTCTGTGTTGGTACGTGTGAGAGAGATCCACCTTTCCAAGTTGTTGGGGTTCATCTCATACTTCTGAAGGTTTGAGGGTGCTGCCTGTTCCATACTCCCCCCTACTCCTAGCCTTTTAGGGGTACAAACAATAGTAATTGGGGCCTAGTGTGGTTGTGTACGTGTGATATACATACACTTTTTTGGGATCATATTTTCTATTCCGCTATTTAATCAAAAACCTTTGGGGATCAGTTAAATTGGGGGATAGTCTGTGTTGGTACGTGTGAGAGAGATCCACCTTTCCAAGTTGTTGGGGTTCATCTCATACTTCTGAAGGTTTGAGGGTGCTGCCTGTTCCATACTCCCCCTACTCCTAGCCTTTTAGGGGTACAAACAATAGTAATTGGGGCCTAGTGTGGTTGTGTACGTGTGATATACATACACTTTTTTGGGATCATATTTTCTATTCCGCTATTTAATCAAAAACCTTTGGGGATCAGTTAAATTGGGGGATAGTCTGTGTTGGTACGTGTGAGAGAGATCCACCTTTCCAAGTTGTTGGGGTTCATCTCATACTTCTGAAGGTTTGAGGGTGCTGCCTGTTCCATACTCCCCCTACTCCTAGCCTTTTAGGGGTACAAACAATAGTAATTGGGGCCTAGTGTGGTTGTGTACGTGTGATATACATACACTTTTTTGGGATCATATTTTCTATTCCGCTATTTAATCAAAAACCTTTGGGGATCAGTTAAATTGGGGGATAGTCTGTGTTGGTACGTGTGAGAGAGATCCACCTTTCCAAGTTGTTGGGGTTCATCTCATACTTCTGAAGGTTTGAGGGTGCTGCCTGTTCCATACTCCCCCTACTCCTAGCCTTTTAGGGGTACAAACAATAGTAATTGGGGCCTAGTGTGGTTGTGTACGTGTGATATACATACACTTTTTTGGGATCATATTTTCTATTCCGCTATTTAATCAAAAACCTTTGGGGATCAGTTAAATTGGGGGATAGTCTGTGTTGGTACGTGTGAGAGAGATCCACCTTTCCAAGTTGTTGGGGTTCATCTCATACTTCTGAAGGTTTGAGGGTGCTGCCTGTTCCATACTCCCCCTACTCCTAGCCTTTTAGGGGTACAAACAATAGTAATTGGGGCCTAGTGTGGTTGTGTACGTGTGATATACATACACTTTTTTGGGATCATATTTTCTATTCCGCTATTTAATCAAAAACCTTTGGGGATCAGTTAAATTGGGGGATAGTCTGTGTTGGTACGTGTGAGAGAGATCCACCTTTCCAAGTTGTTGGGGTTCATCTCATACTTCTGAAGGTTTGAGGGTGCTGCCTGTTCCATACTCCCCCTACTCCTAGCCTTTTAGGGGTACAAACAATAGTAATTGGGGCCCAGTGTGGTTGTATACGTGTGATATACATACACTTTTTTGGGATCATATTTTCTATTCCGCTATTTAATCAAAAACCTTTGGGGATCAGTTAAATTGGGGGATAGTCTGTGTCGGTACGTGTGAGAGAGATCCACCTTTCCAAGTTGTTGGGGTTCATCTCATACTTCTGAAGGTTTGAGGGTGCTGCCTGTTCCATACCCCCCCTACTCCTCATCTAGCCTTTTAGGGGTACAAACAATAGTAATTGGGGCCTAGTGTGGTTGTGTACGTGCGAGATACATACACTTTTTTTGATCATATTTCCTATTCCGCTATTCAATAAAAACCTTTGAGGATCAATTGAATTGCGGGATAGTCTGTGTCGGTACGTGTGAGAGAGATCCACCTTTCCAAGTTGTTGGGGTTCATCTCATACTTCTGAAGGTTTGAGGGTGCTGCCTGTTCCATACTCCCCCTACTCCTCATCTAGCCTTTTAGGGGTACAAACAATAGTAATTGGGGCCTAGTGTGGTTGTGTACGTGTGATATACATACACTTTTTTTGGATCATATTTTCTATTCCGCTATTTAATTTAACTGGGCCTCCATGCGAGACCTGTGTGCCTTGTTGCGCTGTTTTGAGTACTAAACCAACATGGCCAGTGGCAATGACGCCGTTCTCAGCTTAACTATCCCACTTCTATGCCTCCTTGAAAAAACAATTCGGGCGATGATGGAAGAGGATGTGGCACAGGATGAGGAGGAGGAGGAGGATGAAGAGGTAACATTTCCAAGGCTTTCAGGGCAGTCATTCGCAAGGGGCTCCGAGGGTGGGTTCCTGCACACGCAAACGCCAGGGACGCAATTGTCCAGCAGGGGCACAGTTCTGGAGGATGAGGAGGATGAGGAGGAGGAGGAGCTGGAGGAGGAGATGGAACCATGTTCACAGCAGGGTGGCACCCAGGCCAGCTCATGGCCATCACTGGTGCGTGGCTGGGGGGATACAGAGGACACGGACGATACACCTCCCACAGAGGACAGCCTTTCGTTGCCTCTGGGCAGCCTGGCACACATGAGCGATTACATGCTGCAGTGTCTCCACAACGACCGCCGAGTTGCCCACATTCTAACTTGTGCTGATTACTGGGTGGCCACGCTGCTGGATCCCCGTTACAAGGACAACGTACCGTCCTTAATTCACTCACTGGAGCGCGATCGCAAGATGCGCGAGTACAAGCGCACGCTGGTAGACGCCATGCTGCTGGCATTCCCATCTGACAGCGGGGCCACAGTGGAAGCACAAGGCAGAGGAGGAGGAGGAGGAGGTCGCCAACGCAACCAGGGCACCGCCAGCACCTCAGAAGGCAGGGTTAGCATGGCCGAAATGTGGAAAAGCTTTGTCAGCACGCCACAACAAACAGCAGCACCAGCAGCTCAGATGGAACGTCTTAGCAGGAGGCAGCATTTTACCAACATGGTGGAGCAGTATGTGTGCACACGCCTACATGTAGTGAATGACGGGTCTGCCCCCTTCAACTTCTGGGTCTCCAAATTGGGCACATGGCTTGAGCTTGCCCTTTACGCCTTGGAGGTGCTGGCGTGCCCTGCAGCCAGTGTATTATCTGAACGGGTATTTAGCACGGCTGGGGGCGTTATAACAGACAAGCGCAGCCGCCTGTCCAGAGACAATGTGGACAAGCTCACGTTCATTAAAATGAACCAGGCATGGATCCCACGGGACTTTTCCGTACCTTATGCAGAATAGCAATGGATACCGACCTTACCCACCCATTGTTCCATTTTTGCTCTTTCTCACTCTTTTGGGGTGTACCCTCATTTAAAATTTTTGAAAAGAAGCAGTGTTGGCTACCTCGTCCTCCTCCTCAGGGCCAGATTAATGTAGGGGCTATTGGAGCTGCAGCTCCAGGCCCCTACCTTTTATATAGGCCCCGGGTTGGCCATATTCACTGTTACCGCTCTTCTGTCACTTGTAAACACAGAAGTCTGGCTTCTATGCTCGCTTCCCCAGGCAGCACCCTCAGAACCTCCCCACACAGCGTGAAGGCCGGACAAGGAGGGACAGTTGGCGATGCATGGATGTGTTTATGGGCTTCAGAGACAGCATCCCATGTTGAATTAGGCATGCATGGCTGCACCCTTCCTCCTCTGGGTGCATGGCAAGGCACGGCCCTTAAGGCCCTTCAAAATCCTCAGCACCAAGCCCATGATGCTGTTAATCCGGGCCTGGTCCTCCTCCACCGCCGCTTCCACCTACACCGCCCATAGGTGTGCGCAGCCTATTGCATTAAGGTGTGCACCCCAAAGTTGAAATACACATGCATGTGTTTGCCAGCAGGGAGAGTAATGTATCGGGGCCATGTACCTGTAGGCAAGGAGAAATAGAGCAGAGCAGGTCCCAGGGAGATCTTTCCCATCTCCTCACTGGCAATGCTATGTGCCCTAGGTGATTAGGGTGTGCCCAGGCACACCCAGCACACCCTGTGCGCACGCCTATGTCACCGCCACATCCACCACCACCTCAACCTCCCTCCTACTCCATATGGGCCTCGTCCTTCAGAGATGAAGAAGAACATTGTTTTATTTTTCTCTTTTTTTTTTGTTGTTTTAAGTTATTTCCCTATCCACATTTGTTTGCAGAGCACTTGCCATGCTCTTAATTACGTTTTGCTGCCATTTGCAGCACTCTAGCCCTTTCCTTTGGTGTTTTAGAGCCATTTTAGTGCCTTAAAGTTCGGGTCCCCATTGACTTCAATGGGGTTCGGTGTCCGGGAAAAGTTCGGTAAAAGTCCGGGACACGGACCCGGACTTTTTTTTAAAGTTCGGCCGAACCCGTCGAACACGGACATCTAGGTGTTCGCTCAACCCTAGTCATTACTATATACTGCTGTTTTTTTGTTTCTTGTCCTTTCGAATCGTTACTACAGATCTCCATCTGTTAGAACGCTGGTTACGAGCCTAGTTCCCCACCCCTTCCTCCCCTCCTTCCCATGTCCCTCCCGATTTTGTTACTCTGCCCCCTGTCACTATAAGTGCAGGTGGTGCGCTAGTGACCAATTAGCTTTGAGAAAGGAGCAATGGGCGGCTCAGAAACGCGTCAGCCACACTCAGCCTTACCGCCCCTAGTGCTGAAGTCACACCTGGCTGGGACTCGGCTGTCTGTGCACGTTGCCTCATGGAGTGCCAGTTTGGAAGCTCCCCTCACCGACTGTTTGCTTGGACACACCTGGCACCACAAGTCCTCCCAGTGTCACAGACTTACCGACCCCTGGGGGGTCTGACATGCACTCCTTTGTTAATCCTCTTGTAAATTGCCATTTGTCTATAATAAATAAGATTTTTTTATGCATACTGCACAGGGTGGCAATCTTCTATCTTTGTTTTTGTTTATGTATAAAATTAGAAGACTGTTTATAGAAAGACAAACAGAATTTGAACATGTGCAGTTCTCATGATTGCATGTCAACCCCTTATTCCTACAAATGGCACTTTGCTTTATGCCTTATGTGTACAGGCTTGCCTGACCACTGTGATCAGCCTCCATGTATCCCTGGTAACTGTATTCAAATGTTGGCATCTCAGATCTAATTATATTTTTACTTGATCCTGATATTTTAAATCAGTGTTTTCAAACTCGACACTCTAATAGCATTGAGGTTACAGTATAATTCCATTTAGCCAGACTGTTCAATTAAAAACACAATCCCTACATCAGCATTTGCACAATATGTAGGTGTGCACACACATTGCTAAGGGAATGATTCATCAGACTCTGCAGTGTGTTACCGGCTGGTTCTAATTTTCCTCAAGTAGAATAGAATGTCCTGTATTATTATGGAGCATGATAAATGCCTCCTTGTGGCTTTGTGCCAAGCACATATAGGTATCGCATTTAGCAAAAAAAAAAAAGGTTGTTAATCCCTTTTTAGAAATAAGGTTTGGGTTTGGGTCAAGCATTGGTGTTTGTTAAACCCAACTAACTAGTTCACAGTTCATGGAAACAGTGAAATAATGCAGCTGTTCATTGCCATAGCAACCAACTAGGAATACTACACTTCCAGGCCTTTGAACTAAGGCCTGATGGCTTAGAATGGGCAATAATTGGGGTTTTGTTATATACCAGCAGTTCTGGACTCCCAGCATTCATTTGTCACTATGCGTTGGAAGAGATAGGGAGAGCTGCTGCTATACAGTGGTACATTGGTTACATCACTATGAACTGCCGAGTGTTGGGCTACATCTTATAAGAAGAAATTTGTGTATGTTAACACCTACTGTGTATATGTGTGTGTATATATATATACAGTAAAACCTTGGATTGCGAGCATAATTCGTTCCGGAAGCATGCTTGTAATCCAAAGCACTCTTATATCAAAGCGAATTTCCCCATAAGAAATAATGGAAACTCAGATGATTCGTTCCACAACCATTTATTTATAAATCCTTCAATTTATAGTCCATATAAAAAGATTATAGCATTGCGATAGGTTGTGTAACCATACAATGTCCATCCACAAATAGCCGCTTCCACAAGGGGATTGGAAGCAAAATCCAGCAGGAGCTACAGGGTAGCAGTATGGTTCCATTTAATGAAGGTATAACATTTAGCAACTCACATGGTTGATGAATAAAACAGGCACATCTAAGTATGCAGGCATCCGGGGTAAAGCTGTCCACATAGACCATCTTCTGCACCACCGACTGCTAGTCTGTAATCCTGACCGGGAAGACCACCCTGCAGTAAAGCGATCTGAAAGCGAGGGGCAGCATGGAAAGGATGACGTAGATGACGGTGCGGAGGATGGTCCTATGTGGACAGCTTTACCCCTGATGCCTGCATCCTTAGATGTGCCTGTTCCAATCATCAACCATGTGAATTGCTAAATGTTGTACTTTCATTAAATTTAACCATATTGCTACACTTAGAGGCGCCTCTCTTCTCTTTTATACTCAGCTGTGACTTGAGGCTACTTGTATATCAAGACATCGCTTGTATATCAAGTCAAAATTTATTTGAAAATTTTGCTTGTCTTGCAAAGCGCTCTTAAACCAAGTTACTCTCAAACCAAGGTTTTACTGTATATATATATATATATATATATATATATATATATATATATATATATATATATATATATATACACACTACTCAAAAAAAATAAAGAAACACATTGAAAGCACATCAGATCTCAATGGGGAAAAATATCATGCTGGATATTTATGCTGATATAGACTGGGTAATGTGTTAGGAACAAAAGGATGCTACATCTTTTGATGGAAATGAAAATGATCAACCTACAGAGGGCTGAATTCAAAGACACCCCAAAAATCAAAGTGAAAAAATGATTCAGCAGGCTAGTCCATTTTGCTGAAATTTCATTGCAGCAGCTCAAAATGGTACTCAGTAGTTTGTATGGCCCCCACGTGCTTGTATGCATGCCTGACAACATTGGGGCATGCTCCTAATGAGATGACAGATGGTTTTCTGGGGTATTTCTTCCCAGACCTGGACCGAGGCATCACTGAGCTCCTGGATAGACTGAGGTGCAACTTGGCAGCGTCGGGTTGGATCAAACCATTCAATGGTATCAATTCCTTCATTCTCCAGGAACTGGCTGCATACTATCACCACATGAGGCCAGGCATTGTCGTGCATCAGGAGAAACCCAGGACCCACTGCACCAGCGTAGGGTCTGACAATGGGTCCAAGGATTTCATCCCAATACGTAATGGCAGTGAGGGTGACATTGTCTAGCCTGTGTAAGTCTGTGTGTCCCTCCATGGATATGCCTCCCCAGACCATCCCTGACCCACCACCTAACTGGTCATGCTGAATGATGTTACAGGCAGCATAGCCTTATCCAAAGGTTCTCCAGACCTTTTCCCGTCTGTCACATGTGCTCAGGGTGAACCTGCTCTCATCTGTTAAAAGCACAGGGCACCAGTGGCGGACCTGCCAATTCTGGTGTTCAATGGTAAATGCCAATTGAGCTCCATGGTGCCAGGCAGTGACCGCAGGGCACACTAGAGGATGATGGGCCCTGAGGCTACCCTCTTGAAGTCTGTTTCTGATTGTTTGGTAAGACACATTCACGCCAATTTTGTAGGGCTCTGGCAGTGCTAATCCTGTTCCATTTTTCACAAAGGAGCAGATATCGGTCCTGCTGATGGGTTTAGGACCTTCTGCGGCCCTGTCCAGCTCTCCTAGAGTGAGTGCCTGTCTCCTGGAATCTCCTCCATGCTATTAAGACTGTGCTGGGAGATACAGCAAACCTACTGTCAATAACCCATATTGATGTGCCATTCTGGAGGAGTTGGACTGCCTGTGCAACCTCTATAGAGTCCAGGTATCGCCTCATGCTACCAATAGTGACACTGACCCTAGTCAAATGCAAAATTAGTAAACAACAGTCAGAAAAGATGAGTAGGGATAAAAATGTCAGTGGCCTTCACCTGTAAAACCATTCCTGTTTTGGAGGTCATCTCATTGTTGCCCATCTAGTGCACTTGTTGTTAATTTGATTAACACCAAAGCAGTTGGAACTGATTAACAACCCCCTCTGTTACTTAACTGACCAGATCAATATCCCAGGAGTTTAATTGATTTGATGCTATACTCTATACTCTGAATCAAATATTTATTTTAGCAGTGCATATATATATATATATATATATATATATAATGTGTATATATATATATATATATATATATATATTATCTCACCCCTCACATTTTTGTAAATATTTTTTTATATCTTTCATGTGACAACACTGAAGAAATGACACTTTGCTACAATGTAAAGTAGTGAGTGTACAGCTTGTATAACAGTGTAAATTTGCTGTCCCCTCAAAATAACTCAACCCACAGCCATTAATGTCTAAGCCACTGGCAACAAAAGGGAGTACACCCCTAGGTCAAAATGTCCATATTGGGCCCAACTAGCCATTTACCCTCCCCGATGTCATGTGACTTATTGTTACAAGGTTACAGGTGTGAATGGGGAGCAGGTGTGGTAAATTTGGTGTTATCACTCTCACTCTCTCATACTGGTCACTGGAAGTTCAACATGGCACCTTATGGCAAGGAACTCTCTGAGGATCTAAAACATGAGTGTCCAAACTTTTGGCCTCTCTGGGCCACATTGAGCGTAGAGAAATTTTCTTGGGCCGCATCTAAAATATATACTATAGTTAAGGCATGTAATAAAATGGCGCCACGCCCCCCGCACTAATTTAACACAACTAGAGGATGATCAAATTAAATGGAATCAGTATACAGAGGTTTACTTCTTCTGAGAGACAATAAAGGAACACTTTAACCACCATGACCACTTCAGTGATTTGAAGTGGTCATGGTGGTAGAAGTCAGAAACACTGCACATGCTCGCCTCCCCCCCCCCCCTCCCCTCAGCCTCTCTCTACCGTTAGTTGGAAGCTGCTGTGGCCGTGCCCCCGACCCGACTTCCTTGCTCCCTAGCAAAAATAATTGTCAGGGGGCAGTGGGCTGCATTGCCTGAGGTTCTGGGCCGCAGGTTGGACATGCCTGATCTAAAAAAAAAGAATTGTTGCCCTACATAAAAATGGCCTAGGCTATAGTAAGATTTCCAAGACCCTGAAACTGAGCTGGAGCATGGTGGCCAAGACCATACAGAGGTTTACCAAGGACAGGTTCCACTCAGAACAGGCCTCGCCAGAAGTTGAGTACACGTGCTCAGCGTCATATCCAGAGGTTGTCTTTGGGAAATAGACGTATGAGTGCTGTCAGCATTGCTGCTGAGGTTGAAGAGGTGGGGGGGGGGGTGGGATCAGCCTGTCAGTGCTTAGACTATATGCCACACACTGCATCAAATTGGTCTGCATGGCTGTCGTCCCAGAAGGAAGCCTCTTCTAAAGATGATGCACAAGGAGGCCCGCAAACAGTTTTCTGAAGACAAGCAGACCAAGGACATGGATTACTGGAACCATGTCCTGTGGTCTCATAAGACCAAGATAAACTTATTTGGTGCAGCTGGTGACAAGCATGTGTGGTGGCAACCAGCTGAGGAGTACAAAGACAGGTGTGCCTTACCTACAGTCAAGCACAGTGGTGGAAGTGTCATTATCTAGGGCTGCATGAATGCTGCCGGCACTGGGGAGCTACAGTTCATTGAGGGAACCATGAATGCCAACATGTACTGTGACATACTGAAGCAGAGCATGATCCCTTCCCTTCGGAGACTGGGCCATAGGGCAGTATTCCAACATAACAGCCCCAATCACACCTCCAAGATGACCACTGCCTTGCTAAAGAAGCTGAGGGTAAAGCTGATGGACTGGCCAAGCATGTCTCCAGACCTAAACCCTATTGAGCATCTGTGGGGCACTCTCAAACGGAAGGTGGAGGAGCGCAAGGTCTCTAACATCCACCAGCTTCGTGATGTCGTCATGGAGGAGTGGAAGAGGACTCCAGTGGCAACCTGTGATGCTCTGGTGAACTCCATACCCATGAGGGTTAAGGCAGTGCTGGAAAATAATGGTGGCCACACAAAATCTTGACACTTTGGACCCACTTTGGACATTTTCACTTAGGAGTGTACTCACTTTTGTTGCCACTGATATAGACATTAATGGCTGTGTGTTGAGTTACTTTGAGGGGGTAGAAAATTAACACTGTTATACAAGCTGTACACTCACTACTTTACATTGTAGCAAAGTGTAATTTCTTCATTTTTTCTCACATGAAAAGATATAATAGAATATTTACAAAAATATGAGGGGTGTACTCACTTTTGTGAGATACTGTATATTAAACATACAGTACTGTGCAAAAGTTTTAGGCAGATGTGAAAAAAATGCTGTAAATTAAGAATGCTTTCAGAAATAAAAGTGTTAATAGTTTATTTTTATCAATTAACAAAATGGACGGCAAGTAAACTGAAGAGAAATACAAATCAGATCAATTGTTGGTGTGACCACCCTTTGCCTTCAAAATAGCATACATTTTTCTAGTTACACTTGCACACAATTTTTGAAGTACTCAGCAGGTAGGTTGTTCCAAACATTTTGAAGAACTAACCACAGACCTTTTGTGGATGGAGGCTGCCTCAAATCATTCTTTCTCTACATGTAATCCCAGACAGACAATGCTGAGATCTGTGGGGGTCAAACCAACAGTTCCAGGATTCCTGGTTGTTCTTTACGCGTAAGATAGTTCCATATGAGAACATTCCATGGTGTGTTCATACCATTACCATCTTTTTCTTAGCAAAAACTGAGGAGAAGAATGTATTCAAGACAGTTGCCTTCTCCCTGTTTTATAACCAAATTCCCCTGACTAACCTTTATGGGGTCAATTTGCTTTGCCTTTTTACTATTATATATTTAAAAATGTGGGGGGTTCTTTTTACTCTCCTGCACTATGTGTCTTTCGTGGTCTATTTTTGCTGCTGTGATTGCACTCCTACATTTCCTATTGCATTTCTTGTAGTGTTGGAATGCTGATGGTGACCCCTCTGCTTTATATTTTTTAAAGGACAGTGGTTTTTCTTTAATATGCCTTTTTACACCCAAGTTTAGCCACCCAAGTTTATCTTTAGATCTATTTGTTGCCCATTGGAATACAGTGGCTGATGCCAATAATGAATCCTAAAGCTCTCCCACGTTTCTCCTGTGGTTTGTGTGTTAAGAATATCCTCCCATGTATTTGTTGTAAAGTATGGAGCGTAGTTTGGTAAAGTTGGCTCTCTCTGGCTCTCTGTCTCAATGTAATGTTTTTTGTTCTACCTTCAGGTCTCCTTTTCCTGTGATTTTGTTAACATAATTACCTTGTGAATACTGCTCTCTAAGTTCTACCTTTATTTCTATGTCTGCAATAAGCTTTGTGTGGTTTGCAATTAGTAGTTCAAGCTATTTCTAGTTGGGGCATCCACCAATTGGCACAGTAAATTGTCCTTCAAAAGATACAAGAAATGATGAACCCTAGATGACTGAGCAGTTCCATCTGTCCAGTCAATATTTGGATAACTGAAGCCCCCTGTGATAATTTAATTTCAGAATAAAACCTATCAAGTCTCTGCCTAGTACATTGTGGCCTAATGAATCTGATTACACACTGTTCATCTACTGTACAATGTCTGTGGCAATTGTCTTCGAAAATAATACACTCTAATTTTTTATTATAGGGATAAAACCTGCCTTGTGTATCCTTTTTACATTGCAACTATACCAAGATGTTGATATACAATCCAACATGTGTGGGTCTTGTCTCTGAATTATACAATATACAACGTGCCTTGTCTCCCCCCCTAGTACATTTAGGCCAAATCAAGCTGCATATGTATAGTCCAACAGTGTACAATATGTGTGACAATTGTCTGTGAAAAAAATACTCTAATGTTAAAAATATTTCTAGATAAAACCTTCCAATGGGGCCTAACCAAGCTGCTTACATATACTCCAGTCACAGTACAATATGTGTAACTATAGTCTTTAAAAAATACATTCTAGTTTTTATTTCAGGAAAAAAAAAAGCCTTGTCTCTTCTTACATTGAGACCAAATCAAGCTGCTTACATACTGCCCATCAACTGTAAAATATTTTTGGCCTACTGTCTCTGAAATATTCCAGTCTAAATATTATTTTAGGATACAACTTGCCTCACATCTCCCTCTCACACTAGGGCCTTAGCAAGCTGCTTAGATAATGACCAACCACTGTATAATATGTGTAACCACTGTGTCTGAAAGTGTAAACTCTAATATTAATTTGAAGATAAAGCCTGCCTCATCTCTCCCTCTTACATTGTGACCTAATTAAGCTGCATACATACTGCTCAACCATTTTCCAACATTTGCAACTAATATCTTCTTAAATAATACACTTTTTTTCCAGGATAAAACGTCCCTCCTATATCCTTCTTACAATGTAAACTAACCAAGTGCTTATAATCTCTCCAGCCACTGGTACAATATGTGTAGCTATTGCCTCACAAATAAAACACTCTTAAATTGTATTTCAGGATACAACCTGCCTTGTTTCTCTCTTCTACCCAGCATTCTAATGCTTAAATCATTTTCAGCCACTATTTAATTATTGTGATTATTGCATCTAAAAATTACACTCTAATTTTGAATTCAGGATACCACCTGACTCAGCTCTCCCTTATATTGTGTCCTTAGACAAGCTGCTTACATATTGTATATCTGAACAATATTTGTAGCTATTGCTTGCCAAACACTCAATTTTATTGCAGGATAAAACTTTCTTTATTCCTTTCAGGTTGCTGCCTATTCGAGTGCTTGCTACTGTCCTGATAGTAACCAGTTTCTGCCAAATGCATATGTGAAGTCTATATATTATTTTATTTATGTAATGGGGTGTGTGGTTATAGGAGGGGGCTCAGGGAATGTAGGGTTATGGTTTTGACAGGGTTTTTTTTTTTACATTTTCTTCTTTTGTTTTTTACATTTTCTTCTTTTTTTTTTGACAATCTCTTGCACATAAGCCTTGAAATTGGACAGAATTTATTATCAAGATTTGCCCCCCATAAACTTTTTAAATTTTAAGTTAGGAGATTTCTGATATGCAGGATTCAACAAACATTTACTCACCCTTATCTCTAAAAAAAAATTCTGGATTTTTTCATGAATTTAGACTAAAATCTCACCTAATGTTCATAATTTATATACCACAAACTTGTAGTTTTAATCAGTAAATCTTTATAAAATAAATACCTAAGATTACTGATTTAAAAAAAAAAGTTTGCAAGCCTGTTATATTTTGCACTTGTGGAACCTTGTGGTACCTTGTTCCACCCAAAACTAGTTTTGCTGTTTTTTTTTTTACAGATGCAGAAGAGACTTAATGTTTCCTTCTATTCCTTGCATGGGATATTACGAACAGGATCAGGAATTATGTCAGGGAGATCTCACTGTTGGAGTATCCAAAACATATAACATTCCAGAGACTTAGGCCTCTTTTACACGGAGGGGACCGTATTGCAATCCGCTCTGGCACTTTTTTTTTTTTTTTTTACGGACACGGATGACATCCGGTCCGTATGTCCGCATATCATCCCATCCGTTTGCGGATGATATACGGACATAATGTATGTCTATGGGATTGCGGATGTCAGCGGATGACACCGCTGACATCCGATTTTGCATACTTTCCGTTTTTTAAACAGAAGAAAAATAGGGTTCTGTCCGTTCCAAAAAACGGAACAGAACTGAAAGGACGCAAATTGGATGGCAGCGGATGGTCATCTGCTGACATCCGCAATCCCATTGACACGCATTATGTCCGTATATCACCCGCAAACGGATGGGGTGATATACGGACATACGGAACGCCCGTGTGAAAGAGGCCTAACTCAGTACTCAAACCTTCAACTAAAATATCACTTTTGAATGAACTGACCCTTTATTCGACAATAACCCCGGCTGTATATTTTATGTTGCTATCAATCAAGCCTGTGCAGTGACTAGGAGGCATTTTAACCTCCTTTGTACAGACTTATTTTCTAATTATTTTCGAATGTCAGGCTTTCATAGCTTGCTTTGAAACCTACCACATTATTTCAATGGAAATTAGATCAGGACTCTGATTTGGCAATTATAACAAATGATATTACTTTGTTTTGAGGCACTCAGTTATTTGGAAAGACTGAATAAGTAAAAAAAAAACATTAGTGCCCCCTGTCCTGTGTAATGGCACATTAAACACATAAAGATGGACACACACAATACAATCTGATTGTGCAATCTCTGCAAAATCTCCATTAGGCTCATCAAACACATTACAATCTACCAACAGCTATGTAGTGTGAAAGTCCTGTCTGATTAGATAGTTTAGGTAAGTCAATATACTACCTAGTTTTGGTAAATCTAAAGTAGATTTTACAGTTGGATGGTAATGCGTATGGTAATCGTGAATTTTTTTCAACAAATGTAATGCAAGAGATTACCCCATCAAGCCATTACATTTATTTCCAATCAGAAAGGCCTGTGATCTACATAGTTATTGGTAAGTTTAAATAGGATTGTACATTCATATTTTATAGTAAGTCCTATTAAACATGTGAGTCCTATTTAAAGCAGATTCTGTACACAGATACACATTGGACGCTGAGAACGGAAAATGTGTCACATTACTGGCTGTTATCTTTAAAGAGTTTATTTTAGCTATGGCTACCAAAACCTAGTACTGTTTTAGGAGATAATGAACCACTCTAAACAAACTGTACAATAATTGTAAAATTTTAATAAACATATATCATATACTGTACATGTATTTCTATTTTTGTAAACATATTTTGCAATACATTTTAACTTAAAAGACAGATAGAACCTTGAAATTGAAAAATATAATCAATCTACAATGCAGAAATGCATGAAATTTATCCTATAGATGTCAGAGTTGAACCTAAGACATGAATCCCAGGGGGAGGAGCCTACATAGCGCGCATGTGGAGTGCTCGCTAGGAGGTCTGGAATGCCTATCTGACATGCAGCAGTGGCGGGTCTCTATCCCTTAGATATTGAACCCCCCCCCAGCACGGCGAGGCCTTCTTTTTTTATGGCTGGAGAAGGACAGAAGAACCTGAGTCCCTGGTTGCGACCAGCTGAGATAGCCGGAGCAGCGAGGCACAGACCCGATCCACAGAGAGCAGGCTAGTATACCCAAGCAACTTCAGGCTCATTCGGCGCCCTACGGAGCACGAGTCTTTCCTAGAGATGTGGCCCGAGGTGCGGGCTGAGCCGAGAGGGGAACGCAGAACTTAGTACACCTGAATCCTGAATCCTCCACAAAAGGGAAACGTATCCCCCCCTCCCCCCCAATGAATACCAATAATATAAACTATATCCTCGCAGACCCCTCCAGCAGAGTGGTGAGACCAATTTTTTTCATTTGCTTATTATGGTTGCTGACCCAGTTGTGCATTGACTGCATGCCTGTTGACCTTGACCAATTACACGGGAGATATAGAAGCACCACAGGGGTCTGTGAATTCAAGGGGGTTGGAGAGTAAAGTATAAAAACATGCGGGGTAAAACAGCAAGAGGTGGAGCGTCTGCAAAATCACCTAAAGTGAGCTAAAGCCCTGTAGCAATTTAAAAATACCTGACACAAGAAAATGGCCTAGATAAACAGACCCTAGAGAAACAACAGGGAACCCATGCAAGACAAACAGAAGTAAAGGAAAAGAGTGGACAAAGCAGGTCATCATTAGGCATGGATACCACATGGCAATCAAGAGTGGAGCGGAACTTAGAGAGCAACTCAGAACTGGACCACTTTGCAGAGCAAACAGTGAGTGCCCAATTGCCCACAAATGGCTGCTATGTTCTTTAAATCTTTAAAAACAGAAATGACAACAATACACAACGATCTGGACCATCTACTAACACGAGTGGAAGATATGGAAAAAAGACAAGACCACTATATACAAATAATAAATGAGCTAAGAAGAGAGAAGCCTTACATATGAACTAGAAAATCAAGAAAACCAGAGTAGGAGGATGAACCTGAGAATATGAGTTCTTCTAGAACCAACACAGGTAGAGGACTTAACAGCCAAAATGAGGAAAATCTTTAATCCATTGCTGGACAGAGGAGAAGCCGAAGATCTAAAAATTTAAAGAGTACACCGGATTAGAAGATCAAAATGCATACCAGTGGAGGCCCCAAGAGACATAACCATAATATTCCAGAGTTATGTAGAAAAAGCCCCTATTTGGGAAAGCCTGAAAGAAAAGACACCTATAAAATACGAAAGTGCTAATATCCAGATCTTCACAGATCTGTTTCAGGCTACATTAAGAAGGAGATTAATAAAGCCACTTTTGGAATCAATGCAAAACCATGGAGTACGGTACAATTGGGGCTTCTCAGCATGTCTGATTGGTCAGAGGGACAATCATTCATCACAACTAAGATTTCCTAAGGATCTCCAGGGCTTCTGTGAAAAACTGGAAATCCCTATACCAAATATGCCAGGCTGGCCCACAAACAAAATAGAAGAAACAATTCAAGAAGAACAGTGGCAGCTAGCATTTAAGAAAAGAAACTGAACTATAAAGTTGTCAAAAGCGATCACAGTAAAATGGCAGAAGGAGAATGTGTCAAAGGGGGGTGTGGGGGAGTAGATGGGAGGGGGAGGAGAAAAGGATCTCAGGATGGTAACCTAGCTGGGCCCCGGTTCTCTTCACCCTAGTTAGGAGGAATGAGTTTAACGAGCGCACTAGTAGACTATCATCCAATGGTAAAGGAGTAGATGGGCAAGGAGTGCTCAAGAGGGAAATACAACTATTCCGGGACCATAAGATGGTCAAATTTACACCAAGCCAAGTGTAGTGGTGGGGGTGGGGGGGTGGAAAGGGGGAATGGAGAGGGCAGTTGAGGGGTGGGGGAGAGTAAGGAGGGGGGGAGGGAATTAGGGAAAAGACAATGGCGTGCTGACTCTGTAAAAATATTTGTTGATGTCGCTTCCCCTTTAGATCTCTGGCTGAAATTCCCACAGATGACATTTAAAAAATGCCTCTGTACCCACATTTGGTCCAGGCTGATGGCGGGTAAGAGAGGAAGTTAAATCCAGGAGGGAAGAATAGAAGGGGAAACTACATGAATACCCTAAATTTCCTGTCATACAATGTATGCGGATTGAACATGTTGATTAAAAGACATAAGATATTAGAAGAACTTAGATGAAACTCTGCTAGCATAATATTTTTACAGGAGACACATATTGCACAGGACACAAATGTGAAATTATAATCCAAATAATACCCAATCTGGTATGATGTAGACGCCCCAACTAAGAGAGCAAAGGGAGTAGCAATTGGCATGGCAAAGGACATGATGTGTTCTTTGGAGGAAAGATTGGTTGACCCAGAAGGACAGTACATTTTACTGAAGGGACAACTACAGGGAATGGATTGTACATTGGCAAAGGTATATTGCCCAAATAGAAATCCAAAAGGCTATTTGAAAAACATAATAGAGAAGCTGATGCAGTTTAAAAAAGGTAAATTGATTCTGTATGAATCCACTCTTGGATAGTACATCGAGTGCACAGGTGATGGAAAGTCATCAGCTTAGGACAGTGAGAAAAAAGTTATTTCACTGCCAGATGCTGGATGCATGGAAAGTCCAACATCCTAGGGCGAGGGATTACTCCTTCCACTACCCTGTGCATGCGATGTACTCAAGATTGGAATATATTATGATAGAACACAGCCTGATAGAAGCAGTTGTTAATACATCAATAGGGAAAATGACAATATCAGACCACACCCCAGTAATTATGAAAATAAAATTTTTAGGACCTCAGAGAAACATAAATACCTGGAGGATTAACAAAGACCTGATACAGGATGTAGAAGTTGGGAAAAAGATAGAGAAAGAACTGGAACAATACTTTTTGAATAGAGAAACCCCAGATATATCTGATGCTACAAAATGGTAGGCTCATAAGGCATACTTTAGAGGTGTACTCATTTCAATAGGCTCTAGGAAAAAAAAAGGAAAGCACTAATAATATAAATAGATTAATAACAGAAATTCATGAGCTAGAACAAAAACACAAAAAAAAAAAATAAGGATGTTGAAATACAATAATTCCTTATATTAAAAAGAGATAAATTAAAAGAACTAATGGAAGAGGAGACAAGACGAGCCTTTAACAGAGTCGCTAGAGAAATATATAAATGGGGAAATAAACCAGGAAAATGTTTAGCAAGAATAGTAAAGAGCAAAAAGTCAAATAATTATATAGAAAAAATAAAAACAATAGAGGAGAAATGGTCCATTCAAAAACAGAAATAGCTAAAGAATTTTGAAGCTACTATGGCGCTTTATATACTGTGTGGAAAAAGGGGTCACATGAAGTGGAACAAAAAAGAAAACAAAAGATACAAAAAGACATAAGGGAATCAAAACTACCTAGAATACCAACAGAATAACTGCAAGTTATAGAGGCACCTATATCTCAGGAGGAGATAACGGTGGCACTAAAAAATTCAGCGTCAGGGAAAAGTCCAGTACCTGATGGGTTTACCACCCATTATTACAGAAAGTTTAAGGAAATACTAGTACCAAGACTTTGCACATATATGAATGAGATAGGAGAAGGGAAGGAGAGGAGAGTAGAATAATTACAGGCATAAATAACGGTAATATCTAAAGAAGGAAAGGATGCAACCCTTAAATGCTGATATAAAATTATACGCAAAAGTTCTAGCAACTATATTAAAAGACTTAATGCCAGGATGGATCCATGCAGATCAAACAGGATTTATCCCAGGTAGCGAGGGGAAAGATAACGGGATAAGAACATTACTCCTATTACATAAAGCCAGAGGTCTCAAAACCCCAAATCTATTATAACTGTCAATAGATGCCGAAAAAGCTTTTGACAGGGTGGATTGGGAGTTCATGCTAGAAACAATAGAAGACCTTGGTATTGGCCCAAAGATGATCCAATAGATAAGAGCACTGTATAGGAACCCAACAGCACTGGTAAAGATTAATGGAAATTTTTCTCCGCTGTTTGGAATGTGCAACAGGACAAAACAGGGGTGTCCTTTTTCACCCCTGCTGTTCATCCTGTCGCTGGAACCACTATTAGTGACTATACGGAACAACATAGATATAGGGGAAGGAAGGGTGGGTTAAGAAGAACATAAGGTACAGTATCTCACAAAAGTGAGTACACCCCTTTACATTTTTGTAAATGTTTTAGTATATCTTTTCATGTGACAACACTGAATACATTACACTTTGCTACAATGTAAAGTAGTACGTGTACAGCTTATATAACAGTGTACATTTGCTGTCCCCTCAAAATAACTCAACACACAGCCATTAATGTCTAAACCGATGGCAACAAAAGTGAGTACACCCCTAAGTTAAAATGTCCAAATTGGGCCCAAAGTGTCAATATTTTGTTTGGACACCATTATTTTCCAGCACTGCCTTAAACCCTCTTGGGCATGGAGTTCACCAGAGCTTCACAGGTTGCCACTGGAGTCCTCTTCCACTCCTCCTCAGCTCACAGAGTTGGTGGATGTTAGACCTTGCACTCCTCCACCTTTTGTTTGAGGATGCCCCACAGATGCTCAATAGGGTTTGAGTCTGGAGACATGCTTGGCCAGTCCATCACCTTTACCCTCAGCTTCTTTAGCAAGGCAGTGGTCATCTTGGAGGTGTGTTTGGGGTCGTTATCATGTTGGAATACTGCCCTGCAGCCCAGTCTCTGAAGGGAGGGGATCATGCTCTGCTTCAGGATGTCACAGTACATGTTGGCATTTATGGTTCCCTCCATGAATTGTAGCTCCCCGCTGCGGCAGCACTCATGCAGCCCCAGACCATTCCCACACTCCCACCACCATGCTTGACTGTAGGCAAGACACACTTGTCTTTGTACTCCTCACTTGGTTGCTGCCACACACGCGTGACACCATCTGAACTAAATGCGTTTATCTTAGTCTTATCAGACCACAGGACATGGTTCCAGTAATCCATGTCCTTAGTCTGTTTGTGTTCAGCAAACAGTTTGCTGGCTTTCTTATGCATCATCTTTAGAAGAGGCTTTCTTCTAGGAGGACAGCCATGCAGACCAGTTTGATGCAGTGTACAGCGTATGGTCTGAGCACTGACAGCCTGACCCCCCACCCCTTCAACCCTTGCAGCAGTTCTGGCAGTACTCATACATCTATTTCCCAAAGACAATCTCTGGATATGACGCTGAGCATGTGCACTCAACTCCTTTGGTGGACCATGGCGAGGCCTGTTCTGAGGGGAACCTGTCCTGTTAAACTGCTGTATGGTCTTGGCCACCGTGCTGCAGCTCAGTTTCAGGATCTTGGCAATCTTCTTATAGCCTAGACCATCTTT
This sequence comes from Pelophylax lessonae, assembly GCF_965119305.1. Classification (NCBI taxonomy): domain Eukaryota; kingdom Metazoa; phylum Chordata; class Amphibia; order Anura; family Ranidae; genus Pelophylax; species Pelophylax lessonae. Next base: position 125,085,235 of record NC_138774.1, on the reverse strand, counting down.
ATGTAGAGCAACAATTCTTTTTTTCAGATCCTCAGAGAGTCATGAGGTGCCATGTTGAACTTCCAGTGACCAGTATGAGAGAGTGAGAGCGATAACACCAAATTTAACATACCTGCTCCCCATTTACACCTGAGACTTTGTAACACTAACGAGTCACATGACACGAGGAGGGAAAATAGCTAATTGGGCCCAATTCGGACATTTTCACTTAGGGGTGTACTCACTTTTGTTGCAAGCAGTTTAAACATTAATGGCTGTGTGTTAAGTTATTTTGGGAGGACAGCAAATTTACACTGTTATACAAGCTGTACATTCACTACTTTACATTGTAGAAAAGTGTCATTTCTTCAGTGTTGTCACATGGAAAGATATAATAAAATATTTACACAAATGTGAGGGGTGTACTCACTTTTGGGAGATACTGTATACACACACACACTATATTACCAAAAGTATCAAAAATATTGGGACGCCTGCCTTTACACCCACATGAACTTTAATGGCATCCCAGTCTAAGGCTACATGTACACGGGACGTTTTAAAAAGTCCTTTGAACGCTGGATTTTTACAGCTATGTAAAGGACGTTTAAAAAGTCCGTTGTGTCGCATTTTCAGCCGCGTTTAGCGGCATTTAGCGGGCGTTTGTGCTCAGATCCGTTTTTAGAGGTCAAAAAAATCACGAAAACCGCAAGCGCTAAACGGGGACGATTGCGTTTGGTCGCATTCGGTCACGTTTTGCGTTTGAAACGCCAGTAAACACACGTTCTGAACATCCTGAACGCAAATAATTGCTTTCCAAAAAACGACACTGAACTCAACTGCCTCTAAATTACTGTAAACGATCCAGTGTACATGGACAGATAAGATAACATAGAGGAGGGTTCAGGGGCTTCTGAAAAAAACGCCCAACTGCTCCTAAACGTCCGTTTACAAGTAGCAGTGTACATGAGGCCTTAGTCCATAGGGTTCAATATTGAGTTGCCCACGATTCAGCTCTTCTGGGAAGGCTGTCCACAAGGTTTAGGAGTGCGTCTATAGGAATGTTTGACCATTTTTCCAGAAGCGCATTTGTGAGGACAGGCACTTATGTGGACGAGAAGGCCTGGCTTGCAGTCTCTGCCCTAATTTATCCCAAAGGTGTTCTATCGGGTCGAGACCAGGACTCTGTGCAGGCCTGTCAAGTTCCTCCACCCCAAACTCGCTCATCCATGTCTTTATAGACCTTGCTTTATGCACTGGTCCAAATCATTTGGTGGAGGGAGGATTATGGTGTGGGGTTGTCTTTCACGGCTTGGGCTTGGCTTCTTAGTTCCAGTGAAGGAAATTCTTAAGACATCAGCATACCAAGACATTTTGGACAATTTCATGCTCCCAGCTTTGTGGGACAGTTTGGGGTTGGCCCCTTCCTGTTTCAACATGACTGTGCACTAGTTCACAAAGCAAGGTCCCTAAAGACATGAATGAGCGAGTTTGGGGTTGAGGAACTTGACTGCCTTGAACAGAGACCTGTGTACAGTACTGTGTCTTTTAGGCAGGTGTGAAGAAATGCTGTAAAGTAAGAATGCTTTCAAAAATATATATTTTAATTGTATATTTTTATCAATTTAAAAAAATGCAAAGTTAGGGAAAGAAAATTTTAAATCAAAACATTATTTGGTATGACTACCCTTTGTCTTCAAACCAGCATCAATTCTTCTAGGTAGCTTGCACATAGTTTTTGAAGGAACTCGGCAGGTTGGTTGCTCCAAACATCTTGGGGAACTAACTGTGGATGTAGACTGCTTCAAATCCTTCCGTCTATTCTTGTAATTTCAGACAGACCCGAGGATATTAAGATCAGGGCTCTGTGGGGCCAATCCATCACTTCCAGGAGTCCCTGTTCTCTATGCTAAGTTAGTTCTGCAGTCCTCAGCATTGCCTGATCAATGGTGTCCTCAACGCTGAGAAATACAGGCAGATACATATCCATCATGCCATGCCATCGGGTGTGTGATTGGCCTCAAATTTTTTCTGCAGCAGCACAACGACCTCAACACACAGCAAATATCATAAGAACTATTATTGATGTAAAGAAGAACAAGTCTTGGAAGTGATGGTTTGGCCCCCACAGAACCCTGATCTCAACATCATCAAGTTGGTCTGGGATTACATGAAGAGACAGAAGGATATGAGGCAGCCTACATCCACAGAAGACGTGCGGTTAGTTCTCCAAGATGTTTGGAACAACCTATCTTCTGAGTTCCTTCAAAAACTGTGTGCAAATGCATCTAGAAGAATTGATACTGGTTTGAAGGCAAAAAGTGGTCACACAAAATATTGATTAGGATTTCTCTTTAATTTATATACTTTCCGTTTTGTTAATAACCTATTAAGACTTCTATTTCTGTATCTATTTTAATGCTATATATTTCCCAATCTGCAAATAATAAATACAACAGAACATTAGAGCGTTTCTAATTTGGAAATTTCAAACCAATTGGATTTCAGTTTATCAAAGTCGAATTAGTGAGATATGAATTTGGTTGGGTAGCAGTAGGTTACTGTACTTTACACATTGCTGTCTGCCCTATTGAATAAGTCTAAGACACCCCCTTGTAGCCCATAATAGACAAAACTGCACTTTTTCCAGGCAGTTGTGAAGATTGACGTGTGCTAATAATACGTGGGCTTGTTGGTATCTGCGAGAAGATGAAATGAAAGCAGAGACTGCACTGTCAATGCAAACGACTCTTTATTGTATTACTGGTAAACTTAATGGCAATCTGCAAGATGAGTTATTTGCTTGCCAGTGTCAGTTCAAATGTAAAGCGTCGCTCGCAGTTAGTCATGGTGTCATCTCGGGCACATTTTGTAAATACGTGTCATATTTCATCGGATCTAAGCACACAATTGCGCTGTCTGCTAAGGCCTGAGACATAGTATTTAAACAAATCTGCAATGTACAATGGTAACCGCACGGGGTTGAGGGAACCCTGCCAACTTCATTATTTAAAATACGAAAGTCATTAGAGAAGAAAATATGTAAAATGTTTTAATGCAGCAATCTGCTGCCTCTGTAAGAATGAGTGTGCCAGCGCCGTGTTGGTAGAGCTCCCTCTGCTTGCTCAACATAAGCATCTCCATAGCTTCTGAGCAAAGGAGCATTGGGGGGAGGGCTGGAAAGACAGGAGAGAGGAGGAGGAGGGAGAGAAATAGAGAGAGAGGGGCTGATTTCTCTCCAGCTGCACTGAGCTACCCAAATCACAGAAATAGACACAACGGGGAGGGGGCATGGAGACACATCTATCATTCTATCACCTTCCTCAGGACTACAGGGGATAAGACAATGCACATCAACAGGTAAAAAGACCCTTGCTGATTTTTTTTTTACCTCCCTAATTATTAACAATGCATGCTGGACAAGTGTCCTTTGCTATATTATCAATGAGACTAGTGTATGTATGAATATGGAGAAGCACATATTTGTATCAATAATTTGAACAAAATTTATTAAATTGTGCATGTAAATATTAAAAAAAAAATCAAATTTTCTGTCCTTAGAAATTGTTGTCTGTATTTACTACATAGGCCTCCTAGGAGAAGAAGTAAAAATCATGGTATTCGGCATCATGTGAAGTCTCTGTCTATGTGCAGCTATCGGTCCTGATGCAGAAGAAGGAAAATGGATGTACAGAGCACATACAGAACTCTTTCTGTGAGTGTGATGCATCATGTAGTGATGGAATAATAGAAGTCCCAACATCATTCAGCGCTGCTGATAACAGCTATCTGCCCCCACTCTGGATGGAGGTGTGATAAGGGGCTCAGGTTCACCATGCAGAGGCTGGGTGACCGCAGGACCACCGAGAACCAAAGTCATTTCTCAGTAGATCAAGGATCACCCTCTATGCCCGACACAGTACTCAGGATTGCCCTCATTATTTCTCTCCTTTGCCTGTCTCTCTTTGGGAACATTATGCTGCTGGTGGTTTTTCACCGCAAGCCACAGCTGCTTCAGGTAGCAAACCGCTTTATTTTCAATCTATTGGTTGCTGATCTTTTACAGACCATTCTGGTGATGCCTTGTGTCATTGTTACCTCCCTCCCGGATATATGGCCTTTGGAACATGGCCTCTGTGGTGCCGTGGTGGTGCTCATGCACCTCTTTGCTTTTGCCGGAGTCAACACCATCACCGTAGTGTCCATTGATAAATACCTGGCCATCATCCATCCGTTATCCTACCCTGCCAAGATGACCCCAAAAAGGGGGAGTCTGCTCATCTTTTTCACATGGATTCTTAGCGTCCTCCAGAGCACCCCTCCTCTTTACGGATGGGGTAGAGTTGAATTTGATCTTCAAAACCACTACTGCAAAGTACTCTGGGCTTCAAGTTATTCCTACACCATCCTCAGCGCCTTATTTTCTTTTATCTTACCAGTGAGCATTATGTTGGCGTGCTATGGGATGGTGTTCCGAGCAGCCAGGAGGCAAAACGCGTTAGTTCATCCAGTTCAGGCAAATGGATGTGACAGGTCTGATGGGACAAGATCTTCTGCGCTAAATGCGCTTGACAAAACAAGTCATCACAGACCGCTCTACCATTGCAAAGCAGCCAAGGTTATCTTTGCTATCTTGTCCTCCTACATAATCAGTATGGGTCCCTATAGCGTACTAAGCATTGTTTCCTCCTGTGCCAGTACTATTATCCCTAAATGGGTAGCATCTATAGTGCTTGTTCTCTTTTTCCTACAGTGTTGCATCCATCCCTATATCTATGGATATATGCACAAAAGCTTAAAGAAGGAATTCCTCTTGTTATTGCATGGGTTTTTCTGCAAGCAGGTGCACCCTCAAAATGCCATAGTAGATAGTTACATTATACTCACAGATGGTCGAATACTTCAATCTCATTATTCCACTGGCCCTACAGTAAAATTCCTAGAAGAAGAAACTACCATATCTGTAATCACCGGTAAAAGCCTAAACAACCTAAAGATTAAAGACAGCAAAAAAGAAAGCAGTTCTGCCAATATATCCCCTGAAAAACAGTCGATTCAACGAAAGATAGATCCTGATCTGCCACAACTTATTAGCTGCTAAACAATAGACAGAATGATGTTTCTATACTATATAATAGATATGTTGGGGGTTTTCTGTATTTAAAATGGGTATAAAAGTGTTCAAAGTGGGTTTAGATTGTAATAATACTGTGTGTGGATTTAACCAATTTTACTGCTAACAAAAGAGGCATTGTGTTTCTTTTTATTCCCAGTAAAAAGGGTTAAATTTGTCACTTTGCCCGTCATTGTGGATGATAATTTTGTAATAAAATAGGAAATGACTTATCTAATGAATCAGATATTGTTAACTAGTTGCAGAGTGATAAAGGAATCTGCCAATGGAATAGACTTTAGTAGGTGCCTGTAAATGTATGGTAGAAATATGTTCTTCCATAGTATAAGTGCCAAATATATTTTAGGTTATATATATTTTTTTTTTTTTTTTCTTGGCATTTTTACTGATAGATTGTAATCTGTATTACTTGAAGTCTAACATTCTCTTTGCAGCTCTCTGCTCCTAACTTGTGCAGGCTAGGAGTGAAAGTGTTAATTCTAGTCTTGCCATTGTGTAGAGATGCACTGAACAGCAATTTGTCAGCTTTATTAACACAGCAAAGAACAATGTGTGAAAAACGGTTATCCAGATCCACATCTGTAATTGTTCAGACTAGTCCAAATTGAGTAAAGGTAAAATGATTGGTTGCTTTGATTTACTGCACTGTTATTGCATTGGGCCTAGACGAGTGCAAGTGGCTGAGTGGCAAGCAGCTCTTGCCTTGTAGCACTAGAGTCCTTTCGCTGCTACCTGGTACACTATCTGCATGGAATTTGTATGTTCTTCTTGTGCTTGTGTGGGTTTCCTTTAGGTATTTCTCCCACAGCCCATAACACGTTGGTAGGCTAATTGGTATCCAACTCGTTTTTATTAAGCCCCGGAAGATTTTACCCCCTTCCTGACCAGGGGGTTTTTTGCGATTTTTTTACTGCGTGACTTTAACGGACAATTGCGCGGTCGTGCGACGCTGTACCTAAACGAATTTGACGTCCTTTTTTTCCCACAAACAGAGCTTTCTTTTGGTGGTATTTGATCACCTGTGCAATTTTTTGATCATGCACTATAAACAAAAAAAAGAGCATCAATTTTGCAAAAATAACAATATTTTTCACATTTTTTTATATGAAATTCCCCAAAAAAAATGTAAAAATCAAAGTTTTTTTAACATTTTCGGCCAATTTGTTTTATGCTACATATGTTTGGTAAAAAAAAAATCACAAAAAGCGTATTTTGATTGGCTTGCTCAAAAGTTATCGCGTTTATTAACAAAGGGAAAGATTTTTGTCATTTTTGGTGGTTTTTTTTTAACGAGTAATGGCGGCGATCTGCGATTTTTTTTGCGGGACTGCGACATTGCGGCGGACAGATCGGACCCTTGACTGACATTTTTGACACTTTTGGGGTTACCAGTGACATTACTGCAGTAATCAGTGCTATACATATGCACTGTTACTGTAAAAATGACACTGGCAGGGAAGGGGTTAACTGTATTGGAGAGGGAGGGGTTAAGTGTGTCCTAGGGGCATGTTTCTAACTGTGATTGGACATGGCTACTAGTATAAAAACAGAGATCAACGGTCCTACATAGTAGAACCGTCTGATCTCCATTTTTACACAGGGGAGAATGACAGGCGGCTTGTTTACATTAGCCGCCTGCCTTTCTCCCTTCCTGGCGAACGATCGCGAGTGACCGGCGGACATCGGGTCCGCCGGTCACACGCACTGACTTGTTAGGGAATGAGCCGGGGGGGGGGGGGCGCGCACCTCAGCGGGCGCGCGCTCACCTGCACAAGGGAGTGACAGGCTAGGGATGTACCGGTACATCACTTTGCCTGGCCGGGGCTGACCGCCGCAGTATATGTACTTGCGGCGGTCGGCAAGTGGTTAATAGCTAATCTGAAACCTGTTTTGAGGACTTGAGAGGTCTGGGAACAGAGCTAGCAGTTTGAGCCATTAAAAAATAGATAACTGCCTAAAAGAACTATCATGAGGCTGACATTGCTGAAATCTCCTTCTGAAAATGCTAGCTGCCTGGCTGTCAGTCATTGACCTACAACAAGCTCTTAGGTAAGGAATCCAAATTCTGCTTTGACTTTTATGCACATTATAGGTCAGTGCATCAGATAGTTGTGATGCCACAAACTTACTATAACAGCCAGCCAAATTGCTTTTTCAGCATGAGATTAGCAGCTCCCATATTTCTCTTTGGAAGGTTTAGTTCAAAGTGACCAGGTCATGAAAATGTAATTGTAAAACTGCTGTTACCCTAAAAAAAGGTAGTAAATACCCGCTTTCTCCAGCGCATGGGCCACTGAACACCACTCAGATCACAAGTTCTCATCCCCTATGAAACCAACACTACCAGGAGTGTAAGTCTGGGTCAGGGCAGCTCTCACTGGATTCTCCCTATGACCCCACATCACCACTCTCTTCTAAGGGCTATTTCACACAGACGGACTCCGCCAGCTGATCCGCCTGCTCAGTAGGGATCTGTCCACTGATCTCCGCTTAGCAAGCAAATGTCAGGTCTGTGTCCGCTCTGCTTATGCAGAATGGACACAGACACAGCCCCCTTTTCTTCTATGGGTGGTCAGATGTAAACAGACTGCGTGTCCATTTACATCTGACTGTCATCTGATCCACCAGACGGATGAGGAACGGATCCCCCATCCATCTGTTTTTAGCAGATAGGATCTGATCAGATGTCAGCGGGTGTAAACAGACACATGTCTATTTACTCCAGCAGCTCCATAGAGGGCAATGAATGGTCTGATCGGGTCCGCCTAAGAAAAAGCCTGTGTGAAAGGGGCCTAAGGAATAGCAAGGCATTGCAGTCATTTGTGCCAACACTGGAAAAAACTAGGAGCAAGGAAATTATGAGAACAGCCTCTCTAGATATTATTAGGTGCGGTGTGTTACAGACCCCCAGTCTGTGTTTGCATAGTAAGCCTTGGCTCACACTACTGTGATGCAATTTTGATGCGATTTTCAGTGAGATTATGTAATGCAACTTTGATGCAACTTTGCATATTCTTTTGGGCCAAATTGCACTGTAAATCGCACCAAAGTAGCACAGGAACCTTTTCTAAAGTCACACCATGCTGAGTCACATTGATGAGAATGGGCACCACTAAATATAATCAGGGGATTTTAATAAAGCTGCTGTGCCATTAATCCCTCTTGTTAATGCATTGTGCCAAATCCACCAACTATGTGCCACACTTTTGGTTCTGACAGAGACTCATGCACCAAAATGCAGCACTTTTACATTGTGCAGCGCTGAATGCGCCAAATGTAAAAGTGGAGTTAAATAAGACCCTCTTTTGGCATGCAGAGAAAAACTGGCTCTGACAGATTTTGCAAAAGTGTCTCCATCTATTCTAAAAGTGGCACAGCATGAGCCAATTTCAAGTACGTTCTAGACAGGTATATGAATTTGGCACATTCTTCACCATTTTTAGAATGCATGAGAGACTCCTAAAATATGCCTGTGCCATTTTTTATGAATTCCAGGGAATGTGTTATCCCTTATCATGCGACTTTCTGCGACTCAAGTCACATCAGAAGTCACGCTAGTGAGTTAGTACTTAAGGATCAGCATCTGACTGATGAGGTCAACCCTTTGCTCTTTGTCGTACTGTCAGCATTTTCCCTGTTATAAAATGATCACTGCCTCACACCTAATTGGCTCCTAATTGCTGACTCTTTCAATCTGAGATCTACAGTATGGGGGACTACAAGTTAAATTAACATACTTAAAATAGCTGCATTTACAATTACAGATCATTTTTATGGTTTTATTCTTCCCTGGACATCACCTTTGCAGCTCCAGTTTGGGAGTGTTGTAAAAAATATACCGGGAGTGTTTTATAAGACTATACCAGGAGTGGTGGTTGTTGCTTTAAAATAAAACATTTTTCTGCATTTTTTTAAACTTGACAGCTGCCATTGCTGAAGACCTTCCTCTTAAAAGTTTGTGGAACTAAGCCCATGGCTTCAACTGTTTCCCAAAAGACTATGAATGATAAATGCCACAGTTGCTTGTGCTCTCAACCAATCTATCCAGCCATCAAATGGATAATCACATGTGCATTTTCTGAAGATGGCAGGGTATCTATATATCTGAGTACAGGTTACCTGTAAACAAGCTGTTAGCAGGCTCTTAACCAGTTTGTTTAAAGTGACAATATATATATATATATATATATATATATATATATATATATATATATATATATATATATATATAAACCAACCGCGCTTAGTCACACTATGGACTATTGCAGATGAATTGAAATGAAACAGAAGGCTGCCAGTACATACATAAATGGATATCATAAATTAGTCAAAACCAGTACAACGCCAACAAGTATCAAACACAAATAGTGAGAAATGTCCAAATCAAAGTAAAGTCCCACAAATGATGATAATATACCCCAAAGAGGCAAAGAACCGAGAAGTCCAACACCAGGAGATGGGATCAAAGGAGGAGAAGAGGATCACAACGTGCATCAAAAAAGATGTCCGCTTACTGGAACTTATTGACCACTGGTTAGGGAAGGTCAAAATAAGCGTATTTCCAAATGTTATTCCCAGGAACAGGCAAAACTCCAGAATAGCGGTCACTTGGATGTGTGCAGGTAGCAATTCCAAACTCCACTAGATACTTAAATGCACCATATATCTCCAAAGACAAAGAGGAAACTCTAATGGCATAGTATAACTTCTTTATTGCATATTAAAAAATTAATAAAATATGGCAACTCACATTTCCAACCGTATGACAGCGCATAATAGATGGCAACTCACATTTCCAACCGTATGACAGCGCATAGAATACTTAGAAACCTTGGTTTTCTCAGTATTCTATGCACTGTCATACGGGTGGAAATGTGAGTTGCCATCTTTTATTAATTTTTTAATATGCAATAAAGAAGTTATACTATGCCATTAGAGTTTCCTCTTTGTCTTTGGAGGTATATGGTGCATTTAAGTATCTAGTGGAGTTTGGAATTGCTACCTGCACACATCCAAGTGACCGCTATTCTGGAGTTTTGCCTGTTCCTGGGAATAACATTTGGAAATACGCTTATTTTGACCTTCCCTAACTGGTGGTCAATAAGTTCCAGTAAGCGGACATCTTTTTTGATGCACGTGGTGATCCTCTTCTCCTCCTTTGACCCCATCTCCTGGTGTTGGACTTCTTGGTTCTTTGCCTCTTTGGGGTGTATCATCATCATTTGTGGGACTTTACTTTGATTTGGACATTTCTCACTATTTGTGTTTGATACTTGTTGGCGCTGTACTGTTTAAAGTGACTGACAGCACTCCTTCTAAAGGTCTGACCAACACTGCCATACTGGAGTTAAAGAATTACTTAAAAAAGTTGGGCCTCTTTCACATGGGGGAGACTCCATTCCAATACGCAGGGGATCCGCTCACAGATCTCCTGCTGATCAGAGCAGAGCAGGCAGATGACAGGTCCATGTCCACTCAGTTTATGCAGAGCAGACACAGACAGAGCCCTCTCTGCTCTATGGGTGGCCAGGTGTAAAGTGTGTCTGTTGTCCATTTATACCCGACTACCTCTGATCTGATCCATCTACACAGAGGAGAACTGATCCCCTTCCATTTGTTTATAACGGATCGGATCAGATCGGAGTTATCTGGGTGTAAACAGCAACAAATCTGTTTACATCCGCTGGTCCATAGGGATGAATGGACCATCCGATCAGGTCCGCCTGAAAAATTCACAGGCAGACCTAACCAGGACAGTTGTGTGAAAGGGGCCTAAACCTGTTCAAAGTTTAGAATCTAAAGCCTAAATAGAATGCCATGTTTTATTGTCTACAGATATAGGTAATCAAAGACATCTGGTGTGCAGCTCCCCAAGGCTTCAAGAAAAAAAGGAAACATTTCTGGCTGAATTCAGGTTTTAGGGCCGGTTCACACTTGTGCGATGCGGGTACGCTGCAAATATGCAACGTGTTCCCGCATCGCATCCGCACATCTGGCAGTTCACACTGCCATATGCGATACGCAGGGGGTGTCAATTAAAAGTTAACGACACCCCCAGTTGCGATCGCATATCGCAGTGCACCACTGTGCGATCCGATTCTGATGCGGCTCAAAAAAAGCCTCATGTGCGAGTTTGCTGCGGATGCGCTGTGAATTCAGCCATACAAAGTGTATGGCTGAACTCGCATCCGCACATGAGATCGCATGTAATGAAGGAGCAGTGCACTCCGAATTACATGCGATCTCGTAAACCGCACAAGTGTGAACCGGCACTTACCTAAATAATGCAAATAATCATGGGGGCATTGGGGGGGGGGGGCTAGATTATTTTAGCATCCTAAATTAAAGTATAAAAATTACCATAACAACAGCTCCTGGCAGAGGCGTAACTAGAACCTTCAGGGCCCCGATGCATGAAACCATGAAGGGCCCCCCCAGACCTCTGGCCGGGGCCCTTCCCTTCAAGCCCGGGGCTCTTCCCACTAATCCTGGGGCTCTTTAATCTCATTGCATGGCCTTTTATTATGGTCCCGCATCAGGATCCTTTCACAAGTTCTGCAGTGGGCCCCCTTCCTGCAATCTTGGGGCCTCCCCACAGTAGTGCAATGCCAGGGCCCGGTTGCAAGTGTGACCTTTGAGATCCTAGAAGTTCACGCACTGGTTTGCTACCGGGCCCCCTGGAGCATGGGGCCCGGTAGCGATTACAACCCCTGCAACCCCTGTAGTTACGCCCCTGGCTCCTGGCTTCTGAAGATTAGTAGAGACCAAGAGCTGTTTTTGACAGCTCGATCACTGCGCTGGGAGCATGCTCTTAGCACAGAAAGTTCTGTCATCTATGAATACATATGTGCATTGTGTAAGCATTAAAGCTACACATATATTTGTTACTTAGGCTGCAAGATGGTGTGAGATGCAGCAAGGTCTTTCAAAGCTAAAGCCCCGTACACACGCAACGATTATCGGCCGACCGATCGTCCGACTTTTGTCCAAGTTGTGTTTTGTTGGTTGGAATGTGCCTAGACTGCACACGAATTTTCTCGGCCAAAAAAATTCTACTTCAGAAGTGATGTCATGTGTTGGTTAGTTTTCTTTGTGTTTTTTCTTCACTGAGCATGCCCAGACTTGCTCATCAGATTGTTCCCTGTCGAAATCTGTACTGACTGCACGAAAATCGGCCGTTGTGTTGACGGCCAACAAAAATTTTATAGCCTGCACACCAGATTTTTTTCGGCCGAAAAGTCGGAGTTGGTTGTCGGAAGCATCATACTAACAAGCCGAAAATCGGCAGATCGGACGTTGGCTGAAAATTCCCTGCCAATTTTCGACACGTGTGTACGGGGCTTAACTTTGGCATGCAAATGGTGGTCATGTGGTGTGTTGGAGTGCCATTCATTTCTAATGGAACAACTGTAATGCACAACTATAGTGGCAGACAATACACAAACACTGCAGTGGTGACAATATACAAGATCTGTATTGTGGTACGCTACAAAAAAAAAAAAATGGTCATGTATGTTTAATGGTTGGTAATCTACAAAAACATGTACAATAACCCATGTTGATGCAAGGACAGTAATGTACCACAACTGCCCACAAAGATCTGAAGTGAGCCTAAAAAATACCTTGTAATAAAAGAGGATATGAAGTCCAGCATTGCTGGTTCTTACCTCAATTTCATGCTGATTTGATGGATTCAGTTGTTTCTGACGCATTAACCTTAAGTACATGCAAAATTAAGGAGTCTTAACTTCACTCTGACTTTCTAATGTGTGTTCTTGTCCCAGGTCAGTAACTGAAAAATGAATGAGACATCCAGACAGCTAGTAATCTTAGGAGGTCAGCAATGGTAGTCCTCTATTCTTTTCCAGTCATTTTAATTAATAATATTCCTTATAATAAGCATTATGTGAAATTATTTTAGATTATTTTCTTTTGGTAATTATTTTTTATAGTTTGAAGGACAAGACAGTCCTGCACCTGTGCAAAATGATAAAAAAAAGTTGTGCTGATACAGTAAACCAAATGATATACATTTATATATAGTGGTGATGAATATATATATATATATATATATATATATATGTACATACATATATTTAAAAAAAATAAAATAAAATGAATTAGATAAATGAAAGAGCTGCCTGTTGTAAGGCTAATAGCCTGCAAATGTGTAAATACACTATATGAAGATATTAGCTGCGCTCTTAATATCAGCAAATTGTATGTTATAGGCGCTCACACTGCAGTGCATGTGTTAACATAATTATCACCATCAACATTTATAGTGTCCATAATTATCACCGTCAACATTTATAGTGTCCATAATTATCACCGTCAACATTTATAGTGTCCATTGATAACAAATCCAAATGCACCACTGATGAATGCACACCAAAAGTGACTGTTTATGTCTGCTCTTCACCAACATATAATCACACACTCCCCTCACTGGAACTCCTTGACCCCTATTACAGGCAGTCAAGAACAGTATTAGATGTTAATCATATCTACTTGCATCAATCCAGAGGTCTGAATATTAGGAAGGCATCCCAAAAGAGCAATATTATTGGCGCCCCTGTGCCTTTAAACTCTCCTTTTAAAAAAAGATAAAAGTAATTCCATTGTTTAAAACAGTGCGGAAATGCCAGTTTGCGCTCCACCTGCCTTCCAAAATGGCGGAAGTGACGTGTGTTGTAGTCCCACCCTACAGGTTTCTTCAGTATGTGTATGACCCTGATGAGGTCACCCACATGCTGACATGCATGCTGACGAAACATGTAGGGTGGGACTACCGAGATATGTCACTTTACCCATTTTGGAACACAGGTGGAGCATAAACCGGCGTTTCCATGCTGTTTTAAATGCTGGAATTACTTTTATCTATTTTTAAAAGGAGAGTTTAAGGGCGCAGCACCCCAAAAGACATCACTGGTCTTTTGGGGTGCCTTCCTAATAATCAAATCTCTGGATTGATGCAAATGGATATGATTAACATCTAATGCTGTTCTTGACCGCCTGTAATAGGGGTCAAGGAGTTCCGTTGCATGGGCTGTGTGCTTATATGTTGGTGAAGAGGAGACATAAATAGTCACTTTTTATCATATTGCATTTGGATTCACTTTGGATTTGTTATCAATGGACACTATAAATGTTGATGGTGATAATTATGTACATTATAAATGTTGATGGTGATAATTATGTTAACACATGCACTGGAGTGGAAGCACCTATAACATACAATTTGCTAGTACTAAGAGTGCGGTTAATATCTTATATATTTACGCTTTTTTTTTTTTGCTGTAGTATAGAGAACCTGTCACCTACATACTTGCTAGTGACATACCTCAACATATACATACCCTATATGATCTACTATCACTGCTTTGTATCTAGCCCTTCTGCATATGTGCTTCTAATTCAACTTTTTAATTTTAGCTTACACTAAAAAAAATGACAGTTGGAATCATGTTATGAGCATGTGTACAGCCAGCCTTCCTAACACAGTAAACCAAATATTTTTTTTAATCCAGTTTACTCAGGAGTTTGGCTCTTTAAATTTAAATGTACCTGTCATTTTTGTGTAAAATGCATTGAAATGGGTATGTTTGGAATATATAATTCATATAATATTAAAAAATACAACTGATAATATTCCTCTGCACTTTGCAGAATACATTGAACCATCTGGATTAAACTTTCCCCCAAGTGGACTTGTGAGCCAACATCTTTACCAAAGTTAAATAAATTAGGGCTGTAAAGAGGCCCTGACCATCCATTTCAACAACAATCTCTACCTAAGATTATATGTGAATTTAACACATTTTAGGCATCTTATTACCTGTAAAATCCTCCATTGTGTAGACATTCAAAGGCTCAGAAATTGCTGCTAGGGGATTCCCATCTTGGATGTGATGTCAGCAACCCCAGCAGACTCAGAGCTGTCACTCAAATGACGCTCAATACTCAATACTATTCCCTCTTACACCTCCCTTGACTGCTCCATAAAAGTTTATGTAGGGAAGTGAGGTTTTTTAATTGTTTTTTTCTGTGCTTTTACCTAAAAATGGTTTAAGCTGGTGTCAGGGTCCTGTTAAAACCCTTCACTTCCTATCACTTAACCAAATCAGGAAGTAAGAGGAAATCCAGTCAAAGTAAGGGATTGTCACCAGGGTCAACAGAGCTAGTGTCCAGTTTGGAAGATTTCCACTATGTTCCTGTTCTGGTAACAACCCCAAATTTGAGACTTTTACTTTCGCTATAATGGTAAATAGGACAAAAAGAAAGGGTGACTCTTCCTAACAGGGGTGCAGACTGCAATAAAAAATCTGACAGGGGTTCTAATCCTATAAAAAATTTAAAAAATGTTTTGTCTTTAGTTATAAAATGATACTAAAGGCTAATTTTATTTTTCTAAATAGAAAGAGGTTTATACAACAATCTTCTCCTATTTTCGCAGTCCCCCACTAAAGCTGTCAGCTTCTCCTTCCTCCTAAGAGGTACTGTGTGTGTCAATGTGTGACCGACACAGCGCAGGTAAGCCACGCCCCTGCTCCCTCCTCACAGGAGTTTGACTAACAACAGCAGGAGCCTATGGTTCCACTGCCCTCAGGTTTTCCTGTGCAAGCACAAAGTGTGGGGGGCAGTGCTGACACCAGGGACAGGTGTGTGTGATTTTGGACTTCTGCCTGTGGGGGCGCAAGCGTGCCGCCGGCACCCTGCTTCTGCT
Organism: Pelophylax lessonae; assembly: GCF_965119305.1. Classification (NCBI taxonomy): domain Eukaryota; kingdom Metazoa; phylum Chordata; class Amphibia; order Anura; family Ranidae; genus Pelophylax; species Pelophylax lessonae. Next base: position 125,069,396 of record NC_138774.1, on the reverse strand, counting down.
GTAAATTTTCACATATGTGGGTGCCAGCCACTCAGTGTCCTCCAGGACCTGCCGATAGTTGGCAGTATACAAAAAACTGAGATATGCTTATGCAAGGCATATTTCCGTTCTGACGGGGAGGGAATGGATTCTGTGTTTCTGCAAAGCAGGGACAAGAACCCATTACTTCCCCTAGTAAAAGCAGCACACAGTTAACACACAAACACTGGCTAGGTACACAGTTAACACCTTGATCGCTCTAGATGTTAACCTCTTCCCAGCCAGTGTCATTAGTACAGTGACAGTCCATATTTTTAGCACTGATCACTGTATTAGTGTCACTGGTTCCAGGCAAAGTGTCAGAATGTCCACCGCAATATCGCAGTCCAGCTATAAGTCGCTGATTGCCACCAATACAATAATAAATAAATAAAAATTCCATAAATATATCCCATAGTTTGTAAACTTTATAAAGTTCTCGTAAACCAATCAATATACACTCTTTAGGATTTTTTTTTTTTTTTTTTACCAAAAACATGTAGCAACTAAATTTATGAAGAAATTAGATTTTTTTATATTTTTTACTGGATGTGTTTTATAGCAGAATGTAAAAAAATATTGTTTTTTTTTTTTTTTTTTTATAGCGCAAATAAAAGATCAAATACCACCAAAAGAAAGCTCTATTTGTGATAAAACAATGGCATAAATTCTATTTGGGTAGAGTTGCGCAATTGTCAGTTAAAGTAATGCAGTGAATTTCAAAATATGGTCAGGTCATGCGGGGGGGGGGGTAAATCTTTCGGAGGTCAAGTGGTTAAGGCAGAGACAGCCAGGTCACTAGCATGTTAAGGAAGTCAGCAATGACAGCTCCTGTGTTTTCCTTCATGACAGGTTTCCATCAAACAAATCACAGCTCTTCCTGGGTGTTTTATGATTAGAAAAGAACATTGGTTTTGTTTTTACCCCTGCTGAGTCCTGTTTTGCATAATTTCATTGCGGTTTTATGTTACCCCTTACAGCATACCTCCCACCTTTTTGAGATGGGAACAAGGGATACCTATTAGCAAAAGTATGTAGACATAGGACACACCCCCTGCCACACCCCTATAGGGAGAATTATAAAAAAAACTGAGTTAAACCCACAAGTACTTTGTTTTTTTTTTTGTTTTTTCATCACTACTATTCCTTTATACTGTTTTTAGAAATGTAGGTTGAGCACTGGGAACCACTTTTTGAAAGTTAAAAAGTGCATTTTTTATACAACTATATAAGTCAAACAAAAATGAGGGACAAATGAGGAGTAAAGAGGGACAGAAGGACCTTGTCCAAATCAGGGACAGTCCCTCACAATCAGGGACAGTTGGGAGCTATGCTAAAGTCATTGTAAACGATCACTTTGTAAAACATTTAATTCAGTTTAAAATATAAATTAAATGCAAAACATTTTGATATAGATATAAAAAAAAAAAACATTATAAATACTTAGAAGTGATCACATTCCCTCTGTTCTCAGCTGCATAAGAGCTGGGGAGAGGAGTAGCAGCAGAACCCTGATCTAACCAGCGAAAGACTGTGCAGCAGAGGCATGTCAGGACAAGTCAGATTATTGGAGGAGAGCACCCAGAATAGCTAGAGAACTGACCACGGTGTGCTCTCCTGCTTTATGTGGTCAGTTTTTATAGAAAAGCAGAAGGACAGGCAGGAACACCAGGGATTTCACATAAAGGAAGCAAAACAAAGAGAATAGAATACTTTCTCTTACAAGGAGATGGTACAGAAGGCACAGATCAGGAATATGAAGTGTTTGGGTAACAAACGCCTTAAGATGCTGTTCGCTTAACTTGATGTAAAAGTGTTTGGCCTATGAGCAGAGCTTAGATTAAAGATATCCCATGTGCCAGCACTCTAAGGTGCAACAAAATTACAAAATTATTATGGAAGCTGGTGACATGTTCTATTTATAGTCCAACCAATACATTCTGGTAGGATTTATCTATGTAGCAGGATTCCCAGCCATTTTGCTGGATGTGGGTCCGCCAGGGTTACCGCTATCAACAACAGCACATTTAAGCATGTTCTCCAAGTGTGAACACTGAGACAGGAAACAGTCCAGCATCTTTGGACTTTGTATTTATTTTAGGAACTTGGATGGGAGAAATGAAAGAGTGGGATACTCCTCTGGCTCGACTATACACAAAGTAGTGGACACAAAGTCCTTTGTACTGCTGCCTTTAGCCCTCCTGGCTGAGGTAGCGACTTGTAAACACTGCAGCAAATCTCAACTCTTCAGGGCCCACACTGGCACCCTCTTTACAGACTTCTCTTCAGGGCTTAGACTCTGGCACCCCCTTCTCTAAGCCCTCTCTCCCGGCTAGCTGGCTCCTGGATCCCCCTGACCTCCTGGAGTGGTCCCCTATCCTAGGCAGACCCATGGGCAGTTTACAGTACTCACGCCTCTGCTTTCCTGGAAACGTCTGACCCAGAGGCGTAACTAAAACCTTCAGGGCCCTGGTGCAAGAAACCATGAAGGGCCTGGCTGGGGCCCTTCCCTTCAAGCTCTTCCCACTGATCCTGGGGCCCTTTACTCTCGTTGCGGGGCCCTTTTATTATGGTCCTGCAGCGGGACCCTTTCACAAGTTCTGCAGTGGGCCCCCTTCCTGCCATCTTGGGGCCTCCCCATGGTGGTGCAATGCCAGGGCTCGGTTGCAAGTGTGACCTTTGTGATCCTGGAAGTTCACCCACTGGTGTCAGTTGTTTTTATTTTTTGGTATTTTAATTGTATTATTTTTATCATTTTATTTTATTTTTTTTACAATGTCACTGACTATGACTCTGTCCATTCAGAAAAGGAAGGAGCTGGTAAATTACATATTTACCGACCCCTTCCTGGTTCTCTATTGTGACACCTCGCCTGCTGCAGTCGGCAGGAGAGGTGAGGGAGCACAGTGGGGGGGAGCACACAGGGGCTCAGAGACAGCAGAACACAAGTGAACTGGATAGGAGGAGTGGCGGGGGCAGCATACAGAGGAACCAATCTCCTCCATTTTCCTCCTGCAGCTACAGGTGGAAAAAGGAGGACAGTGATTTCTCTACATGCTGCCCCCACCGCTCCTCCTATCCAGGTGTACAGGGGAGCCGCACAGGCCCCCTGGAGCATGGGGCCCGGTTGCAATTGCAACCCCTGCAACCCCTGTAGTTACGCCCCTGGTCTGACCCAACAACTCCACTTGGTCTACAGCACACTGGATCCCTTTCTACAGCTCAGCTCAACCTGTTGTCCTCTAGGCCGCCCGCCCAGCAGAAGTGGGGGACTCGAGTCACATGACTTGACTTAAGTCAGACTTAAGTCACCAGTTTGAGGACTTGAGACTTGCTTGACTAAAATTAATAAAAGTCTCGACTTGACTTTGACTTGGTATTCATGACTTGAGACTTGCCTTTGACTTGAGACATATGACTCAAAATGACTTTACTTTTTTAAGTTATTAAATATTTGCATTTTCTCAAGATGTGTTAAAGCAAAATTAATGTGCCTGTTATGTTTCTGACACCACAGTCACTTAAAACACCTCAGTGTGTTCTGATTTTTAGGACAGGGTGGTGTTGAAACATGACCGGATGAAGGATTTTTAGCTGTTTGGCCATTCAAAGTGTTTCTTTAATATGCCAAGAAAAAAGCACTAAGCAGTTTTTGTTAATGTTGAAAATAAAACAAAACCTTTCCTGACCACTGACTTTTAACTGATTTAAAGGTGAAAATTGGGGTAGATCAGTATTTTGACTTGATTTGTGACTTGACCAAAATAAATTACTTGACTTGACTTGCTTGACTTGTAGCAGGGACTCGACTTGCTTGCTTTTTGTCACAGTAACTTGGGACTTGCTTGAGACTTGAAGGTTAAGACTTGCTTGTGACTTGCACATGTGTGACTTACTCCTATGTCTGCCGCCCAGGACACCTTTCCTCACACTGACAGGAGGAGAGACAGCCATCACTCCCCCTCCTGGGACTCTGCTTCCCGCCAAAGATGTCATGTGCTCCCCTCAGACTTATATCCCCTCCCAGGGTGCCTTGTGGCATATTCTGCCCTCTGGGATAGATACAAGCCCCGGTGTGCTATTGGTCAGGTTTCCTCCACTGTCCAATAAGAGCACCCATTGGACACAGTGGGGAGACTCCCCAAGCTCAACAGGCACACCTGGGAACACATGACAGCCTAGCTGAATAATCAAGGCCATCTGATAAGCAGACAAGGCCCCCCTTTATAGTTTGCCTAGCACCTACCTGTGAGGGTGCCACATCTATATCCTTCCCTAATAATTATACAAGCCAAGTCCAACAGAACAAAGTACAGTACAGCAAGTGATGAATGGAATTATTTATTAAAATATAGTAAAGAGCATTGACAGGTAGTAACCTACAATATTCAGCCAGGTTTAACCTTTTATCAATTTAGTTAATGGAGTCAGGGGAGGCAGGGGAGCCCCCCTATGGTTCTGGAGATATGGGGCTCCTTGCGCAGCCTGTCAGAAGCTGTTTGCAGCAGACTGAGAGGATGAGCTCACAGTGCCTCTGATTTCTTGTCAGAGGCACCGAGTTCCATGGACAACTTGGAGCCTTGGACCAATGGTAAAGCACCATTGGTCCAAGCTGTCCAATAAAAATGCTGCAGTGGAGACTCTCCTCTCACTGCAGTGTTGTAGAAGGGGGACTGTATCTAAAAACAATATATAATAATTATTTGTATATTACTTACCTATAGTAATTTACTCACTTGCCACCCAGGCTAATTCTGACACTTCTCTCCTACATGTAAACATCATAATTTTTTTGTCCAATGAATGAGAAAAAAGTCCAAAGATGAGTGTAACAGTGTTCAAAAGCAAGCCTCCACCGTTCAGTAATGCTATTCCCGTGCTTGAAGTGAATCACGCTATTGCGCTTACCAGAAAGCCATAAATTTAGGCATATAGAACTCGGAGGGTGAAGCAACCAGCTCAAACAGGACACAGACAGCTCCACTAAGACCGCAAGGAGGTTCCACTCAGATCAGCCAGGTATTAGACCCTGAAAATCCGGACATTCCACGGTCCAGCAGTGATCATAAATAAGGGATAACCACCATAGTGAAGTACGTATAGGTATACAATTTATTAAAAGGTAGATAACTCACATGTGTATGATAAAACAGCACTAAACGGCAGGATCAAAAGAAAACACACAGCCGCACGACTTCCGGGTATTGCGTGGTGACGTCAGCACGCCCTCGTTTCGTCACAAATTAAGTCTTCCTGGGGACTTAATTGCAAGAGCACATAATTATTTGATATCACCTTGTATCATTATTTATTTTATTTGGTTACCTTTAGGGACATCCTCCTTTTATATGTGTTTATCACATTTATCACTTAGCGCAGCTTTACTTGTTTATATATTATTTTTGGTGTGTCCCACTGCAGCTGCAGCTTTGTTTTATTCATCTTTTCACAGATTGAATTTTTTTGTGTTTTAGCGCGGTTATTTACTTTATCATAATTATTTTGCTAGAAAATTACTCAGAACCCCCAAACATTATATATATATATATTTATTTTTTTAGAAAACAAAAAATTGGATCGATTAAACTTTTTATGTCACACAATATTTGCGCAGCAATTTTTCAAACTTATTTTTTTTAAAAAAATGAAAGAAAAAAATATTTTGTATAATGTGAAAAATGATGTTACGCCGAGTAAATAGATACCTAACATGTCATGCTTTAAAATTGCACACACTTGTGGAATGGCACCAAACTTAGTACTTAAAAATCTCCATAGGTGACGCTTTAACAATTTTTACAGGTTACAGATTTAGAGTTACAGAGGAGGTCTAACGCTAGAATTATTGCTCTCGCTTCACAGAGATCCCTCACACGTGGGGTTTGAAGGCCGTTTACATATGCTAAAACAAGTCCTTATGCAGAAATAAAAAATAAAAATCTGCTGTCCAATAGACTCCTTTCACCAGACACTTATTTGTCTGAGGGAATCTGATTGGCTGCCTGCGTCCTGACACGCGGGTTTTTAAGTGTAAGCCAATTGGCTGAGGATGAAGATGAAATCTTTCCTCTAACAGAACTCGGCTACTTTGTGAGGGTTTATTCACTAAATGGTGATGTACATTCACTAAATGGTGATGTGGGGTTTATTCACTAAATGGTGATGTGGAGTTTATTCACTAAATGGTGATGTGGGGTTTATTCACTAAATGGTGATATGGGGGTTTATTCACTAAATGGTGATATGGGGGTTTATTCACTAAGTGGTGATGTGGAGTTTATTCACTAAATGGTGATGTGGGGGTTTATTCACTAAATGGTGATATGGGGGTTTATTCACTAAATGGTGATATGGGGGTTTATTCACTAAGTGGTGATGTGGAGTTTATTCACTAAGTGGTGATGTGGGGTTTATCCACTAAATGGTGATGTGGAGTTTATTCACTAAGTGGTGATGTGGGGTTTATTCACTAAATGGTGATGTGGAGTTTATTCACTAAATGGTGATATGGGGGTTTATTCACTAAGTGGTGATGTGGAGTTTATTCACTAAATGGTGATGTGGGGTTTATTCACTAAATGGTGATGTGGGGTTTATTCACTAAATGGTGATGTGGGGGTTTATTCACTAAATGGTGATATGGGGGTTTATTCACTAAATGGTGATATGGGGGTTTATTCACTAAATGGTGATATGGGGGTTTATTCACTAAGTGGTGATGTGGGGGTTTATTCACTAAATGGTGATGTGGGGGTTTATTCACTAAATGGTGATGTGGGGTTTATTCACTAAATGGTGATGTGGGGTTTATTCACTAAATGGTGATGTGGGGGTTTATTCACTAAATGGTGATGTGGGGTTTATTCACTAAATGGTGATGTGGGGTTTATTCACTAAATAATGTGGGGGGTTATAGCTGGCTCTGATACTAGGCAGTGCCTCCCCAGCCACTGACCTCACCACACATCCCTGATTTAGAGAAGTCCTAATAATAATGATGACTGCTGATTTCTTACAACGTTTTCTGTACTGCTCACACATCTTGTTGCTCCATTAAAGCGGAAGTAAACCCCTATATTATAAAACTGCTGACAGGCTTTTTATGAGGAAAGAGGCCTTGTTTGTCTCTTCTGTCATTAAAGCTTCTCCTTACCTGTCAGCTGTTGTGTTTTTTCTGAGTTTACACTAAGATGCACATGCACAGCTTGGTGTACACATAGCCCCCAACTGTCCCTTATTTGGAGAGACTGTCCCTAAATTGGAACAAAGTCCCCCTGTCCCTCTTTCCTCCTCATTTGTTCAGATCTATACAGTATAGCTGTACATAAAATGCGTTTTTTTTTTTTGTTTTTTTTTTTCATCAAAAAGTGTTTTACCCTCTGTTCACACTTATAGGAATTCTATGCGGATCAGATGCGTTCTGAAAAGCAAAGATTTGCATGTCATCTAAAAAAGCGTAATTTCCAATGAAGGCTGTTCACATATACGCAGTGCGAATTTGATCCAGTTCAAAAAAGGTCCTGTATGAGTTTAGAGCACGGCGGTACGAATTTCAGCTCCATAGACTTCTATGGGACCGGATTGAAATCGCAGTCCAGTGTTCACATCACGAATATTTTTTATTTTTTTTGCCTAGATGTTATAGAAAATAAGATTACAGATGTGACCACTCCCCGCACTAAATTCACATTGAAATCGCACATGGCAAGCAATGCAAATTCGCACCGTGTACCGCTTAAAATTCTCACCGAATTTGCAGCGCATAAGTGTGAACCAGGGCTTATGCTGGCCATACACTAGCTGGAAAATCATTCAAAAATCTGTCATTTGGTCCTTTCGTTCGTTTTTCGTCCAGTTAATGAGCACAAATAGAAAACCGGTTTTAACTTTTCAGAGCTGGAAAATCGAAGGAACAGTTTGGAAAATTCCACCGAACGAACGATAAATTGAAAGGTTAATGTGTTTCTCGCCCGAACGGTTTGCACTAGGCATATGTGACAAAATGAACAAAAAACAAATTCATTTATGTCCACTGAACGATTTATTGATCAAAATTCGGTCATTAGATGATGGCACGAAAAAAACAAAGTGTTCCTTTTTTGAAAATGAGTTTGAACGCTTTTTGGTATAGTGTATGGCCAGCATGACAGTGCTAAACCTTTCATTCAGTTTCTAAATTGCTGCATGTGTAAATTCCAAAAAAACTATTTAGGGGAATAGTAGTGATAAAAAAAAAAAAAGCACTTGTGGGTTTAACAATTTTTTTTTTTGTACAATTCCTCTTTAGGGGGGGCGTGGCACAGGGTGTGTCCTATACCTACATACTTTTGCTCATAGGTGTCCCACATTCCCATCTCAGAAATGTGGAGATATGGTGTACAGTATTGGTACAATTCTGTTCCAGGACAAAGTAACCCTTGTGTACTCGTGCAGGAATTTTGTCATCCCGGCCAAGTGATTCAAGATGGCTGAAAACTCAGAAACCAGAAAAAGACTGGGTGAAGTTGTAAGTTCCAGCAATGGAGGGGAGTGCAGACATTGCAGTGCAGGAAGGGATTGCTTTGCTAGGTAAGTGTGCCATTATGTCCAAATAACCTGTGCACACATGAACATCATGGCAAAGAGCTGGGAACCGTTGGGAAATGTTGCTTTTTCACTTTAACAGTTGAAGTAGAAGTTGAAGACCAGGCATTTTCTGGCACTTTTTGTTGATATCAGTTTTTTTTTTTTTTTTGCTATCAAATTAGTTAGAACCCTCAAACATTACATATTTTTAAAGCAGAGGCCATAGAGAATAAATTGGTGGGTTTTGCAATATTTTACATCACATGGTATTTGCACAACAGTTTTTCAAACACAGTTTTTAGAAAAAAAAAATAGAAAAATTTTAATTTTAATGCAAAAGAACACAATAATTAACTCCATTTTTATAACATATAAAAGATAAAGTCACGCCTAGTAAATAGATACCAAACATGTCATGCTTTAAGATTGCGCACGCCCGCACAACTGCGACAAACGACTAAATAATTAATAACCAAAGGCGATGCTTTAAAAGCCTTTACAGGCTACCACTTTAGATGTACAGAGGAGGTCTAGTGCTAGAATGACTACCCATGATCTGATGTTCCCGGTGACACCTCATGTGTGGGACGATCAGGTGTTTGGGACCAATGCACTTATTCCCCTTTGCGCACTAACACAGGGGGACGGGGACACTTTAATTTTTTTATTATTATTATTATTAATCAATAATTTATATTATTTTTCTTATTTTTACATTGCTGCTTTAAATTATTATTATTTTTTTTATCACTTTTTTTGCTATCACAAGGAATGTAAACATCTTTGTGATAGCAATAGACACTTGACAAGTACTCTTTAAAAAGGGATCTGGGGTCCCCCAAATCCCTCCTTTGCACTTGAAAGCATTCAAAACACCAAAAATCTGCATTTTTTAATACTTTTGATTTTTAAAAACTGGCGCCTTTAGGATGCCAGAAAACCAGAAGTGATGTCATGATGTCACATGCCGGCTGGTCACTCCAGTCTCCTGGTGGGTCAAGAGAGCCCCGGGCGAGTGGCAGAAGATGGCTGGAGGGGGGATGGCCCCTCCCACTGCTTGTAATAACAGCCGAGCGGCTGCTTAGCCGCATCAGTTGTTATTACAAGAGAGCCAACCGCCGGCTCTAAAAAACATGCTGCAGCAATTACCCCGGTACAACTACTTGAAATCAAATGACGTACAGGTACCTGATTTTGCAGCAAGTGGTAAATAAAGGCCTCTACGTCTATCCATAGTTTTGTTCTGGTTGTGCTATCTTTATTTTATGCATTTCAGCCAAATCTTCCTGGGTTATTATTTATGAATAAAAACTGTGAAACTTTCCATTTAAATGTATGCAAAGCCAAGCATCCTGTCATGTATTTTTCTGTCAGTGTACAATGAAAGGGTAACTCCACTTCCGTGGGGAAAAAAATCAGCAAACAAGGAAAAAACAATATAGCATATACAATTGCGACACAAATCCATATTGTTATTGAATGTTTTTAAAAATTACCTTTCCTTTTCAATCTGCAGCTCTTTCATTTTCTGAAAATGCAATGCAATATGGCTACCTGGAGCTGTCCTGTACACAGAGCGTGTACTGACCACACCCCAAAAACATAATTTCCTACTTGTGTGATTGGCTCACTAATTTTCCCAGAAGTCTGCCTAAGATACAAGTCAGATTTCTGGCATCCCTTGCAACAAAAATGTAATTTTTGGTGAGATACTCCCAATAGGAACACGTCTAAAGGGATGCAGGCCCAGCAGCTTCCCTCATTAGAGCTCTGCAGCTGCCATAGCTGATAGATAATTATGAAACCACTCCCATTAGACCCACTCAGCACAGAGGAACAAACAATGATTTCTTCAAAATAACAAAAGGAAGGAATCTGCAACAAAGTTTGTTAAAATCCCTGCAATGTACAGAGATTACCTAGAGGCAGGGCCGGATTAAGGTAGGGGCTATTGGAGCTGCAGCTCCAGGCCCCCACCTTAATATAGGCCCGGGCTGGCCAGATTCACTGTTACCGCTCTTTACTGTCACTTGTAAACATAGAAGTCTGGCTTCTGTGCTACAAGTGAAAGCACGCTTCCCCGGGCGAAGTAGTAATGCCCCATTTTTGGCATCAGGGGAAAGGAATCATTGTTGGTGTCAGTAGAAGGAATCATGTCCTATTGTTGGTGTCAGTGGAAGGAATCATGCGCCATTGTTGGATGTCCGTGGAAGGAATAGAGCCCCACTTTTGGTGTCAGTGGAAGGAAAAGTGCCCCACCACTGGTGTCAGTGAGAGGAGTAGTGTCCCATTGTTGGTGTCAGTGGAAGGAAGCTTGCCCTATTGTTAGTGTTGGGGAAAAGAACAGTGCTCCCAGTGTTGGTGTCAGTGGTAGCATAGGTGATGCCCAGTCTATTGCATTAGGGTGTGCACCCCAAAGCTCAAACACACATGCCTTTCTCTGCAGCCTCAGCTGCATGGGGTAGTGAATGAATGGGAAGTGTTCTGTGCTGAGTGGCTTCCTGTTCATTCACAAATGGAAGCATAGTAAACTCAGTTTACTATCCTTTAATAATGAATGGACACCGTGAGTGTGTACATTTAGAAAAGGAAGGTGGTCAGTAAATTACACCTAATAAATTACACTTAATAATATTTACTAGCCCCTTGACAGTAGGGGGAATCAGCACTGCACATAGTGATTAGGGTTTGCCCAGGCACACCTGGCATACCCCCTGTACATGAGTGGGAGGAATAGTGCCTCACATCAGTGGGAAGAAATGTGCCTCAAGGCCTAGGTAAGCACAAGCAAAGACTGCATCTGGCCCACGACTGCAATTTGCAGACCACTGAACTTGATGGACTTTTTTCAGCCTGACTAACTATGTAAGTTGAGGGAGTGAATCTACTCAATAGAGACAAAAAGAGCAAAAATCAGACAGGGGTTCTTAACCTTCCCCATACTATCCAAGGCCAAAAAAAAATGTTAGGATTTACATGCACTTTAGGGATACAAGATACTTTTACGATAAACTCCCTTTACTTCATAGTTACATAGTAGTTGAGGTTGAATAAAGACAATAGTCCATCCAGTTCAACATGTGTGGGTGTGTGTGGCCGTAATCATCTCTCATACCCCTTAATGTTCTGATCCTTGAGAGGTAGGTCCAAGAGTCTTTTGAAAGTAGCCATACTACCCGCAGAAACCACCTCTTGTGGTAGAGAATTCCACAATCTTGTAGCCCTAACAGTAAAGAACCCCCTGCGTTGCCTGAGGTCAAAGCGCTTCTCCTCTAATCGCATTGTATGTCCTCGAGTCCTCATACAATCCTTGCGACTGAACAGCTTTTTTTCTATGCTGAGATCACCATTGAGGTATTTATAAATTGCTATCATGTCTCCTCTCAGGAGTCTCTTCTCCAGGGAGAATAAATTAAGCGATTGCAGACGCTCTTCATAATTAAGGTCCTCCAATCCCCTAATTAGTTTAGATGCCCTTCTCTGGACTCTCTCCAGCTCCAACACATCCCTCCTGAGGACTGGCGACCAGAACTGGACAGAATACTCCAGATGTGGTCGGACTAGATATTATTAGGTGGAGAGAAGTTGCACTGATTTGTTTACTCCTAGGACAATGCCACTTCTGCATATTAGTAACATTTTTCTTAGTACATGAAACTTCAGGGGATAAATTATAACATCAGTGTAGCACAGAGGTCTGTTGAGACTTTATCTATCCATATCAGAAAAGGGATATTTTATAGAAAAAAAAAAAAAAACGTTTTATAACATATTGGAAACAGAATGAGGCAGCCAATCAAAAAAGACTTGATATAAATAGTTCACTTTGTACTGAATAGGTGATTGGCTGACAGTTACTGCAAAATTGCAAATAATTGAAATTTGCCCTGTTCAAAGGGGCTTGTATACACAAGAGCCTAAAGCTTGAAGTGTTACTAAACTTACAACAGTAAAATCAATGTGTATATGTAGCAAAGCATGCTTTGTTATACTCACTGTGGAATCTGAGGGGTTAATCCTCTGCATTGTGTAAGGCTGGGTCCACACACATTGCGGCCGCGGCCCACAGCAGGGGTTCCGGTGCGTCTCTGTTCTCTGTTTTAGGTGCGACTCAGGTCCACATTTTTACCTGAATTTGTACCTAAAACGGACCAGAAGACGCACAGAACTCTTTTCCAGTGCGGACTGACTCTATTAAGTGGCGATCACACTCTCCTGTCATGTGAATTGGATGCGGAGAAACCATCATCCAATTCCAATAAGTGTGAACCCAGCCTAAAAAGGCTGTTTGATTCTGTATGCACAGATCCTCCCCTTCTTTCACTGACAAAACAGGTCCGGATAAGACAGAGTCTATGAAGTCAGGCTGCACATGCTCAGCTTGGTGTGTATTGCTAGAGAGTTTTTTTTCTTGGGAGAGTGCATGTGATCAGCACAGGGCCAATGAGCACTGTCCAGACAGAGGGTCAGGGGTCCTGCTTCCTGATAGGATAGGTCAGTGCAGTATGAAAACTCCTCCTACAAGCTTTACCGGGAACTAATATGGCGCTTTTCCACTGCATGGAACCGTACCGGTTCGGCACGCTTTTGTGCTTTTCCACTGCGGTACCGTATGGTATAGGGTCGGAACGGTTCGGTACGGTACGGTATAGGTTTGCTTTTCCACTGCATGGAACTGAACGGTACGGTACGGTACGGCTCTGAAAAAACAGTACCTACTCGATTGTGGTTCCAACAGGTACCAAACTGGTACCATATCCCACAATCCTTTGCATGCAGTCACTACTAGCCACTGATTGGTCAGAGAATCACACCCACCCCGTTGTTATCCCACCCACTTAACTTTAGTACTACTTTAATGGAAAAGCAAACCTATACCGTACCGTACCAAACCGTTCCGACACTATACCATGCGGTACCGCAGTGGAAAAGCAAACCGGGCCAAGCAGGGCCGAGTAGAGCCGAGCCGGTACTAGCCGGTACTTGCAGTGGAAAAGTGCCAATAGAAATCACAAGGCTGCTATATACTGCTAATGAGAAATGGTATTTAGCAGTTTATATTGACTAAAATGATTGCACTTCTATGTTCTGTGTACTGTGGGAGACCAGATATAGTGAATGCAAAGTCCTGGGTTTAGTAACACTTTAACTCTATGAAAATCAAATATTTTCAATATACAAGGGGCGTGTTTATTCCTACTTGAATCTTGGTGTGCTTTGTGTATCTCTTCCAGATCTGTCCAGTAATTCAGTGTAAAATGTTACCTCTGTGCGGGAGCTTCCTGTATAAAGACCAGTCACTGCTGCTCTGTCTTTGTGCTGAGAGATTGGTCTTATATCCGCCCTCCTGTAACTAATTGCAGCCAGCCTATAGTGGGTGGAGCCTGTCGGGTCCTTCCCACAGCTCTGCTCTCTACACAGGCTATGTATAGCACATTGACAATGTCACTGCTACTTTTACAAGCTAATAACTGTGTTAGTGTGCATTTGATGCACACAAACTAGATTTGTATCCCTTGTGATTATTAAGGAATGTATATAAATGAAGGTTTTTGTGCCCTATGTTCAGCTTTAATCTCGGTCAGCCTTCAGGTGTGTTGAGCAGACCTCAGTGGACTGTGTTATCTAGTTTTATAGGTTGTTTGAAATGTATGGGCAATACTTTACTTTGTACACTTGAATGATGAGTATTTCCACTGATTTTAGTGGAAAATAATTCAATAGTATGTCAATCTATAAATGTCATTGTCCATTTGCACAGCAGCTGGTGAGATGCCCATATACTTTAATGCATCCTATAGGGCAGCATTCATTCAGTGCATTTAAGGCTCCCCCAATACATATAAAAATCAGGACTCCAAGTGTGTTCAGCCTCTAAGTGTGACTTGGTGACCGCACAAAGTGTGATAAATCTCCAAATGTTTTAGTACACCTCCAGTAAACTACGTTTCCCATGATGTTAGTACACTCTGTAGTGTAGTTGAGCATCATGGGAAATGTAGTTCCAAGACATCTGGAGGTGTCATGGTTCGCCATCACTGGTATAGGATAAACTCTCTAAGGCAGTTGATATGTTCCACTTCGCACTCCTACCTTCCAAACGCATGAAAGAGAGAAGTTGTTTCCTATCTGAAATACAGTTCTGCTTTTAGATAATTTTATGTATAAGGCCTTAATTTTCCCCATGTGTTTTGCCAGGGAAATAAAAATTCCAGCATGTAAAAAAATCCTAATTTATGTCACTTTCTGGATGGGTAAATTGGCTCACTAGATGCTATAAAAAAAAAAAAATCCTAAAATTCGGATCTCCTAAAGCCTCATACACACGCTACGAATTTCCGCCGACCGGTCGTCCGTCTTTTGTCCAGAGTGGTGTCTGTTGGTTGGAATGTGCCTAGACCAGTGGTCCTCAACTCCGGTCCTCTGGGCCCACTAACAGGCCAGATTTTAAGTATTACCTTGGGGAGATGCAGACTAGAGTACTGCAATCGCTGAGCAGCAAATGATATCACCTGGGATGTATTTCAGTTATCTTGCAAACCTGGCCTGTTAGTGGGCCCTGAGGACCAGGTTTCGGGACCACTGCTCTAGACTGCACACAAATTTTCCCGTATGACAGAATTCTATTTTAGAAGTGATGTCATGTGTTGGATTGCTTTCTATGTGTTCTTTCATCTCTGAGCATACCTAGTCTTGCTCATAAGATTTTTCCCCGTCGAAATCTGTACTAATGAGACGAAAATCGGACGTGTGTTGACGGAGGACAAAAATTGTAATGCCTGCACATCAGGATTTTGTCAGCCGAAAATTTGGAGTCGGTTGTCGAAAGCACCATACTAACAATCTGAAAATTGGCAGATCGGTCGTCGGAACGAATTTTCCCTTCTGAATTTCTTATCGTGTGTACAGGCCTTTACCCAACCTCTTTCAGTTGGACAGGCCGACCTTCAGAACCTGGAACTGGAAGTTATAAATGGGTGTAGCCTTAGATGACAATGCAAGATTTGGAGAAGAATAGCATGGGGGAAAAAATCTCTCAAATCTCAAAAATATTTAACAAAAAATTATGAAAGGTGTACCGATTTTTACAATGAATAATGGTATGGCATGATGACAGTTTAATGGAGTCCCAAAGATTGCATATCTGTGTTTTGCAGCATTCAGTCCGATTTTATATGCACTTTATACTAAATAAACAAGAATTTGATGGGCAAAATAAAGAACAGGTTTCCTTTGTACTGAATAATTCAATAAACTATTTGAATAATCAAACACTTCTGAAATCCTGTATAAAATAAAAACAACGGTAACAACAGCAGAAATGAATGTAACATGTAATGAAACTTTCATGTACCTTGGATTCCTTGTGACATGATATTATATGCACCATACACAGTCAGAACCCTGCATGTTTGTTTATATCATGTATGCTGCATACATTTATTATCATGCAGAAAACCAGAAAGGTTGTTTAAGGTGAAGTGATTTTAGGCACATATCACTGAACACAACAAATGTACACTGCTACTGTTTTTACAGTTTTATGTACTATACTGTTTCATTGGATGGTCTGCTGTTTTCATTCATGCACTGTGAAAATGGCTTAAAGTGGAGAGGGGAAGAGGGGAAATACCAAATCGGTATCGGTGGCCACTAGAATTGATATGTCACTTGGAAAAAAAGATATGGAATGGGCCCTGTCAGTCATTTTCCTTTAACCTCTCTATCTACAACTTATACTGTAAACCTTACTTAACTCAGAATGTTCAAATCACTACAATCCAAAGTATGTGTTTTTTCCAAAAAAATGTAAGCATAATTTATTAAGCCATGCAACAATTATTTTTTTATGTAGCGCTGTTCCCATAGGGCTTGCTGTATGTTGACTTCTCGGGCCTCTTCTGATTACCTGCAGTCACTTCGGGACAGTTCACTCATCCATCCTTACTCCCAGTGGCTCGTTACTTAATAAACAGTCCATGGGGTTTTGGTTTTATATTTATTGTGGAACTTGGATGGGAAAAGGGAATAAGGGGATACTCCAAGTTGAACTATTTAGAGTTGATAAGGACAACTCTCACTTGGCCTCACCAGGTTATTTGTGGAAGCAGACACACTGCTTTAACCATACTGCCACTTTTATGGAAGAATTAAGTCTTCTTGCCCTCTCTAGCAGCAGACTTGTAGCAACTACTTTATCTTCCGGACACTCTCTAGCATCCCCTTGACTGACACCTGTCCACTGACTCTTCCGCAGGAGGGGTGGTCCTCCCAGAAAAAGCCCCACGACGAAGATCTGTACTCACTGTAGGTAGAATCAGATCCTCTCCAGTGTCTCTCTTCCAGTCAGCTCTGCAGGACATCTGGGTTCAGTTCCTCTCTGACTCTCTGGTCGACCACCTGAGGCCACTTTGCAGCTTCTACAGATGAGGGGCAGCTGCCCCCTCCCTCTGGAACCCCGCTCTCCAGCTGAAAGACCCCGAGCACATGTGCCCTTGGCATTTATACAGTATCGCAGCATGCACTTTCCTCTGCCAATCACCAGGGCTGTACTAAATGCCTGTGCATTTGTTTGTTAGGTTTTACTCTCACTGTCCAATATGCCTCCCTATTGAACCAGTGTGAAACACATCAGACAAACTGAGCTGCACCTGAGCACAATGAGCAGCCCTTAATATCAGATCCTGCTCTCTGCTAGGCAAAGAGCAATATTAATTTACCTGGCATTCTTTCTGGTAAGCAGAAAGATCCAGAAATTATATTCTCTCTTCTAGCACCTACTTAGGAGGGTGCTACGTTTAATTTTATTTTCTAACATTCTTTTTGACATATCTCCAGGATGGAGAAAGATCTGGGGGTCCTAGTAGATGACAGGCTCAGAAATGGCATGCAATGCCCAGCTGCTGCAAGCAAAGCCAACAGAATACAGGCATGCATCAAAAAGGGGATTTAATCAAGGGATAAAATGATTATTCTCCCACTCTACAAGACTCTAGTCCTGCCACATCTTGAGTATGCCATCCAGTTCTGGAAACCAGTCCTCAAGAAGGAAGTGCTAGAACTGGCAACAGTTCAGAGAAGGACAACAAAACTAAAAAAGAGACTGGAGGACCTAAGCTATGGGGAAAGGCTATAAGCATTGAATTTATTCTCTCTGGAGAGGAGACGCTTGAGAGGGGATATGATAGCAATCCACAAATATCTTACTGGTGACCCTAGTATAGGGAAAAAACTTTTCAGTGAAAGAGAGTTTAAAGAGAAACGCGACCATTTACTGAAATTTATATTTTGGTATGGGTCTCGCGCTGTCTGGGGGATTTTTTTAATAATGTACACTTCCTAGATGCTGCATGTAACGATACTGAAAACCATACAGTGTGAAGCATATATTGAGGGGAGGGTGTTACCGCGCCTCTGGGAAGCACTTTATTTGTCACTTTATGAATGTTTGTGTTTATTTGTTCAACTCATTCGGTTAATGAGTGTGAGCATCTCTATTTATATTAATTATTTTACACTGGTGCACTTGATATATAATTCATTTATATTTTATTGAACACAGATTATTTATTGGTATTATGGATTTTATATATATTTAAAATTTTACAAGTGCACTTAAATATTTGTATTTTTATATATACATATGGTTGAGTTATTTCACATTTATTGAACACGTGTTTGGTTTGTGTTCACCAACAATTTAAGAGACTAGGTACAATACTTCCCAGAGGCGAGGTATACCCCTCCCCTCAACATTTACTGAAATTGGAAGAGAAGCGGTTTAACCATAATCACCATAAAGAATCCTTACTAAGGATGTGGAATTCTCTTCCACAAGCAGTGGTGTCAGCAGGGATCATCAAAAGTTTCAAAAAATGATTAGATGGACATCTTAATGATCACAGGGATTTACAGTACGTTTTACTATTGAAATAAACACGTTCACGCACTCACACAGGTTGAACTGGACTGGTGTCTTTTTTCAGCCTTACCAACTATGTAACTATGTAACATATATTGATTTTATTTTAATAAAATTAGCCTAGTTGCTAATTCTTAAAAAGTAACTCCACCTTTAGTTGCATTACACTTATTGCACTTCATTCCCTCCAACAAGTCCAACGCTCACATGCCCTTAGTCTGCTGAATTTTTTCTGTGTGCTTGGTAATTCTGACACTGACAACATGCTGCCAGCAACACAATTCCCATTGAATTTAACTTTGCTATCAATTCTTAACCACAGTAAGCCATAGCAAGAAATCAGAATCCAGTGGGGTTGATTTACTAAAACCGATTTTGCACTCGGTTTTATCAACCCCGTTATATACAGTACTGCACTAGTCTGCCTTCATGAAGAATTCTAAGTGGTGGGACCTAAGAATTAGAATTCCTTAAAATAGGGCCATTAGTGTTGTAAAGCCAACCCCAAGCAAAAGTGATATTTTCTGCCTATATCAAGCCCATTTTATATCAGAGATTCCTGTGGTGAAATCTTCCAACTGTTCTGTGGTCAATAGGGTCGCAATGATGTTGTCACTCTCTTGAAATTAAACATATCTTCTACCATGTGTTCTGCTGTATGTAATTTTTAGTGCACCCAACACAGCAAATGAGGACAAAATAGCTTAGCATGCGGAAGGTCTTTCTAGGTAATGAAGAATCATTGATAAAAATCAATAATTTATCATTCAAAAGTGGCAAATGTGTCAAAGTAATTATGTGTCAGCAGAGTGAATAGGTCATCTTATAAATATAGCACATTAATCATAGGCGCCTGAAACCTAGCACCAGGAGTTAAGACCAGGAAAAGCAAAGCTTCCATTTAATCACCTATGGCCCTCGCAACTGTTAACTAGCCGTAACAAGTAACCTTCACACTTGGGGCCCTTTCACACGGGTGCTCCGTATGTCCGCAAATCATCCTATTTTTTTGCGGATGATTTGCGGACATAATGTAAGTCTATGGCATTGCGGATGTCAGCGGAATACCATCCGCTGACATCCGATTTTCCTCCTGTCAGTTCTGTTCCGTTTTTTGGAACAGAAAAAATCCTATTTTTGTTCCGTTCAAAAAACGGAAAGGAAGGAAAATCGGATGTCAGCGGTGTCATCCGCTGACATCCGCAATCCCCCATAGACTTACATTAGGTCCGCATATCATCCGCAAACGGATGGGATGATATGCGGACCTACGGAGCGGATGACAGAAATGTCATCCGCTCCGTGAAAAAAAAAAAAAAAAAAGTCCCGCAGCGGACCTTTCACACGGAAAGCCCGTGTGAAAGAGCCCTTAAAGAAGATCTACACCCAAATCACTAACCTCTTATGTAAGCTTTATCATGGTATTGTATTTCAAAAGTTGTTTTAATTTCTTTTAATCTGCAGCTTTCATTTAAATGATAACTGTCAGCCTAGGTCCTTGTTCAAGCTCCCCCTGTCATAGGGTGACAGCTTTCTGTCACCTAGTGTATGTTGTCACCCCATCATAGGGGGCATTGTTGGACACTACAAACAGCCATGTTAAAACATATTACGCATGGTCCACATTTTTCAGAAAATCAATCCAAAGCAATAAAGTGCAGCCAACGCTGGGGTGAGTGCTGTAACCAGGAGGTCAGCAGCAATGAGATGCAGAAAAAAAAAAAAAGGTAAAACATTTCTTATTTAACCACTTGCCGACTGCCGCATGACTATATACGGCGGCAGTCAGCCCCTCACAGGCAAAGTGACCTAGGGGTACGTCACTAGCCTGTGAGGCTCTAGGGAGCGAGCGCGCGCTCACGGACCCCCCCCCCGCGCGTGTTAGCGGCGGACCCGATGTCCGCCGCTCACTCGCGATCGTCGGTTACAGAGGGAGAAAGGCAGGCGGCTAATGTAAACAAAGCCACCTGTCATTCTCCCTTGTGTAACAGCAGAGATCATACAGTCCTGCTATGTAGGATCGTATATCTCTGCTGTGACATGAAAAGCCACATCCCACAACAGTAAGAAGCACGCCCCTTGGGACACACATAGCCACTGCATCTCTAATAAAGTTAACCCCTTCCCTGCCAGTGTCATTTTTACAGTAACCGTGCATATGTATAGCACTGATTACTGTAGTAATGTCACTGGTACCCCCAAAAGTGTCAAAAATGTCAGTCAAGGGTCCGATCTGTCCACCGCAATGTCGTAGTCCCGCAAAAAAAATCGCAGATTGCCGCCATTACTCGTTAAAAAAAAAACAATAAAAATGACAAAAATCTTTCCCTTAGTTAGTAAACGCAATAACTTTTGCGCAAACCAATCAAAATACGCTTATTGCAATTTTTTTTTTGCCAAACATATGTAGCATAAAACAAATTGGCCTAAAATGTTAAAAAATTTTGATTTTTACATTTTTTTTTGGGAATTTCATATAAAAAAAATGTGAAAAATATTGTTATTTTTGCAAAATTGTTGCTCTTTTTTTGTTTATAGCGCATGATCAAAAAATCGCACAGGTGATCAAATACCACCAAAAGAAAGCTCTGTTTGTGGGAAAAAAGGACGGCAATTTCATTTGGGTACAGCATCGCATGACCGCGCAATTGTCCGTTAAAGTCACGCAGTGTCGAATCGCAAAATAGGCCCTGGTCAGGAAGGGGGTAAAATCTTCCGGGGCTTAAGTGGTTAAAAAATGTCACTTGTTTTTGATACACAGTGCATTAGTAAACTAAATGTCATCCAGTTAGGGTTTAGATCTAATTCAAACTACCCCATAAAATTAAACCTTACATCACCCCCAAAACTGAATCTTAACAACGAATCTAACACACCAAAAATAAAACTAATCTAACCTTTAAAATGAGTTGCCTAAAATATATTCTAACTGAATTTTATTATTATACATAAAGCTCTTCACCCACTCCAGTTCTTAAAGCTCATCAATGAGCAAGTATTGACTCACCTATTTTTTCCACCTCTTTATACTTTTTTTTTTTCCAAATCTTTTTCATTTTTTTTAAAGCTTTTTCATTTTTTTAACTCGCTTGAATCTGCCGTCAAATAACCCTACACAGTGCATCTGAGGGTGAGAATACCAGTGGTATACAGCTGCAAGAGTAGATATGCTGCAACTCTGTCTTTTGGCCCTCCCTGTTGTGACATCATTGTGCCCCTGCTGGAATTTTTAGGACCATATTAGGACCCCGCCGATGGACAGCCAATGGGAACTGCCATCAGCAAGAAGATAGCTAGAGGGTTGGGGTGCTTTCCAGAAGTTAAGCACTGACTCCCTAACCTTTAAGATGAACCTCTCAACACTTAACCTAACTCAGAATTAACCCTCAATACCTTAACTAATCCTAATTGTTTAATCGTATCCCTCCCTTGGTAAATGCCACAATCTAAACTATCACCTGAACTACTGAGTCAATATCCTATCAGCCCAATATTTTTGCAATGATATACAACTGTCTTGGATATAGATGTAACTGGGGAGCTAAATTAACAGTGCCTAAAAGTATTTGTCCCCATCACCATGGTGAATGCTACCAAGACCTGAACTTTCCATAGAAGAATAAAAGGTATAGATTCTAGGCAAAAAACAGCAAATGTAGCTCCACTGAGAAAAAGTGTAGAACAGTGCAGATGGCAAATGTGTTTTACAAAATGCCTTTTTTTCATTTACTAGAAAAAAAGCATTATATGACTAGCAAATCAATCATTGGTGACTTAGAATGTACATATGCCCCACAGACCTCTCCAGAAACAGATGTAGATCTGATCTATCACCTGCATTTCCACTGGTTCTACAAGCTTGTGGTTTATCCCTACCTCCTTGTTGCTGTTCCACTGGTACCTGTGGTACTATAAGAATGTGTTCTGTTCTTGCTTCCTTGAAGGACAAAGCTAGTGGCTATGTGCATGTCAGGGACTCAATACCCTGCGCAGGCGCACTGGCGTTGCTAACCGGCAAACGCCTATGCGCATGCGCTGAGGCTACCTCAGTGTAGTTCGAGGCTACCAAATTGGCGCCAAAACGGCCTATTTAAACACAGCTGTCACTCTAGGTGATTGCTGTGCTGTCTTCAGCTCTCCTGTATCCTGTGCCTGTTATATCCGCTGTTCCTGTTTACCTGACCCCGCTTGTCTTTGGATTCTGATTGTTCCTGTTTACCTGACCCGGCTTGTCTTTGGATTCTGATTACCTGCTGCCCGCCCTGACCTTGGCTTGTCCTGACTATCCTCCTGTCTCGTCCTGATCTGTTTACCTGCTACCGGCTATTGGTCCTGGACCTGTTCCTGGCTCTCCCAGGGAATCCGGGGGGCTGCGGCCTGGTGTTAGCAAGCAGCCAAGTCCATCCCCACCATCTGGGGCCCTGGTGAAAACCGGCTAACACTTAGACTCCGCGCCTCTGGTGAACCTGTGCCACTCCAGTTACCCGGTAAGCCACTCCTCTTACGTCAGGCTCTGCCATGCTACCCCGTGACAGTGCATTGCCTGCCTCACATGCTGAAATATACCTTACTTCATGGTATCTTCCTGCCTAGCCTCCCAATCTTCCTAATTTTTTCATTTCATGCGCAGATCAGTTCCTATGGCCTGAGCAATAAGGTATACCTAGCCCTAGGCTCCTGTTCCAGTTTGAGATCCTTGTTCCTAGTTGCAGTGCCTAGATTTTGACTTCCTATGACCCTACTCTCTCCCATGTGTCTGGTTCCTCGTGTACCTAATTCCCTCCTGTTTCTTTGTTGGACTGTCATACCATGCCCCAACCCATCTTTCACTCTGGATTCACTTGTCTACTACCTGCCAGGGCCGGACTGGCTAACCGGGATACCGGGAAATTTCCCGGTGGGCCGCCGGCCCTGGGGCCGCTGTAACATGGGGCCGCTTTAACATGGGGCCGCAGCGCCGCTTTAACATAGGGCCGCGGCGCCGCTTTAAGCATTGGGGCCGCGCCGCTGTGATGATGGCCGCCGCAGCCCCGCCCCCGGCCCCCGCTGCGCTATGCTACAGAGTGACGGACGGTCCGTCCGATATTTACTATTCCACGTCAGCCGCTGTGAGCGGCATGACGTCACGCAGCGGCTGCACGGCGGGGTGGATGATGGACCAACTGACTCTGACTGCCTGTGCCAGCAAGACTGACACGGGCGCGCCGAAGCCGATCCCTCCTCCCACACTGTCCCACACAAAACTTCTTGTGCCAGCAGCAGCAGCAGCAGCATGATGTGATTGCAGCAGGTGAGCCTGAGAGTGTGCCTTACTGCTGTCCCCTTAGATGTCCATGTCAGCTCTCTCTGTATAATGTCCGCAGCCTCTGACCTCTCCTGTATAATGTCTGCAGCCTCTGACCTCTCCTGTATAATGTCCACAGCCTCTGACCTCTCCTGTGCAATGTCCACACAGCCTCTGACCTCTCCTGTATAATGTCCGCACAGCCTCTGACCTCTCCTGTATAATGTCTGCAGCCTCTGACCTCTCCTGTATAATGTCCACACAGCCTCTGACCTCTCCTGTATAATGTCCACACAGCCTCTGACCTCTCCTGTATAATGTCCGCACAGCCTCTGACCTCTCCTGTATAATGTCCACACAGCCTCTGACCTCTCCTGTATAATGTCCACACAGCCTCTGACCTCTCCTGTATAATGTCCACACAACCTCTGACCTCTCCTGTATAATGTCCGCACAGCCCCTGACCTCTCCTGTATAATGTCCACACAGCCTCTGACCTCTCCTGTATAATGTCCACACAACCTCTGACCTCTCCTGTATAATGTCCGCAGCCTCTGACCTCTCCTGTATAATGTCCGCAGCCTCTGACCTCTCCTGTATAATGTCCGCAGCCTCTGACCTCTCCTGTATAATGTCCGCAGCCTCTGACCTCTCCTGTATAATGTCCACAGCCTCTGACCTCTCCTGTATAATGTCCACAGCCTCTGACCTCTCCTGTGCAATGTCCACACAGCCTCTGACCTCTCCTGTATAATGTCCGCACAGCCCCTGACCTCTCCTGTATAATGTCCGCAGCCTCTGACCTCTCCTGTATAATGTCCACAGCCTCTGACCTCTCCTGTGCAATGTCCACACAGCCTCTGACCTCTCCTGTATAATGTCCGCACAGCCTCTGACCTCTCCTGTATAATGTCCGCACAGCCTCTGACCTCTCCTGTATAATGTCCGCACAGCCTCTGACCTCTCCTGTATAATGTCTGCAGCCTCTGACCTCTCCTGTATAATGTCCGCACAGCCTCTGACCTCTCCTGTATAATGTCTGCAGCCTCTGACCTCTCCTGTATAATGTCAGCACAGCCTCTGACCTCTCCTGTATAATGTCCGCACAGCCTCTGACCTCTCCTGTATAATGTCCGCACAGCCTCTGACCTCTCCTGTATAATGTCTGCAGCCTCTGACCTCTCCTGTATAATGTCCGCACAGCCTCTGACCTCTCCTGTATAATGTCTGCAGCCTCTGACCTCTCCTGTATAATGTCCACACAGCCTCTGACCTCTCCTGTATAATGTCCACACAGCCTCTGACCTCTCCTGTATAATGTCCGCACAGCCCCTGACCTCTCCTGTATAATGTCCGCAGCCTCTGACCTCTCCTGTATAATGTCCACAGCCTCTGACCTCTCCTGTGCAATGTCCACACAGCCTCTGACCTCTCCTGTATAATGTCCGCACAGCCTCTGACCTCTCCTGTATAATGTCCGCACAGCCTCTGACCTCTCCTGTATAATGTCTGCAGCCTCTGACCTCTCCTGTATAATGTCCGCACAGCCTCTGACCTCTCCTGTATAATGTCTGCAGCCTCTGACCTCTCCTGTATAATGTCTGCAGCCTCTGACCTCTCCTGTATAATGTCCACACAGCCTCTGACCTCTCCTGTATAATGTCCACACAGCCTCTGACCTCTCCTGTATAATGTCCGCACAGCCTCTGACCTCTCCTGTATAATGTCCACACAGCCTCTGACCTCTCCTGTATAATGTCCACACAGCCTCTGACCTCTCCTGTATAATGTCCACACAGCCTCTGACCTCTCCTGTATAATGTCCACACAGCCTCTGACCTCTCCTGTATAATGTCCACACAACCTCTGACCTCTCCTGTATAATGTCCGCACAGCCCCTGACCTCTCCTGTATAATGTCCACACAGCCTCTGACCTCTCCTGTATAATGTCCGCACAGCCTCTGACCTCTCCTGTATAATGTCCGCACAGCCTCTGACCTCTCCTGTATAATGTCCGCAGCCTCTGACCTCTCCTGTATAATGTCCGCACAGCCTCTGACCTCTCCTGTATAATGTCCGCACAGCCTCTGACCTCTCCTGTATAATGTCTGCAGCCTCTGACCTCTCCTGTATAATGTCCGCACAGCCTCTGACCTCTCCTGTATAATGTCTGCAGCCTCTGACCTCTCCTGTATAATGTCTGCAGCCTCTGACCTCTCCTGTATAATGTCCACACAGCCTCTGACCTCTCCTGTATAATGTCCACACAACCTCTGACCTCTCCTGTATAATGTCCGCACAGCCCCTGACCTCTCCTGTATAATGTCCACACAGCCTCTGACCTCTCCTGTATAATGTCCGCACAGCCCCTGACCTCTCCTGTATAATGTCCGCAGCCTCTGACCTCTCCTGTACAATGTCCGCACAGCCTCTGACCTCTCCTGTATAATGTCTGCACAGCCCCTGACCTCTCCTGTATAATGTCTGCACAGCCTCTGACCTCTCCTGTATAATGTCCGCACAGCCTCTGACCTCTCCTGTATAATGTCCGCACAGCCTCTGACCTCTCCTGTATAATGTCCACACAGCCTCTGACCTCTCCTGTATAATGTCCGCACAGCCTCTGACCTCTCCTGTATAATGTCCGCACAGCCTCTGACCTCTCCTGTATAATGTCCGCACAGCCTCTGACCTCTCCTGTATAATGTCTGCAGCCTCTGACCTCTCCTGTATAATGTCCGCACAGCCTCTGACCTCTCCTGTATAATGTCTGCAGCCTCTGACCTCTCCTGTATAATGTCCGCACAGCCTCTGACCTCTCCTGTATAATGTCTGCAGCCTCTGACCTCTCCTGTATAATGTCCGCACAGCCTCTGACCTCTCCTGTATAATGTCTGCAGCCTCTGACCTCTCCTGTATAATGTCCGCACAGCCTCTGACCTCTCCTGTATAATGTCTGCAGCCTCTGACCTCTCCTGTATAATGTCCACACAGCCTCTGACCTCTCCTGTATAATGTCCACACAGCCTCTGACCTCTCCTGTATAATGTCCGCACAGCCTCTGACCTCTCCTGTATAATGTCCACACAGCCTCTGACCTCTCCTGTATAATGTCCACACAGCCTCTGACCTCTCCTGTATAATGTCCACACAACCTCTGACCTCTCCTGTATAATGTCCGCACAGCCCCTGACCTCTCCTGTATAATGTCCACACAGCCTCTGACCTCTCCTGTATAATGTCCGCACAGCCCCTGACCTCTCCTGTATAATGTCCGCAGCCTCTGACCTCTCCTGTACAATGTCCGCACAGCCTCTGACCTCTCCTGTATAATGTCTGCACAGCCCCTGACCTCTCCTGTATAATGTCTGCACAGCCTCTGACCTCTCCTGTATAATGTCCGCACAGCCTCTGACCTCTCCTGTATAATGTCCGCACAGCCTCTGACCTCTCCTGTATAATGTCCACACAGCCTCTGACCTCTCCTGTATAATGTCCGCACAGCCTCTGACCTCTCCTGTATAATGTCCGCACAGCCTCTGACCTCTCCTGTATAATGTCCGCACAGCCTCTGACCTCTCCTGTATAATGTCCGCAGCCTCTGACCTCTCCTGTATAATGTCCGCAGCCTCTGACCTCTCCTGTATAATGTCCGCACAGCCTCTGACCTCTCCTGTATAATGTCCACAGCCTCTGACCTCTCCTGTATAATGTCCGCACAGCCTCTGACCTCTCCTGTATAATGTCCGCACAGCCTCTGACCTCTCCTGTATAATGTCTGCAGCCTCTGACCTCTCCTGTACAATGTCCGCACAGCCTCTGACCTCTCCTGTATAATGTCCGCACAGCCTCTGACCTCTCCTGTATAATGTCCGCACAGCCTCTGACCTCTCCTGTATAATGTCCGCAGCCTCTGACCTCTCCTGTATAATGTCCGCAGCCTCTGACCTCTCCTGTATAATGTCCGCACAGCCTCTGACCTCTCCTGTATAATGTCCACAGCCTCTGACCTCTCCTGTATAATGTCCGCACAGCCTCTGACCTCTCCTGTATAATGTCCACAGCCTCTGACCTCTCCTGTATAATGTCCGCACAGCCTCTGACCTCTCCTGTATAATGTCCACACAGCCTCTGACCTCTCCTGTATAATGTCCACACAGCCTCTGACCTCTCCTGTATAATGTCCGCACAGCCTCTGACCTCTCCTGTATAATGTCCGCACAGCCTCTGACCTCTCCTGTATAATGTCTGCAGCCTCTGACCTCTCCTGTACAATGTCCGCACAGCCTCTGACCTCTCCTGTATAATGTCCACAGCCTCTGACCTCTCCTGTACAATGTCCGCACAGCCTCTGACCTCTCCTGTATAATGTCCGCACAGCCTCTGACCTCTCCTGTACCATGTCCGCACAGCCTAAGATGTCTCCTGTTCCATCCAATATGCAGCCTCTAACCATCTGTCCTGTGTTGCTATGCTGTAGCATATATTGCCAGAACATATCTGTCTTATCTATATATAATACAGTTTTCAAATGTGCTTTAAAATGCATGGTTTTCCCTTTTATGAAGAAGAAAATAATGGCGCTATGCTGTTGGGCCGGTATAATAATGCTATGGGGCTGGTATGAAATTATTTCCAGGGCTGGTTTTCATTCCCAGTCCGGCCCTGCTACCTGCCCTGGTTTTTGGCCTGTTTCCTTGACCTTCTTATCATCTCTTTCCTCTTCAGCTCCGCCAATACCCCTGCTCTACTTTTGTATCAGCTTGCACGGTTATGTCTCTGCACCTTTAGCAGGGTGAACCTAGCAATCATGAACCAGCACCAGCAATTGCAGAACCAATCTCCACCATCAAGAGTTCTGCTAAAATACAGCTGGTGCTTACACTACATGCCGCAGGGAATCCCAAGTCACCTACTCACCTCCACCTACCTGCAAATTGGCATAGTGGGTCCACAATTCTACAGTCACATGTGACACAAATGCAATACATACATTATCCGCGCATTTAAATTAAAGTGTTTTTTATAACTAAGAACAGAAAGGATTAGATCTGACCGTTTTCCTCTAATATACATTAAATAATATAGAAATTACCTTGAAAATAATTATTAGAACTATATTCTGGTCTAAGATGTTTTATACATGTAAGCCCCAGCTGTGGAGTGAGATGGAGAACATGCTATGCTGACATCTGATTCATGGACTGTTCAGCTTCCAGCAAAACGATTTAGTCACTCGACATCTTGCCCAAAGTGTGATAATAATCTCTGTTTCTGGCAAATAAAACACCAATCAATCACTATTTACTCCACAATGCCCAGGACTCTTTCCACATTACATCTGGAAAATATTTTGTTTGGCAGCAGTCCATTTTAATACCAACTGCATTACATTAACATCCAGATCTCTACAAAGTCAATTATTTCACAATGCTCCCCAACAAAATGTCAACAGGCAGAAGAGCTGGCTGGAGAAATTGACTGGAGACGAAAGAATGACCAAAAGGACCATTTATTTATTTATTTAAAGCCGAACACCAGCCAATTTTTTTTTTTTTTTTTTGTATTTGATATAGTGAGGAGACGGTTTTTATTGCTGCATTAATCCATCAGGAATATTTTTCGTAACTTTTTATCCTTGTGGTCCAGGACATGAAATAAGAAAAAAAGGTATCATTGAGATAAGAAGAAACAGACAGGATTTAAAAAAAAAAAAATATATATATATATATATATATATATATATATATATATATTAGAAATCTACCCAGTCAGAACATGATTTACAGTAAAAATCCTGAAGGCAGAAAGGCAGTGGAGGAATCACAGCTCCAGGTGAGCCGTGGAGATCCCGTAGCAGGTAACCACACAGGTGATGTCCCGGCTCACCATCGCAACAAACAAGGAAACTTGGAATAGACAACCACACACCGCATCGGGATACCAATAAATGACAGGAATCACCGGAAGGTTAACATGTTTCACACATCTTGTTACGACTAAAAGCTGTGTAAAACATGTTAACCTTCCGTTCATTCCTGTGACTTCATCTGTCTGCATTACAATAAAGAAGTTTTATTGGCATCCAGTTGCGGTGTGAGGCTGCCTATTCCAAGTTTCCACAATAAAGATCCAACAGAGGCTCTAAACCGCCACATTCTAAAAACCAACAGTTTGGGCTGGAGATGGGCTACATCTTCATTAGATCTTCTCCATAAAGTATATTGTTTGTTTTGGGTGAAGAAATTGGGTATACACTGCTGCGGGCCTATATGTTAAAGTGGTTGTAAACCTCACACATGAAATATGAACAAAGCAAATCCCTCTTTAATGTGTACTTGTCTCAATTAGGAGCACTAAGAGTCGGTTCACACTAGCGCGACTTGTCAGGTGACTTGTCAGCCTGACAAGTCGCGCTCCATCGCGGTCCATTGACCGCTACAGGACCCGTTCTAATAGGAGCGACACAAGTCGCTCCGACTTAGAAAAAGGGTCCTGTACTATTTCGGGGCGACCTCGGAGCGACTTGCATAGACTTCCATTATGTGAAGTCCCTGCAAGTCGCTCCAAAGTCGTGGTGCATGGTAATGCACAAGTCGCCCCCGAAGTAGTAAGTAGTCGTGTCGCCTCAGTGTGAACCGACTCTAAGTGTCACTTTTGTCTGCTGATTTGTTCTTCTGCTATCAACATGAGTCGCTTCTGATGAATTTTCCTGATGCCAAGAGAAAAATGGTGACAGAGGAGGGACCTCCAGCTGATTGATAGCCTCAGCTCTGTTCCTGTGTTCTGTGTGAAGGGAGGTGTGTCCCTTCCCTCCAATCAGCTCTCCTCACTGAGTGTTAATTCAGCTTTTCAGGCCTCCGCCCCTTTTTTTCTGAACTCTCAGATAGCTTTAAAATGTAGCACTTTGAACAAATGTAGAGAAGAAAGGGCTGCAGATAGACAGGTACATCTTATGTAGTCGGATTTGTTTAATATCTGTGTATCACCTGAGGCCAGTCACTTCACTGGGTATATGTAAGGGTTTACAGCCACTTTAAAACATTTAACTGCCCTTCATTAGCCATTGATGTAACCTAGTATGCTTGCCCCCCCCCCCCCCCCCCCAATGCCATTTTTGTCAGGATGCTGTATGGCAAAGCTTTCTACCCAACATGTATTATGTCTATCACCTCTCTCTATTTCAACCATGTCCTTGTTGGCCACTCCAGTTCTTTACATGTTACTTAAAATACTGACTCTCTCAAATACCCACTGAAAATTTAAAGTGGGCCTGTAGTCTCGGAGAGAACAATCTGTCCTAAATGTTTGACTAAAATGTCTTACTGAAGTTTTGGTTTCTGTCCAAACAACCTATTAGTGTATAACCTGATTAGTTGTTTTGGGAGAAACTCACAATGTCCTGCAATCAGACATTTCAAATGAGGCCCATCATGTCATAAAAGAGGTAAAAAAAAATGTAAGCATTGTTCTTTTTTTAAGAATTATTATGAAGTATTTTGGATGTGTGCAGCTGATTTATTCACTTACTGAGAATGCAGTTTCTTTATATCCTAATCCTTGCCTATGCTCCAGTTTAAGCTGGTGCTATGACCACTTGACCCCTGCATACCTCCCAACTTTTTGAGATGGGAACGTGGGACACCTATTAGCAAAAATATGTAGGCATAGGACACACACCTCCTGCCACGCCCTTATAAAGAAGAATTGTACAAATAAAATGATTACTTAAAGTGGAGTTCTGGGCACAGATCTCATTTTTTGATGAACATACCCCCGGGACAGTCAGGGCTAGCACATTCCACAATGGCTAGCCTCTGATCTGTCCCGGTTCGCACTTACCTGCAAGAAGAAATACTTACTTTGAAAATTTCTTCCACAGCGTTTCCATCTCTCTTGTGGGCAGCTGAAGCCGGCGCGGTCCTCTTCGGTGTCTTCTTCCACGTCTTCTTCTCCCAGAATGCGCCGCACCGGCCCCTCTCGTCACTTCCGGTGCGGCGTCGCCCGGAAGTGACGTGCGGGGCCGGTGCCGTCGCATTGATTCCTGGGAGCGATGACGTTCAGCTCCCAGGAATCATCGCGAGGCAGGAAGTGACGGGGTGAGCCGCGGCGCTGGAGGAGGAGGTACCCTGAGGTGAGTCAAGTCCATAATGTCCATAATTGGGATCACAATGTTCAAAAAGGCTCCCTATGGATGTCCGCTTACCAGAGCTGATAAGACAAAAGGCAGGTTCTCTAGATTAATCACGTCCCCTTGATAGCAGACCGGAACCAATATTCTCCCGTTATTCGGCAGTATTAAACAGAAAAATAAAAAACGCAATAGTGTAAAACCCAACACAAATGGAACTAATTACACCACAGTGAGTAATAACTGATTGTGAATGTGTTCAATATTGACAGATTTTGGAAATGTAGTAAGGTAGATATCTGTAGATAAGGACACCTGTAGGTACCCCTTACCAAATATTGGTGATAGTAAGTGCAAATCAAATAACTGAAGTATAATCCTCAGCCAGCAGGTGTCACCTCTTACCAGAATGAGAAATTAGAAACGCCAAGTGAGTGCAGAATCCTATATAGATATCCTAATGTGTGTGTGAAACCTCCACCAATGATGGCTCGCCTCTTACCAGAAGATGATAGGATCAAGCCAAATAGCTGAAAACCGAAAACACCAGACAAAATGACATGCCAGCCTTCACCGGAGAGATTGGCCTCTTACCCAAAGGGAGTACACAGATCGCCTGTAGCAATAATGGACCTCAAGGGAACTGTGGCGGAATCTTGTCCAGTAACTCCAGCCAGGCCAAGGGGATAACCATCAAATAAAAAGAAAGGCTTCCATAGTGTAAAACCGCTAGTTTATTTAAAACAGAAATGGAATAAAACTTACAATGTCAATGGGAATGAGGAGCATGGATTGTGAGCCGCCGGCCGGACGGTCTCCGCTCGTCCGCACTCCCAGGTCGCGATCAGATGACGTCAGTACGCCGTGTCCTAACGACGTTTCGTCACAGATGACGTTTTCAAAGGTCACCTTTGAAAACTGACGTCATCTGATCGTGACCTGGGAGTGCGGACGAGCGGAGACCGTCCGGCCGGCGGCTCACAATCCATGCTCCTCATTCCCATTGACATTGTAAGTTTTATTCCATTTCTGTTTTAAATAAACTAGCGGTTTTACACTATGGAAGCCTTTCTTTTTATTTGATGGTTATCCCCTTGGCCTGGCTGGAGTTACTGGACAAGATTCCGCCACAGTTCCCTTGAGGTCCATTATTGCTACAGGCGATCTGTGTACTCCCTTTGGGTAAGAGGCCAATCTCTCCGGTGAAGGCTGGCATGTCATTTTGTCTGGTGTTTTCGGTTTTCAGCTATTTGGCTTGATCCTATCATCTTCTGGTAAGAGGCGAGCCATCATTGGTGGAGGTTTCACACACACATTAGGATATCTATATAGGATTCTGCACTCACTTGGCGTTTCTAATTTCTCATTCTGGTAAGAGGTGACACCTGCTGGCTGAGGATTATACTTCAGTTATTTGATTTGCACTTACTATCACCAATATTTGGTAAGGGGTACCTACAGGTGTCCTTATCTACAGATATCTACCTTACTACATTTCCAAAATCTGTCAATATTGAACACATTCACAATCAGTTATTACTCACTGTGGTGTAATTAGTTCCATTTGTGTTGGGTTTTACACTATTGCGTTTTTTATTTTTCTGTTTAATACTGCCGAATAACGGGAGAATATTGGTTCCGGTCTGCTATCAAGGGGACGTGATTAATCTAGAGAACCTGCCTTTTGTCTTATCAGCTCTGGTAAGCGGACATCCATAGGGAGCCTTTTTGAACATTGTGATCCCAATTATGGACATTATGGACTTGATTTTCCATTTCTTCAATTAGCGCGACTTAATATACGGATTCTTTTAAGGGTGTGGTCACACTTGAAGTCGCTGCTGTGTGCTATTTCTTTCCATCAGCGCGGTTATTCATCCATTTATTCCACCCTGAGGTGAGTATTTACGATCTTCGATTACAAGGTGAGTGTACAAAAAAAAAAAAAAAATAACTATCCAATTCCTTTTCAGGTTATGTGTAGCTAGCGGAGGGGCACAAAAAAAAAATACAGATTTTGTGCCCGGAACTCCGCTTTAAACAAATCAAAATTGTTTTTTTTTTAAAAACACTTTTTGAAACATAAAAAATGTTATACAACAAACAAAAAAATGTTATATACAACTATTTACAGTAGAACAGACCAAATGAGGAGGAAAGAGGGACAGAGGGACTTGCAGTATCCTATTGAGCCACCATTACATACAGGGGCTAGACTTGTGTCTCCCTACACTGTGTGCATCAATAGAAACACACAGCTCCATAGCCTATGAAGGCAAGGCACTCCCCTGCTCCTCCTCCCTTCTCCAAACTTTTTTCTTATTCAATTACCATTAGATTTACCTTCAACTATGTAGTGAAAGGGCTTGCAAATTAATTGAAAGTGTTTAGGTTTGACCCTATATTATATGGTTTTGGTAAATCTAAAGGAAATCCCTAGATGAAAATTGCATAACTTTGACTGGCTTAGAGTGCACTGTCCACTGTTAATTCTTACCTGTGAAAACCAAAATCAGCACTGAGAGAACAGGAGCCAGCAGCATCAAAAGTTGTACACTGCAATAGCTAGTGTAAGAATTTCTAACGAGTAATTTACTGGGGAATGTTTATTTTATTGTGCCCAATGCATTCAGCTAAATAAACACTGAGAGTTTAATATTACCTTAAGCCCTGTCTCATTTTGCATATGACCTCTTTAACCACTTGCCGACCGCCGCACGACTATCTACGTCGGCGGTCAGCCCCTCACAGGCAAACTGACGTAGGTCTACGTCACTTGCTTGTGATGGTCTAGGGAGCAAGCACGCGCCCCCGGAGGCGCGCTCCCGCTCCCGCGTGGTCACGGACCCCCCCGCGCGTGTGACCGGCGGACTCGATGTCCGCCGGCCACTCTGCGATCGGCGGGGGAGAGGGAGAATGTCAGGCAGCTTGTGTAAACAAGCCACCTGTCATTCTCCTCGGTGTAAAGACACTGATCACACGGATCTACTATGTAGATCCGCTGATCAGTGTCCTTACAGCTCAAGCCACAGCCAATCACAGTAGAAAGCACGCCCCTAGGGACACACACAGCCCCTCCCTCCCAAATAAAGTTAACCCCTTCACTACCAGTGTATTTTTACAGTAACAGTGCATATGTATAGCACTGATTACTGTAGAAATGTCACTGGTAACCCCAAAAGTGTCAAAAATGTCAGTCAAGGGTCCGATCTGTCCGCCCCAATGTCGCAGTACCGCAAAAAAATCGCAGATCGCCGCCATTACGCGTTAAAAAAAAACAACAAAAATGACAAAAATCTTTCCCTTTGTTAGTAAACGCGATAACTTTTGCGCAAACTAATCAAAATACGCTTTTTGCGATTTTTTTTTTACCAAACATAGGTAGCATAAAACAAATTGGCCGAAAATGTTAAAAAATTTTGATTTTTACATTTTTTTTGGGGCGAATTTCATATAAAAAAATGTGAAAAATATTGCTATTTTTGCCAAATTGACGCTCTTTTTTTGTTTATAGCGCATGATCAAAAAATCGCACAGGTGATCAAATACCACCAAAAGAAAGCTCTGTTTGTGGGAAAAAAAGGACGCCAAATTCGTTTAGGTACAGCGTCGCACGACCGCGCAATTGTCCGTTAAAATCACGCAGTGCCGAATCGCAAAATACCCCCTGGTCGTTTAGCAGCCAAATCCTCCGGGGCTTAAGTGGTTAAGGAGGTTAGGACGTGAAAGGTCCGAAAGCATTTCCATTTTAACAGCCAAACAGTATTTTGGCTTTAGAGCCGGTTCACACTACCACGACCAGAAAGTCGCCCCATGAAGGAGCGACTTTTTAGCAGAGACTTGCAAGAGAATTAAATGATAGGCGACTTTGTCTGTGGGGAATGCCTGGGTAATCTTTTTCTTCCTCCTGGAAAGTCTGATCACAGTCGCTTGAAAATAGATAAGGATCCGACTTAGAGGAGACTCCCATTGAAGTCTATGTGCACAAGTCGGATAGAGGTCGCCTTGAAGTAGTACAGGAACCTTTTCTGAAGTCAGATCGACTTCAGTAGTGCATATTAAGACGGCTCTCATTCATTTACATTGAATTTGTAATGACAAGAGACTTGGAGCGACTTGAGAGCACACAAGTCGCGTCCCAAGTCGGAGTAGTGTAAACCGGCTCTTAAAACTAGTTTACACCATAATGCAACAAAAAATGGTCACTGCCCCCGCTTATAACAGGTCTTAACAGCAAGGAGCACTCATTCTTTGACATACAAAATTCTCAATTAACCATCTGCACACACTTACATCCTTCTTGCATGCATTTGTAAAACACAGATTCTTGGTTTGCATACACCGCAATACATATTCAAGCTGGCCAAGTGTGTAAAAGGGATCACACCCCTCCCTCTAGCAGCTCATTTATTATATACGGTATATCCAAGGTATTTGGATTTGATCACAGACATGCCTTCAGCTCAATCTTTAACTTGACTTGAAAAATTGGCATAGGTGGTATATGTATAAGCCAGGGAACAGCTGCTAACTGGTTACGTGATACAGCATTCCCAAAATGCTAAAAATAAAGAAAGAAAGAAAAAACTAGATCTCAAATATATATAAGTAATATTTGGAAAACAAATACTTTTCTATTATGTATCAGAATCCTAATGTAATTTTCCATTCATGTGATCATATAATTATTATCTTTTGCAATTGTTATTAAATTGAACCCACAATCAGATCATGTTAAAGCTCAACCCCAGGGCTCTCTCTTTATTTTAGGGCCCCTTTCACACAGCTGGGTTGGTGCAGCCCCTGGATCCCTGCAGCAAAAGTCTGTGGATTCTTCCTGCTGGAATGACCAGGTTATGCAATCAGCAGTGGCCAATCACTCAATCAGCCTATTTAAACTAATAGCAGCTGACAGTGGCTGCTGCTGTTAGAATAAACCCACACACAGAGTGGTTAGCTGCAAATAGGGGAAGATGTCCACGCTTGGATACACCTGTCAGCCTGCCATTTGTTTTAGAGGGCGGAGCGGTCACTGCTAATCGCATACCCAGTCATTCCAGCAGGAATCCACAGATTATTGTCGTAGGAATCTGACCGCCGCACCAACCTGGCTGTATGAAAGGGGCCTAATGCTGACGTTTAGTGAAACACTTAAAAAAAAAAAAAAAAAAAAAACAGTACTGGGGACAGTACTTACCATGAATGAACAAGAGTTTTGTTATAGTGCAGAAAGTAACCAATGAACTCTAAGGTAGGGATATCCTAGCTGATGGTTGATCACATTTACAATAGGTGCACCAGGGGTTAATTCAGCTGGCTTCAATAGACAGTGCAGCTATTCAGCAGATAGAATGAATATCTGCAGTAATACAAAAAGACACCAGAGGGCGCAATCCAAGTGCAGTATAACGTATCTTTATTAATACAAAAATATAGTTAGCCATTCACATTTAGTAGAATAAAAAGCACTTGTAATATAATCTAAAGCTGTCATCAGATGGTGATTCTGTGTAGTGTAGTAAGAGTCCAGTGTGAGACTATTATATTTATACTCCCGGCGGCTGGGGAGCTCTCATATGCCGAGAAGTGACTTCCACCTATGGGACTACAAGGAACAGCAGAACCAGTAAATAACTAGAATATAAAAATCATAGTGTGTTTCAGGTTGACAGGCTTGAGAAAGAGGAGTTACTGCCTTGAAATGCATAGCCATGCCCCCTTAACGCCTTCCGCCATCTGAAATCACAAGATCTTTCCCATGCTATTTGATTGGCTGCCCTGCTTGAGAGTGCCTTGGAGCCAGCAGATGCTTCCATTTCTCGGAATGGACTTACTGCACTGCACAGGATCACCATCTGATGACAGCCTTAGGGCATATTACAGGCACTTTTTATTTTTCTACATGTGAGTGACCAGTTATCGTTTTTTAATAATAAAGATACAATATCCACTTTGGCTCGCATATCTGTTTACCCCCTATGGACTAGACCAAGGGTCTTCAAAAGATGGCCCTCCAGTTGTTCAGGAACTACAATTCCCATCATGCCTAGTCATGTCTGTGAATGTCAGAGTTTTGCAATCCCTCATTGGATGTGTAGTTCCGCAACAGCTGGAGGGCCGTAGTTTGAGGATCCCTGGGACCATATTTTCACATTTCTGCTATGTGTCTGTTAATGAGTCTATAACTTTGAAAATACTTATGATAAAGAATTAATAAGCTTACTTACTTACTAATAAGCTTACTTCAGGGAGAATGACAGATGGCTGTGTTTACATCAGCCGTCTGCCTTTCTCCCTCTCCTGAGGGAGATCGCGAGTGGCCGGCGGACATCGGAGCCGCCGGTCACACACGCTGGCTCCCCAGGGAACGAGCAGGGTCAGGAGCGCGCCGCCGGCGCCGTGCACTCGCCCCCTACAGGCTCGTGGGCAAGCGATGTAGTACTACGTCGCTTTGCCCAGGAGCGGTTGACTGCCGCAGTAAATAGTCGTGCAGCCGTCGGCAAGTGGTTAACTAGTAAACAACATTGTTGTTAAGGAGTGGGCAGCTTCCAGTGTCCTTAACAACCAGTAAACAACATGGTTGTTAAGGAGTGGACGGCCGCCGGCATCCCTAACATCCAGTAAATATCATAGTTGTTAAAGCGGTTGTAAACCTAAAATAAAAAAAAATAAAAAAAACCTGCAAGACAAAGGCATAATGAGCTAGCTCATTATGAATTACTTACCTTATAAAGAAGCCTCGACACGGACCCCCGGACACCGTTGCGGGCGCTGACATGATCCCACGGCGTCTCTTCCGGGGTAGGCGGCTCCGGCGCTGTTATTGGCCGGAGCCGCGATGACGTCACTCCGGCGCATGCGCGCGGGAGTCATTTTCCGGCAAGCTCCCGGCAAGGGAAGCTGAAGGTCCGCCAGACCTTCAGAGCACATGCGCCGCTCTCGTGAGCGGCTGCACGCACTGCAAATATCTCCTAAACCGTGCCGGTTTAGGAGATATTAATTGTACCTACAGGTAAGCCTTATTATATGCTTACCTGTAGTTAAAAGTGGAAAAAAGCGGTATAATACCGCTTTAAGGAGCGGGCAACCACTTGTGCCTATATTAACCATGACTCATCTGCTGTGAGCATGGTCTCCTGCTGACAGCAGAATGTAAACCACAGAATTGCCAGCTTTTAAAAATGAAAAAAAAATAAAACACAGCGCCAACCCCCCCCCCCCCCCCCCGCAATCTATACCAGGCGATCTGGGTCTGAAATGAATTTTGAGGGGAGCCCCATGCCAAAAAATGGCGTGGAACCCCCCCCCCCCCCCCAAAATCCATACCATACCTTTATCTGAACATGCAGCCCAGACCAGGAAAGGAACCATACCAGGCAACATGTCCTCAACACGGGGGGTCCCCCACACTGGTTTTTTTTTTTAGTTTTAATGCCAGCAGTTCTTTTGTTTACATTTTTACATGTCATGGTTGTACAGGACAACAAGTTATTTACAGATTGTTAAGGACGCTGGGGGGGGCCAGATTCTTAACAAGCAGTGCTAAGTAAATAAATTCCTTTACTAACACGTGGCTAGACCACTACTTATTCAACAAATGTATTTATTTATTTATATAGTACAGTGAATTGACTTTAGAGTCAGTTTATGCGGTGTTCACTGTGCATTTTTTACTAGTGCAGTAAATACCACATGAACTGATAGTGAATTGACATTTTGAATATCGCAAGAGATAATTGGAAAAATTTGTCACATGATCCAAATATCTCATGCAATATTCTTTTGTGAATTGAGCCCTGGATCTCTCCGACGGCTGTGGCCTCCATAGAAATGCAGCAGCACCATCCCACTCTGACACCATGGCAAGCTCTGGCAACAGCAGCATCTCTAAAGCCTCGTACACACGCAACGATTGTTGGCCGACCGATCGGCCGTCTTTTGTCCAGTGTTGTGTTGGTTGAAATGTGCTCTAGACTGCACACGAATTTTATCGGCCAACAAAAACCAACTTCAGAAGTGATATCATGTTCTGGTTTACTTTTCGTGTGTTTTTTCTTCTCTGAGCATGCCCAGTCTTGCTCATCACATTTTTGTCTCCTGAAATCTGTACTGACTGAAGAACAATCGGCCGTTCTGTTGACAGCCAACAAAAATGTTATAGCATGCACACCAGATTTTGTTCAGCCGAAAAGTCGCAGTCGGTTGTCGGAAGCGTCATACTAACAAGCCGACAATCGGCCGATCGGACGTTGGGCGAAAATTCACAGCCAAAAATCATTGCGTGTGTACGAGGCTTAACTCAGCTGCACCCTACAGCAGTCAGAGCTTGAGAAAGGACCTTGCCATCACCAGTGCGCATGCTCAGAAACGCATTGCGGTCATTTTCGGTGATGTCATTTCGCTTGAAATCCACATGCTTCCAGCCCTCCCTCCTGGTCCCAATCTACATTCCAAACCGACGTTCAGGTCAAATTGAATGGTGGTACAACACAGCTAGCCAGCCAGCATGAGCACAGACCGACCGATGCAGCATGTTCTTGATATTCCTGTTTTATCCTACTCAATGTGAGTTGTTCTTATATTACTTTCTTAAATAAACCTCATACAATCTACCCTTAGAGGAGCCTCTGTATCTCTTCTTGCTGTCACAACTGCAGCCACTCATATTAACCCCCACAGCACCAGAAGATCACTGTTGTGGGTGTATCCTGGGGCAGAGGATTTTATGCTATTCTAGTAGCTTTATAGATTGCACTAGCTAGGTCAGCCCTAATAATACACTATATTGTCAAAAGTATTGGGACGCCTGCCTTTACACGCACATGAAATTTAATGGCATCCCAGTCTTAGTCTATAGGGTTCAATATTGATTTGGCCCAACCTTTGCAGCTATAACAGCTTCATCTCTTCTGGGAAGGCTGTCCACAAGGTTTAGGAGTGTGTCTATGAGACTGTTCAACCATTTTTCGCATTTGTAAGGTTAGGCAATGATGTTGTACAAGAAGGCCTAACTCACAGTCTCCACTCCAATTAATCTCAAAGGTGTTCTATCAGGTTGAAGCCAGGGCTCTGTGCAGACCAGCCACTTTTTAATCAGAGTATGGCATCAAGTCAAATAGCAGAGGGAGTTGTTAATCAGTTTCAGCTGATTCGGTGTTAATAAAATTAACAGGTGCACTAAATGGGCAACAAGGAGGCGACCTCCAAAACAGGAATGGTTTTACAGGTGGAGGCAACTGAGTA
The DNA here is from genome assembly GCF_965119305.1 of Pelophylax lessonae. NCBI lineage: Eukaryota > Metazoa > Chordata > Amphibia > Anura > Ranidae > Pelophylax > Pelophylax lessonae. The sequence goes on along the minus strand of NC_138774.1, from coordinate 125,028,232 downwards.
TTATTTTCCTACTCCTCTTTTCTGACTGCTTTTCACTTGTTTTGCATTTGGCTAGGATCAGTGTCACTACTGGTAGCATGAGGCAACATCTGGACCCTATAGAGGTTGCACAGTCTAACTCCTCCAGGATGGCTCATCAATACGTGCCATTGCCAGAAGGTTTGCGGTGTCTTGCAGCACAGTCTCAAGAGCATGGAGGAGATTCCAGGAGACAGGCAGTTACTCTAGGAGAGCTGGATAGGGTCGTAGAAGGTCCTTAACCCATCAGCAGGAACAGTATCTGCTCCTTTGTGTACAAGGAGGAACACGAAGAGCACTGCCGGAGCCCTACAAAATGACCTCCAACAGGCCACTGGTGTGAATGTCTCTGGCCAAACAATCAGAAACAGACTTTATGAGTGTGCTCTAAAAGCCAGACGTCTTCTAGTGGGCCCTGTGCTCACTGCCCGGCACCGTAGAGCTCAATTTGCATTTGCCATTGAACACCAGAATTGGCAGGTCCACGACTGGCATCCTGTGCTTTTCACAAATGAGAGCAGGTTCACCCTGCACACATGTGACAGGTGAAAGGGTCTGGAGAAGCCACAGAGAATGGTATTTCTGTAACATCGTTCAGCATGACCGGTTTGGTGGTAGATCAGTGATGGTCTGGGGAGGCATAACTATGGAGGGACACACAGACCTCTACAGGCTAGACAATGTCACCCTGACTGCCAATTAGCAATCAGAATGAAAACTTTAGACCCATTGTCAGACCCTACACTGGTGCAGTGGGTCCTGGGTTCCTCCTGGTACAATGTCCGGCCTCATGTGGGGAGAGTATACAGCCAGTTCCTGGAGGATGAAGGAATTGATACCATCAAATGGCCCCCACGCTCGCCTGACCCTAAATCCAATAGAACACCTCTGGGACATTATGTTTCGGGCCCATCCGACGCCACCAGGTTGCACATCAGTCTGTTCAGGAGCTCAGAGATGCCCTGGTCCAGATCTGGGAGGAAATGCCCCAGATCTGCCCCAAAATGCCCCAAAGGAAATGCCCCAAAGGTGAGTGTCAGTGGGTTGCGAGGATTTTAGGATAACCTGTTACCTTGGTCTGAATGAGCAAAAGAACAATTTCACTTTAAGTGCATGCATGCTAAGTGTAACACTTCCAGGTATTTATTACCTCTTTTAGAGATCACAGGAACATCAAGGTAACTCCCCTGACAATGACTTCATCTGGTTTGCTTTCCGGAAAGATGATGACATCTTTGTTCAGGTATTTTTCCAGGGTTAACATTTACATCTGGACTGAGATTCATGTCAGAGATAATTTGGTCATGTAACTCCTGGTGTCTGTGCAGTTCTTGGCTGTGTTCACAAATGTCTGGCACAGATCAGCCCCTGCTGCCGCCCCTCACCTAGTGACTTACTACACAGGGAGTTATTTACTAAAACTAGAGAGAGTGAAAAATCTGGTGCAGCACTGCGTAGAAAACAATAAGCTTTCACGTTTTATTGCCAAAGTTTAATTGAACAAGCTGAAGTAAGAAGCTACTTGGCTGCCATGCACAGCTGCACAAAAATTCTGAGTGCACTGGTTTTAGTAAATCCCCCCTACTGTTACAAAATTAAAGTCTAATCACTGAAAAATGGCTCATCCTGTCTGCAGCACACTGATGGCATCATCTCAGCCTAGGTCAACTTCAGTGGAGCTCAAGAACTATTTTTCATGAGAAATGGGGAAACTTTTCTGAAAAATATACTGCTACTGATTAGAACATATCAAAAATACAGTGTCTTGAAAAAGTATTCATACCCCTTGAAATTTTCCACATCTAGTATATAACCCCCCTCAGTTTAGTAGCAAGCAGTATTAGAAGTATCAGAACTTCATAGAGGGGCGAGTGCTGTGTCCATCGATGAACTCAGAGAAATAGATTTTAAGGTAAGTGCAAAAGTACCATTTTCTCTTTCGTTCATCGGCGGACACAAGGCTCCATAAACCATAACTAGTGGCACGTCCAAAAGCGGTGCCAAAAGCAGTGCCTTTGGTTCTGATGCTGATGGCAGTACATCCATTTGATATGCTTATATCAAGAACATGTTTGCGAGTATTTAAATTTGTACCTTTTATTCAAAAAAACTTTTGTAGAGGATAATGCACTAGGCCGGTGCGCCCTTGTGTTTGCTTTTAGATTGAAGGTGGATACCACAAGATTCAGAACCTGTATGCAAATCGGGAGAGAGAACTGTCTGTGTGACAGCAGCCAGTGAATCATGGCCTGTGGTTCCTGAAATTTGTCCAGAGGAAGGACCATCCTGGTCAGAATAAAAATCAAACTTAGGTAAATCAATTCCCTGGACAGGGATAGGGGGGACCTTAGGTAGTTCAGACATCACCTGAACATTTGCAGGAATAAAATCAGCACAAGGAGCCTCAAGACCTAAAAATCTGAAAAGGGCAAACTTTGTCCCCCTTTCTGGGTACCCCCAAAAGAAACATTTTGCAGATCTCCTTGACGCTCACTAACGAAGTCCACGGGGCCAGAAACCAGTGAAGATGTCCCCCCACTTCAATAATGGGTGAGGGCAGACCTTCATGCTGAAGGAGTCTTGTCTGCTGGTCCGGGAAAGCTAGCTCTCGGCTTACCTGACCCAGGTTGCCTGGAACCTCCCGGGGAAGCTTTAAAAGTTCTATTTTCCTTATTCTCCGTCCCAGAAGCACGAAATTATTTTCTATAGGCTGAAAAGGAGGGCCCCCGTCTGCGGCAAGGCTCCTTCCCTTTCCTTGACTGTAGCAGGAAGGTAGTCTTCCCTCCCGTGATACCCTTAATGGTGTCATCCAGGGTAGCCCCAAACAAGCGATTGCCTTGAAAGGGCAGATCAATGAGAGCTTTCTTAGAGGCTTAGTCTGTGTATTCATTCTTGAGCCACGGCATGCGTCTAATCACCACTGCTGAAACAGAAAGTTTGGACAGCAAAGGAGCTGTATCCAAAGCTGCATCACAAATAAGCTGCAGTCCATGGACCAACCGGTCCGCTAAATCAACTTAAGCAGCGGGTACCTGCTCACCCCCTAGGCCCTGGCGCAAAAGCTTGGCCCATTCAGTTAGGGCCTGAGACACCAGGGGTGAGACAAAGACTGGCCGCAATACCGAACCAGCAATAATAGACATGCTGTGTGCCACAGCTTCCGCTTTCTTGTCAGCCGGGTCCTTAAAGGATAGGGATTCCTCTACTAGGATTATGGTTGCTTTGTTCAACCTGTAAACAGGAGGGTCCACCACTGGTGGACTAGCCCACTTTTTTAAAAGTGACTCCTCAAAAGGGTAACATACAGCAAAACGTTTGGGGACCACAAAGGGTAATTTTGGTTGTTCCCATTCCTTACAGGAAAACCTGTCAAAATAAGGCACATAAGGTAACACCTTCGGAGTATGATGCAACTTGTGTGTACCAAACAACGTAGCAACGTCCGTGGCTACATCAGCCACATCCTCCATTTTTAAAGTCTCATGCAATTCAGTGATAAGTGTGTCTACCAGAGCTTTTTCAATCGCTGTTGCAACCATGGAGGAATCATCCTTACTATTGGATGGATCAGGGGGTGTGATATTAAATCCCCCACAGTGGCATCAGGCTCAGAATCAGCTGATTTCCCACATGCCACTTCCACCCAGGACACTAAGAACTGTAGGACTGCCGTCAGTGCAACCATGGGAAGCTGGGGTTCCGAGGGACCTACCGCCTCCATGAGGGGGTCAGTGGGGGAGATGTGACTCTGAGGCTCCATAGGAAAAGAAAGACCTTGCAGTACAAAAAACATATTTTTGGCACGACTAAAGGATCCCCTCAAGGCTCAGGGTATCTATGGGCAAAGAGAGAAAGAGATAATAGGGATCCTCAAAGACTCACCCTTCTGACCGGAGGAGTGCCAAGAATTCAAACCCAGCATCATCATTGACACTTTCCCTGTTCATATGTCCTGGGCACAGGAAGAGGAAACTAAGGAGGAAGAGGAGGAGCTTCGGCATCCCCACAAGGTTTCAGTTGTTTCCAGCATCGCCCAGACTAAGGAAAAATGGTCCCCGTGACATCATCTGCCTACACAAACATGGCCGCCAACCGGAGACCAGCCAGACTAAGGGAAAATGGCCATCATCAGCTACAAACACTGAAGCATGCCAGGATCTTTTCTGTACCCTCTGCTACTCTGTACCCTCTGCAAGGGGACCCCCCCTGAAGGTAGGACACACGTCTAGGGGAGACTCTGCTGTGCACTCTGCATCGGTCTCTGCACTGGGACCCCCCTGCACTATATCCACACTGCAAAGAGCAGGGCATGCACTTAGCTATGATTTATGTAGCGCTGTGTCCGTCGATGAACAAAAGAGAAATGTAATTTCCTGTTTGTATGATTGGCCCACTAGCTTTCTCAAAAGTCTGTACAAAGATATGAGTGAGATTTTAATATCCCCTGCAATAGGAATTTCATTTTTGGTTAGGTACTCCCTAAGGGTTAATCACATCTAAAAAGATGTTGACACTGCAGCTTTTCTCATCAGAACACTGACTGGGAAATTAACTACGCTGTCTGGAGTGGTGTGCGCCATCTTAAGTAAGCAAATACACCTGTTTCAGGTTAATCTGCGCCACCCACACCAGTTTCTATTTCAGAGTGAAATAGAGACTAATGCAGCTATTTAAAAGAGAGAATGCAGCGATTTTTCATATAGAAAACTGCCAAGAAACCCTGCCAGCTTGGAGCTGACATATGAAAAGTGAGCTGTCAGCAGACAGCCCCACATCACACTCTATGCCCGTGTAGAGATTACACTACATGAGCAGAGCCTTCTTTTTCTGCTTCAGGCTCTGAGTTGAGCAGGGAGCAGGAATGGGCAGGGAAATTAGAGCATGCAGCTCCAGCTAACCTGATCCCTCTGCTGTATTAGTCCTAAACACAGCAGAACAGAGAATTGATTGCTGCTATTTAACAAAGGGGCTTGCAACCTTTTTGTTAATTAGGAACATCATCTTCTCCATTTTTATGCCCTCTCAGTCAGCCTTTAGCAGCAAACAGTGCTCCACTCTGTCCACTCGACAAGCACATAGAAAGGTACCCAGGAGAGGCAAATGAGCTCCCTAGACGAAGATCTTCCCCATCTGGATGAAGACCTTACTGCTCCAGGGAATTTATGCTTTCTCCCAGAATCCTCTAGGCTGACTCCCTCTTGGCTGGAGCTACTTCCATATTAGGCTGCTGATTAATATGCTCCCACCTTTATTACCCTAGAGCTCCTCCAGGTAAACAGGGAGAAACAAAAAATCACACAGCCCCCTGGGACAAAGACCAGACCAATTTATTAAACCCAGCTCCATTGATTATAGTGAGCTAGACTAAATTTACCTACACTAACACTAAACAGTAACACTAAACAGAATTCCAGCCTCACTGGGTACAGTGAGCGAAACTAAATTTACCTAACAGAACAATTTAACCCCCAATAACTACAATGGGCACAAAATAAATGTACCTATCCTAGCACCTGACCAGGAGGGTGCTACATACACTTTAAGCAATGGGTGCTCAACCTGTGGCCCGCCAGCTGTTGCAAAACTACAAGTCCCATCATGCCTCTGCCTTTGGGAGTCATGCTTGTAACTGTCAGCGGCTTGCGAAGCCTCATGGGACTTGTAGTTCCACAACAGCTGGAGAGCCACAGGTTGACCACCATTGCTTTAAGCAATCAACTACAGCATGTTAACATGTAATATATTGCACACTCATGTTCATTGCCTAAGAAAAACATGATGAATGAGCTGCCAATGCACATCAACAGACATAGTAAACTTTATTTACAACACAGCACTCTGCAACACAAGTTTTGCATTGGCTGTTGTTGTACAATCTGTTGGACATCTTTTCCAATAATTTGGACAGAAACACGCTACAAACAGTGCAATGCATTGACATGTGTTGCTCTACTGCTTTGTAAAACGTGTATGTAATGTGCAATGTATAAGTGTGAATGGGCACATAAAGTTACTAAAGCATCGACTTTAACCACTTAAGCCCTGGAAGATTTTACCCCCTTCCTGACCAGGGCCTATTTTGCGATTCGGCACTGCGTGATTTTAATGGACAATTGCGCAGTCGTGCGACGCTGTACCCAAATGAAATTGACGTCCTTTTTTTCCCACAAACAGAGCTTTCTTTTGGTGGTATTTGATCACCTGCGCGATTTTTTGATCATGTGCTATAAACAAAAAAAAAGCGTAAATTTTGCAAAAATAACAATATTTTTCACATTTTTTTATATGAAATTCCCAAAAAAATGTAAAAGTCAAAATTTTTTTAACATTTTAGGCCAATTTGTTTTATGCTACATATGTTTGGTAAAAAAAATCGCAAAAAGCGTATTTTGATTGGTTTGCGCAAAAGTTATTGCGTTTACTAAGGGAAAAATTTTTGTCATTTTTGTTGTTTTTTTTTTTTAACGAGTAATGGCGGCGATCTGCGGTTTTTTTTGCGGGACTGCGACATTGCGGTGGACAGATCGGACCCTTGACTGACATATTTGACACTTTTGGGGTTACCAGTGACATTACTACAGTAATCAGTGCTATACATATGTAAAAATGACACTGGCAGGGAAGGAGTTAACTTTGAGAAGGAGGGGTTAAGTGTGTCCCTAGGGGCGTGCTTCTAACTGTGATTGGATGTGGCTTGAGGTGTAAGAACAGGGATCAACGGTCCTACATAGCAGAACCGTATGATCTCAATTCTTACACAAGGGAGAATGACAGGCGGCTGTGTTTACATTAGCCGCCTGCCTTTCTCCCGCTGTAACGGACAATTGTGAGTGCCCGGCGGACATCGGGTCCGCCGGGCACACGCGCGGGGGGTCCGTGAGCGAGCGGGAGTGCACCTCCGGCAGCGCGCGCTCGCTCCCTAGAGCCTCACAGGCTAGCGACGTAGACCTACGTCACTTTGCCTGTGAGGGGCTGACTGCCGACGTAAATCGTTGTTAGGCAGTCGGCAAGTGGTTAAACTCTTCATTGCTCATATAGCTCAACTCATAGCTGAATATATCTGGGTTGTGTAGAACTGTTAGCGATACCAATCCATTTTATGATCCAGAACCAAAAAATTACATTTGTATTTTTTTTTTTAACAGTCTACATATTGTTACTCTTAAATACACAGAACACACAGTCTCTTTGTAGACGAAGTTCCTGGAAAGAGCTCAGCCATTCTGGCTTCTAAGAAAGGGGATTAGATGACTTTGCGACTTGAAGACAAGGGTGTCATTAAAATGCAAGTTGATACCCCATTACATGCACAAAACTACAAGGTTTTATCCACAGCGTGTTTTCCTTAACAGTGTACTGATCATGAAGCACAGGTTCAATGTATCCATGACAACCTGCTCAAGTAGGGTGAGGGTGGTTTATACGCCATACCGAATCTATTTTCTTCCTGTTGAGTTTAGGACAACGTTCACAACCTTTGTTGTAAAATCTCCTGAGGAGGTTCTGTTCATAGAAAATGTTTATCTATTTGTACATATCACGGCTAAGCTGAATCCTGATTGTGCAACTGATACCATTAATGTAGAACTCAATGGTTTGGCCTAAAGGGCAAATCTAGATGAAAATATTGTTCCATGAACTGCTAATACTTGAAGATTTGGCAGCTACAGTGAGATTGGAAATTCCTCTCAATTTTCTCAAATCTGGTGAAAACCCAAAGTTTGGGATCTTTTATTTTCACTCTCAGTGATAACAGTAAACAGGACAAACAGAGAGGGTGAATGCAACAGTAAAAACCTGAAAAGTTTTCTAATCCCTCTCTACCCTATCTAAAAATGAAAAAAAAAAAAATATTTTGCATTTAGTTATACTTTATTTAACAAAATGTATATATAGAGACAACCTCCAAAACAGGAATGGTTTTACAGGTGAAGGCAACTGACATTTTTTTCGATACTCCTCTTTTCTGACTATTTTTCACTAGTTTAGCATTTGGCTAGGATCATTATCACTACTTATAGCATGAGGTGATACCTGGACTTTATAGAGGTTGCACAGAAAGCCCAACTACTCCAGGATGGTACATCAATATGTGCCATAAAGAGAGCTGGACAGGGCCGTATAAGGTCCTTAACCCATCAGCAGGACCAGTATCTGCTCCTGTGTGCAAGGCCAAGGAGGAACAGGAGGAACACTGCCAGAGCCCTACAAAATGACCTCCAGCAGGCCACTGGTGTGAATGTCTCTGACCAAACAATCAGAAACAGACTTCATGAGGGTGGCCTGAGGGCCTGGCATCCTCTAGTGGGCCCTGTGCTCACTGCCCATCACCGTTGAACTGGATTGGCATTTGCCATGGAACCCCAGAAGTAGCAGGTCAATTACTGGCGCCCTTTGCTTTTCGCAGATGAGAGCAGGTTCATCCTGAGCACGTGACAGACGTGGAAGGGTCTGGGGAAGCCGTGGAGAACGTTATGCTGCCTGTAACACCGTTCAGCATGACCGGTTTGGTAGTGGGTCAGTGATGGTCTGGGGAGGCATAACCATGGAGGGATGTACAGACCTCTACAGGCTAAACAATGGCACCCTGACTGGAAACAAATAGTTTGGCGCTATTATATCTAAGATATCTCTAGTAATTGAGAAATACTTCACTCCACAGGGCCGGCCCTACCAGGGGTCCAGGTGGGTCCATGGGACCCAGGCGGCACTTAGAGAGGGGCGGCCCCCGGCCGCCTCTTCTCTTCTTCGGCTATTGCTAAAAAAAAAAAAAAAAAGTCAGCGGCTGGCCTGACATGCACACTGCGCATTTCTGGGAATAGCCGAACATGTGCAGGCTTTCCCGAGCAGCGGCGGGGCATGCACGGTGACGTGTTGGCGCCGGGCGGCGCCATTTTTAAATCCTAAGGCGCCTTTAGAAACAGGTAAGTGAGACTGCTCCACAGCCACACTACCTGCCATTATGCAGGGCTGCAGGCATACTACAGAAGATGCAGTGCTGCGGGCATGGTACATGCCCACAGCACTGCATCTCCTGTAGTATGCCTGCAGCCCCGCATTCTCTTGTACCATACCTGCAGACCCGCATTCTCCTCTATCATGCCCGCAGCGCTGCATTCTCTTGCACCATGCCCGCAGACCCGCATTCTCCTCTACCATGCCCGCAGACCCGCATTCTCCTCTACCATGCCCACAGCACTGCATTCTCTTGTACCATGCCCGCACCTCCGCATTCTCCTGCACCATGCCCACAGCCCTGCATTCTCATGCACCATGCCCGCAGCCCTGCATTCTCCTGTACAATGCCCGAAGCCCCGCAATCTCCTGCACCATGCCCGCAGCCCTGCATTCTCATGCACTATGCCCACAGCCCCGCATTCTCCCGGGCGACGCCATTTTTAAATCCTAAGGCGCCTTTAGAAACAGGTAAGTGAGACTGCTCCACAGCCACACTACCTGCCATTATGCGGGGCTGCAGGCATACTACAGAAGATGCAGTGCTGCGGGCATGGTACATGCCCGCAGCCCCGCATTCTCTTGTACCATACCGGCAGACCCGCATTCTCCTCTACCATGCCCGCAGCACTGCATTCTCTTGCACCATGCCCGCAGACCCGCATTCTCCTCTACCATGCCCGCAGACCTGCATTCTCCTCTACCATTCCCGCAGCCCCGCATTGTCCTGTACCATGCCCGCAGCCCCGCATTCTCCTGTACCATACCCACAGCCCCGCATTCTCCTGTACTATTCCCGCAGCCCTGCATTCTCCTGTACCATGCCCGCAGCCCTGCATTCTCCTGTACCATGCCTACAGCCCCGCATTCTTCTGTACCATGCCCGCAGCCCTGCATTCTCCTGTACCATGCCCGCAGCCCTGCAGGGCACTGTGGCACTATAGACAGTAGAAAGCCTGGTGCGCTCATCTGCCCAGTGTCTACTGCTCTGTCCTGCTCCTGCTGTCACTCTGTACACACTCACACCCCTCTGACTGCTTTCATAGTCCTATAGAATGTGGGGGCCTCTTGGAGGGCGTGAATTTTTTTTTGGGGGGGGGGCAGCAGCATTTCATTCTCGGACCCAGGCAGCAATGTCTTGGGCCAGCCCTGCCACTTCACCATGTGGAACAACTCAATAAGGAATCCACCGAGTCACAATAAGGCATGGATAAACTCCTCCAGTTATGCTCAATCAATGAATATCCAGAGGAAAAAGACAAAAAACCTCCACATAGTGTAAAACCATACAGTAAAGGGTTTAAAGGTTAAGAACACTTACAATTACCGTATATACTCGAGTATAAGCCGACCCGAGTATAAGCCGAGGCCCCTACTTTTACCACAAAAAGATGGGAAAAATGATTGACTCGAGTATAAGCCTAGGGTGAGAATGCAGGGTGGCGGGCATGGTACAGGAGAATGCAGGGTGGCAGGCATGGTACAGGAGAATGCAGGGTGGCTGGCATGGTACAGGAGAATGCAGGGTGGCTGGCATGGTGCAGGAGAATGCAGTGTGGCTGGCATGGTACAGGAGAATGCAGTGTGACTGGCATGGTACAGGAGAATGCAGGGTGGCTGGCATGGTACAGGAGAATGCAGGGTGGCTGGCATGGTACAGGAGAATGCAGTGTGGCTGGCATGGTACAGGAGAATGCAGTGTGACTGGCATGGTACAGGAGAATGCAGGGTGGCTGGCATGGTACAGGAGAATGCAGTGTGGCTGGCATGGTACAGGAGAATGCAGTATGGCTGGCATGGTACAGGAGAATGCAGTGTGGCTGGCATGGTACAGAAGAACTCAGGGTGGCAAGCATGGTACAGGAGAATGCAGTGTGGCTGGCATGTACAGGAGAGTTCAGGGTGGCAAGCATGGTACACAAGGATGCGGGGTTGCGGGCATACTAGTGCGGCTGTGTCTCACTTACCTGTTCCAGAGGAGCCTTCATTTTAAAAATGGCGCTACCCAGGGCCGACACGTCATTGCACACGCGCCGCCGCCGCTCGGGACAGCTGCTATACGTTTGGCTATTCCCGGCCTGTCTCGAGCGGTGGCGGCACATGCGCGGTGACATGTATACGCCGGGCGGCGCCATTTTTAAATCGTAAACACGTCGGAGCGGCCGGGAACTTTTTTTTTTTTGTTGACTAGAGTATAAGCCGAGGGGGACGGTTTCAGCACAAAAAAATGTGCTGAAAAACTCGGCTTATACTCGAGTATATACGGTAAGTAGATAAAAAAGCGCCTTCAACATGGTATTCTGTAAGCAACATGGAACGCAATGGCATAACTGGAGCTTGACCCAACTCATTTTGTCTAACAAGACATCATCTGGGGAGTTACCCATTCCATTAATGAAGCTGCATGGCTGCTCATATTTTGTTCTGTCAGTTCTATGGTGAATAATGCATGCATGTTTTGATTTGCAAAATAACTGGATCCTACCCCACATTGTACAATGTGCATAAAGGCCTCAGCTGAGTCACTTGCCCTCTCTTCACTTCCTAATGCCACAAAAGCTGAGGTATCAGGACCATCATCTGAGACACAGGTGGAGCGGAACACCAGCTTTGGAGATGAAATCTAGGAACATTTTGGATGACTGGGAAATAGGGCATAGAAATAAAAGAATCAGTGCTGTAAAATCCCAGGATGAAAACTAGAATGAAATTATAGCCACTCTGTCAAATGTGTTTAAAGCGAGGTTAAATGCAAGTATACATGTTATAATATTAAAACTGATCTCTGTGCATCTCCTGTAATGCAAGCCCACGTCCTACATACTGTAGATCTATACCTTTTGTCCAAGCCAGCCCCACTTACAGATCAATATTAGTGCCTCAATGACTAGTTAAGGTACTCGTAATGAAAGTTTGAATATATTGCAAATGATTATTATTTCAGATGTATTCAGGAGGATGTGTAGCTGTGGCTCCGTTTCATGTTTTCCAGAATCTGCTTACCTGCTCTGTTGAAAAAGCTTGTTTACAAAGCTCAATAACTCTAGCTGAAATGAATAAGTTAGCGCTGTGACTCATTGCCCTCCTTCCCACCCCTTTTAGAGGCTCGATATGAAGACTCAATCAAAGAAAAAGGGCCTAGTAAAAAGATTAATTCAGAGACAGGGCATCTGAAAGGAAACAGTCTTGGCCAGAGGCTGCCATTATGGATGCCCTTCTGATACCATATTTAGTTCTGTTTAGCCGGCCATAGATGGTTTTAATTTGCCGAACCGCCTGAAATTGCATGGGCAGGTTGATTGTACCTAAGTTGATCGATCAACTTGGCTACAACCAGCCTGTTGGATTTTTCATGCAATTATTGCCAGCAGTTATAGCTGCTAGCAATTAACACTGTGCGTTTTCCCGGCCAGAACGGCTCTTCCCACCTCCTCATCGCAGAACACAATAGCTCCGCAGGAGAGATTCCCCCATTAACACTGACTGTGTTGATAGGGGAATTGAGTGATTTTCTTCCCGAATCCCGTGGTTGTAGGAATATTGTATCGTCTATGGCTGGCTTGCTAGTTGCCTGGCTGTCACGGGCTTCAATCCTTTGTGAGCCACAAAACTGGAACAATCAGCCAGGGAAGTTGGAACTTCTGGACACCGAACCCAGATAGGCTTTCTCTCTGTGCAGGTTTCTTTTCCTTCCTTTCTGACAGCATCTGCCAGTACAGAGTGAAACATTCTCTGTACTTTATTTTAACTACTTCTGGACCACTCGTCACATACATACTGCAGCAGGGCAGCCCGGCTGCGCAAAATCATGTGTAGCACCCTTAGGAGCTGCATGAAGCGGGTTTCCCTGGGTTACCCATAGCAACAACATGCAAATCCTTTCTTAGTACTTTAAGTTCCTGGCTCAGTCAGAGGGAATTTGGTTTTTTGTTGTTTATTGTAGAACTTGGGATGGGACAAGGGATAAGTGGGATATCCCAACTAGATGAACTATGCACAACTTGAGAACTTCTAGCTATGTTGAATGCAGCAAGGCCACTGCTTCACCTTGCCACAATAGTGAAGTATAAGATAAGCGAACTATACAGTGAATCACTCTTCAGGGCCCCGCTTGGTACCCTCTTTGCCCTTACTCTTCAGGGTCACGTTTGGCACCCCCTTTTACTCTTGCTAACCGTGTGAGCTGACCGTCTATCCTCTGACTTCCCTGGAGCGTTCCCCTTTCCTAGGCGGACCCCTTGGCAAGCCCCCTGGTACTCACGGACACTGTTTTTACCAAAGGACTCTGCCCGCAACTCCACCGTCAGCTTTCCAGGATCCTTTAGGCTCAGCGCCACACCTGGTCCACTAGGCTAACCGCCAGTGACCACCTTCCTCAGACAGAAGGAGGAGAGACAGCCGTCACCGTCCTCCTGGGACTCTGCTTCCTGCCAAAGACGCCCTGTCACATGTGCGCTTGGCTTTTATGGTCAATCCCAGGATGCACTGCAGTGGTGCCTTCCCACTGGGACTGCCACGACAGCCAGGCCTGGCCAGGTTTCCTCCACTGTCCAACAGGTTCCCCTATTGGATACAGACCAAATGACTCACACCTGGATACATGTAACAGGCATAACTAACAGATCAAGCTCCCCTGACAAGCAGAATGGAGCAACAATGCTTTTAACCTAGCACCTATCTAGGAGGGTGCTACACACGTATAGGAATGTGATTTTGTGCAGAGGTTCTCAGGGGCGCGCGCAATCGTGCAGAAAAATGACAGAACGGCCATCTGCCTATGTAAACAAGGCAAACTGCTGTTCTGTCACAGAGGCAGAGAGAGATCTTGTTTTTCAGCTAAGCTGAAACACAGATCTCTCTTTTACTCTAGCACATCCAGAAAGCCTTCCCTAGGAGCACACTTAACGCCTTAACCCCCCGTAGTGTTTACCCCTTCCCTACCAGTGTCATTTATACAGTAACAGTGCATTTTTTTAAGCACTCATCACTGTATTGGTGTCACTGGTCCCTAAAAAGTGTCACTAAAGCCCCGTACACACGTACCGAATGTCGGCCGAACGATCGGCCGTCTTTTGTCCGGTGCTGTCCTGTCGGCTGAAAAGTGCTAAAGACTGCACACGAATTTTGTCGGCCAACAACAGCCGACTGCAGAAGTGATGTCATGTGATGGTTAACTTTCCGTGTGTTTTTTCTTTTCTGAGCATGCCCAGTCTTGCTAATCTGCTGTTTGTCGGCCGAATTCTGTACTGACTGAGGAACAATCGGCCGTTCTGGTGACGGCCAACAAAAATTTTAAAGTCTGCATGCCAGATTCTGTTCTGTCGGTTGTCAGAAGCATCATACTAACAAGCCGACAATCGGCCGATCGTTCGGCGGCCGAATATTTACGGCCAACAATCGCTACGTGTGTACGGGCCTTTAGTGTCAAATTTGCTAGCCACAATACCGCAGCAATGTCCAGCTAAAAATCTCTGATCCCTGCCATTACTAGTAAAAAAAAAATAAATTAAAAAAAAATGTAAAAGTTCTTAAATCTATCCCATAGTTTGTACACGCTATAACTTTTGTGCAAACCAATTAAAATATACTTATTAGGTTTTTTTTTTACCAAAAATATTTAGCAGAATACATATTGGTCTAAATTGACGAAAAAAATTAGATTTTTTTTAAAAAAATTTATTGGGAATGTTTTATAGCAGAAAGTAAAAAATGTTTTTTTTTTTTCTTTTTCAAAATTGTCGGTCTTTTTTTGTTTTTAGCGCAAAAAATAAAAACCACAGAGGTGATCGAATACCACCAAAAGAAAACTCTATTTGTGGGGAAAAAGGGATATCAATTTTATTTGGGTACATCGTCGCACAACCCCAAAATTGTCAGTTTGAGCAACGCAGTGCCGTACCGCAAATAATGGCCTGGTCATTAAGGGGGTAAAACCTTCCGAAGCTGAAGGATGCAGAGTCGGTGTTGACTATGGCAGCTGGTCACTATAGAGATTAGGTCTACGTTGATGCAATTGCAATCTTGGCCCTTGCAAAGCTGCTGCTGTATTTACCTTAGATCTTGTCCACACAAACACTGAATGATAACCAGGATTAAGGACTTGTGTGCAACCAGGAAAATCAGGCTTTCCATGGAATCCAATACAACTTAAAAAAGAGCAGTACCAGGAAACAGGAATCAGAAAGTTCTCGTTAGCAGTGGAATAACAAGGAAATCCCTCCCCTGGCTCATTATCAGCACTTGTAAAGTGTTAGCAGCTTGTTAGGGTCACTTTAACCCTTTGAGAATATTAATTTGTTACGCCAGTTTTGCTAAGGAAAAACAATCCTCTTAAATTGGATGTAAACCCTCACATACAGTATCTCACAAAAGTGAGTACACCCCTCAAATTTGTGAATGTTTTATTATATCTTTTCATGTGACAACACTGAAGAAATGACACTTTGATACAATGTAAAGTAGTGAGTGTACAGTTTGTATAACGGTGTAAATTTGCTGTTACCTCAAAATAACAACACACAGCCATTAATGTCTAAACCGCTGGCAACAAAAGTGAGTACACCCCTTAGTGAAAATGTACAAATTGGGCTCAAAGTGTCAATATTTTGTGTGGCCACCATTATTTTCCAGCACAGCCTTAACCCTCTTGGGCATGGAGTTCACCAAAGCTTCACAGGTTGCCACTGGAGTCCTCTTCCACTACTCCATGATGACATCACAGAGCTGGTGGATGTTAGAGACCTTGCACTCCTTCACCTTCCATTTCAAGGATGCCCCACAGATGCTCAATAGGGTTTAGGTCTAGAGACATGCTTGGCCAGTCTATCACTGTTACTCTCAGCTTCTTTAGCAAGGCAGTGGTCGTCTTGGAGGTGTGTTTGGGGTCAATATCATGTTGGAATTCTGCCCTGTGGCTCAGTCTCCAAAGGGAGGGGATCATGCTCTGCTTCAGTATGTCACAGTACATGTTAGCATTCATGGTTACCTCAATGATCTGTAGCTCCCCAGTACGAGCAGCACTCATGCAGCCCCAGACCATGACACTCCCACCACCATGCCTGACTGTGGGCAAGACACACTTGTCTTTGTACACCTCACCTGGTTGCTGCCATACACGCTTGACACCATCTAATTCAAATACGTTTATCTTGGTCTCATCAGACCACAAGACATGGTTCCAGTAATCCATGTCCTTAGTCTACTTGTCTTCAGCAAACTGTGGGCTTTTTTGTGCATTATCTTTAGAAGAGGCTTCCTTCTGGGAGGACAGCCATGCAGACCAATTTGATGCAGTGTGCGGCGTATGGTCTGAGCATTGACACGCTGACCCCCCACCCCTTCAACCTCTGCAGCAATGCTGGCAGCACTCATACAACTGTTTCCTAAAGACAACCTCTAGATATGATGCTGAGCTCTTGCACTCAACTTCTTTGGTCCACCTTGGCGAGGCCTGTTCTGAGTGGAACCTCTCCTGTTAAACTGCTGTATGGTCTTGGCAAGCGTGCTGCAGCTCACTTTTTTTCAGATCCTCAGAGAGTTCTTTGCCATGAGGTGCCATGTTGAACTTTCAGTGACCAGTATGAGAGAGTGAGAGCGATAACACTAAATTTAACACACCTGCTCCCCATTCACACCTGAGACCTTGCAACACTAACAAGTCACATGACACCGGGGAGGAAAAATGGCTAATTGGGCCAAATTTGGACATTTTCACTTAGGGGTGTACTCACTTTTGTTGCCAGCAGTTTAGACATTAATGGGTGTGTGTTGAGTTATTTTGAACGGACAGCAAATTTACACTGTTATACAAGCTGTACACTCACTACTTTACATTGTCGCAAAGTGTCATTTCTTCAGTGTTGTCACATGGAGAGATATAAAATATTTGCAAAAATGTGTGTGGGGGGGGGGGGGGTACTCACGTTTGTGAGATACTGTATACCCAGTGAAGTGAACAGACTAAGATGATACACAGAGATGAAACAAATCCCCCTACATAAGTTTTACATGTATATCTGCTGTCTTCAGCTTACTATATTCACAGTGTGTCAGAATTTGTTCTTCCTGTTTCAGCTGTGGGAGGGGAATCCTGGCACACACTGTGTGACAGCTAATTGGAGGAAAGGCACAAACCACCCCTTCACATAGGCAGAAGAACGAAGATACTTGCAGAGCCGTGCTGTGATTAGACCAGCTCACTGCTAATCTATTTATAGCCCCCACCCAAACACAAATTTTCAGCTGCTTTTATCTCCTGTGTCAGAGAACTTGTCAGAAGTTATCATGCTGATACCAGCGGAACAGAGCAGCAGAAAATCACGGGACTTAGTGCTTTGGAGAAAGATAAGTGCCCAAGTCAAAATTCATGAATTGGGTTTACATCCACTTAAGGTTGTAATATTTATTGCTATTCACAACAAGGATTTGGGGGGTTTCAGTACACCTTCTTGCCTGCTTATGTTCTCCAGACATTGAATATGCACCCCTCTAGCTATTTTGCCAGTATGCAAAAAAGTAAAGTACTGAGAATGCCATACATTTTACATAAAGCCTTGTGCAGACTTCTGGAAATAGCAATGATTGACCCAATCAGCAATGGGGCATCTTAGAAGTACTCGGTACTCAGAGAACTGTTGCCATGGGTGCAAGGAGGAATCGTTAAATGCTGTCAGTTTAAAAAAAAATTGTAGCAGGCTGCAGAATTAAATAGAAAGCCAGTGTTTTAAAAGAAAGTACAGAATTTCTTTTGGGGGGGGGGGGAGCCATTGTTGAGCTGCTTTTCAAAAGATGTATGCACCAGTACTGCCAAGCTGACCATTGCCCCACTATCTGGTGAATCACTGAGTCAGGACGAGTACACAGTAACTGAAGTGCCAGGACACCTGATCAGCATACTCGTTCCACATAGTGATTAAGCAGTAAAGCAAGGATAAAGTCACAGTTTGCACCTTTAAAACATGAAAGCAATGGTTACTCTTGTATTTTTGTCCTGATAGTTTCTCTTTACCCCTTCACGTCGATAGAATGCAAATATGCGGCCTCAGCTTCGGGGGGGAAGTTGTACCCGGGTGATGCCTGCAGCTCAGCTACAGGGGGTTGTACCCGGGTGATGCCTGCAGCTCAGCTTCAGGGGGTTGTACCCGGGTGATGCCTGCAGCTCAGCTTCAGGGGGTTGTACCCGGGTGATGCCTGCAGCTCAGCTTCAGGGGGTTGTACCTGGGTAATGCCTGCAGCTCGAGGCATCACCCCGGTTCAGTTGTTTAGAACCGACAGTCGGATTTCTTTGAATAACAATGGAAGCAGCTGAGCAGCCTCTCTGTTGTTATTGCGAGGAGCGGGTCCCCCCTCCCGCAGCTCGCCTGGGTCTCCTGTCCACCGCCCCACCCGGACAACCAAGCCACCAGCCCCGGCTGGCAAAAAGTACAGAACAAAGCCGGATTCGGCTTTAATCAGGTCTCCGATGTAGAAACTCGGAAGCGATGTAATGACATCACTTACGGGTAATGGAGCCCTAAAGGCTCCAGATTTTCTTTTTTTTTTATTTTAAAGTGCCAGTATTCAAAACAGCCAAACTTGGCATTTTGAATGCTTTTAAAGAGGAAGTAAACTCAGCTATAAAAATCTAACTTTTACAATGTATTAAAAGGACATGCAATATAAATACATTACACATAAAATATTTACATCATAACCATCTAAAAATACCTTTATTTCATAGTTAAACCTTTTCCTTCTTCCTGGTCTCGGCTGGGCCATGTCATCTCCTGGTTTATGCTCCCCCTGTGGCCGTCATTTCCGCCCTTACTGCATTCCTTGCATTCCTTTGCAAACTCTCTGTGTAATGTATTGTGAGGCTGACGTTTTTTCACTAACTCCCTCACTCACTCCCCCTCCCCTTGTGTTCTCTCACTTGTTCACTCCCCCTCCCCTGTCAGATAAGGAAGCAGGAAGCTGGGGAGAAAGGCACACAGCTAATCGCGAGACTTAGCTATGCCGTTTTGAGACATACAGGGAGAGCCAGGTGTGCTGTGGATTGAAAAACACACTGGGCATGCGCCTAAGACATCATCACATATTACAGGAAAGATTACAGGAAGATTATAGAAGTAAGAAATTTTTTAAAGGCACCTATTGATTGCTTTCTTTAAGCAGATTATAATGAGCTGAAGTGAAAATGGGGAGTTTACAACCTCTAAGTGCAGAGGAGGGGGTTTGGGAGCTTTTAGATGCCAGATCCCTCCATAAAGAGTACCTGTCACTGCCTGTTACTGTCACAACATTTTTTTTAAAGGGACAATGTAAAAATAAAAAATAAATTAAATAAGAAAATAAATAAATAAATTTAAAGTGCCTCGTCCCTCCGTGCTCATTCGCAGAAGCGAACGCATAAGTAAGTCGCACCTGCATATGTGAACGGTGTTCAAACCACACATGTGAGGTGTCACCGCAATCGTTAGAGTGGGAGCAACAATTCTCGCACAAGATCTCCTCTGTAACTCTAAACATATAGCCGTTAGAATTTTTTAAAGCGTTGCCTATGGAGATTTTTAAGTACTGTAAATTGTCGCCATTCCATGAGTGCATGCAATTTTAAAGAATGACATGTTAGGTATCTATTTACTCAGCATAACAACATCTTTCACATTATACAAAAAAATTATGCTACCTTCACTGTTTTGTTTCTTTTTTAATTCATGAATGGGTTTTTCTTCCAAATAAATTGAATTTGAAAGACCGCCGCCCAAATACAGTGTGACATAAAATATTGCAATGACCACCATTTTATTTTCTAGTCGGAGTGTTGGGCCACCCACTCCACAAAGCAGTTTACAGTCTTCTGCTTTACTACCTATACTTTATATTCATGGTTGAGTGTTTTTTTAACTGAATAAAGCTGCAAGCAAGCAGTGAAATAATTACAAGAGATGAAAGCTCCATAATTACAAACCTTGAATTAAAATGCAAGATCTGCTTATTACATACTGGCCCACAGCCCGTAGCCAAAATGCCGCATTATACTTATCAATAGAAATACCATCTGCAGAGAAAAATTAGAAAATATTCTTATTTCACACCTGACTTCCACATTAAAGGGGATAACAGCACAATCCTTCTGCAGAGATCCTGGGAATTGTTAGGATCTCAAATCTCACAAGAAGTAGCTTCAGCTTTCAGCACAGTGGTATGTATTCCTACAAGATATGGAATCCTCAGCATTCCCATGAGCTCCTCTCTGCCTAGGCACTGTGGACAGAAGATGGGTGTAAGCAAGTATGTAGGCAGGAGCAGTCTATTTTCTCCACTGCAGGTGGTGCTCAACCGCAGCAGCTCTGCAGCTAGAGAGAAATTCAAAAAGAACCAGATTTCTATATGATTTCCTGGGTCACTGGGGAAGTGATCCAGTTGGATGCTCTTGCCCCATGTGACTCTGGCAGTCATCTTGGAACAGCCAGAGCCTATTTAAGGCCCTGGCCCCAGGTTTGGCATGAATGGATAGTGCAGGGAAAAGTGCCCCATCTGTTAGGGATAGTACTAATGATAGAGAAAGGTCCTAGATGAGGAGGGAAAGCGTAGGGTCACATCCTTCTGGACATTGTCTCAATTGTGTATGAACAGCCAGGCTGCATTCTGCGCTGTCATTCTGGCTGGAACCCACTCTGTTCACATTGCTGTAACCATGAGTGCACCTGGTTGGGCAGCCTTCCCACAGGGATTTTTGTAAACCATTGCTGCATTTCTTTTATGGAAGTTTATCACCATGCCTGATTGTGTGAATTATTGTTTCTAAATTTTTTCCACAGGTGTTTCTAATAAAAAAATATAATGCAGCATTCTGACAACAGGCAGACCGATTTGTATTAACCACTTAACCCCCGCCCGCCACAGTGTTACTGCGACAGGTCAGCGCTGTCCCACAAAACAACCTAAAGGCCCGTACACACGTACCGATCGTCGGCATACAAACGTCGGTGGACGAAGGATCTGCCGATTGTACGCGTGTTAGTATGGTGCCTCCGACAGATGTCTGCGCACAATCCGCGGACAAAAGTCTTTCGTGCAAACATGAAAATATTTGTATGCCGACACCAGAACGGACGATTGTTCGCCTGTCAGTACACAATTCGGCCGACAGACCGCAGATTTGCAAGACTGGGCATGCTCAGAAAATAGAAAACACAGGGAAAGTTAACCATTACATGACATCACTTCTGCAGTCGGCGGACAAAATTCTTGTGCTGTCCTTGTGCTGTCTTTGCACTTTTCAGCAGACACCGACATCCCGGGGAGAAAAGAGGAACATTTGTAAGCCGACCATCGGTACGTGTGTACGGGGCTTAACTGTACGCCACTTCACGGGACTGCCGCCAGGCACCCTTGATCGCTCCCCGCGGAGACAGAACGGCGGTCTGACATTGTAAACACAGCAGACCGCTGTTCTGTCAGTTATGAACACAGGGATCCTGTGTTCCTCTTATTTAGGAACACAGGTCTCGGTGTACATGCAGAAAGCCCATCCCTCCACAGTTAGAAAGCACACCCTATGGCATTGATGGCAAACCTTGGCCCCCCAGATGTTTTGGAACTACATTTCCCATGATGTTCAACTACACTTCCAAGTACATGAGCATCATGGGAAATATAGTTCCAAAACATCTGGGGTGCCAAGGTTTGCCATCACTGCCCTAGGGACATATTTAACCCCTTCCCTGCCAGTGTCATTAGTACAGTAACAGTGCATATTTTTAGCAGTGATTACTGTAGTAATGTCCCTGGTACCCCCAAAAGTGTAAAAAAAATGTCAGGTGTCCGATCTGTCCGCTGCAATGTCATAGTCCCGCTAAAAATCACTGATCGCCACCATTACTAGTAAAAAATAAATAAAAATGACATAAATCTTTCCCCCAGTTTGTAGACGCAATAACTTTTGTGCAAACCAATCAATATACACTTATTGGGATTTTTTACCAAAAATATGTGGCAGAATACAAATTGGCCTAAAATAAAGAAAAAGTTTGATTTTTTTTATTGGGAATGTTATATAGCAGAAAGTAAAAAATATTATTTTTTTTTTTCAGAATTGTCGCTATTTTTTTTTATAGCGGGAAAAAAAAATAAAAAAAATAAAAAAAATCACACAGGTGATCAAATACCCCCAAAAGAAAGCTCTATTTGTGGGACAAAAAGGACATAAATTTTATTTGGGTACAGCGTTGTACAACTGTGCAATTTGTCAGTTAAAGTAATGCAGTGCCGTATCACAAAAAATGGCCTGGTCATTAATGGGGGTAAAACCTTCTGGTCCAAAAGTGGTTAAAGACATTATAAACTCTCCTAACTGCCCCATGATGAGTTTTTCACCTGCATAAGATGTGCATTGATCATGTATTTCATGGTGTCATTTGTTGCCCTACACACAGTGAATCTTCACATTCTGGTGTCAGGAGTTACTGTTTGTGCAAAAACATAATGCATTAACCTCTGCAATGCCATGCTTTATCTCTGTCTGTAGTCTAAGAACTGACGCTTCCTTTGAAGAAACTACCTATCCAAAATTTCCTGGGTCTCTCAGTCTAGCACTGGTGCAGTAATTAGATCTGACACAAAAAGACAAGCAGACAGACTATTCACAGAAAAGCCACCATGTCGTGACCTGGAACAAGAAGTTGCTTGTTCCTTTAGTAAATAGGGACAAGCTAGGTGAATGAATTCATGGACATAAGGGAATCAATCATCCAGGATATTACAAACTGCAGCCACGAAATGTGAGCACACCATTACAAGGTAAGGCAAACAAATGAACACAAGAATTACCACTACATTAATAACTAGTTAAAACAACAAAAACATTTGAAAGTGCACAGTGCCTTTAGGCAACATTCTAGTGCAAGCTCGGCTCTAATCTCTACACAACTTTATATTCTTCTTCAAAAGAGAACAGATAGTTTTTAGAAGGCTAAACTCAACAAGACATGGAGTAATCATCTAAACACTGTAAATAAAAACAAAGAAAAGGGTGCACCAGCCTAGCGCATTATCCTCAGCGGGCTTTTAATAACATACGTTTTAAAATCAGCTACTCACAAACATGCATAATAATCCAGCATTTCAATTCCATAGAGCAGCATCTTTTTAAAAGTCCAATGTCTCGTGAAGACGGAGGGCTGACGCGTTTCGAGGCAGTGCTTCTTCCTCAGAGGCTCTGAGCAAGTGGTCAAAAAAGCATAATAGGAATAATATCTGAAGCTCAGGTTCATTTAAGGCAATACGGTTCCCCTTCTAGATTGGCTCCACACTGTTCAGTGTTCACAAACCACTCCAAGGCAACATATGAAGAGAAAAAATGCTTCCAATAGTGCAGTACCTGGGTTACTTGACTAAATAAACTGCACAACCCCAACTTCATACAATGCACTCACATTTATTTTAAAAAAAAATTGACAGAAGTTAAAATCCAACAGGTCTCATGTGTTTCATATAAGTGATCCAATCGCCAGGCTCCCCCTCTACACATCACACCACTATTGCACATGGCTTCATCTGGAGGAAAAAAATCCTCATTCATATGTTGCCTTGGAGACTTGTGGGTCTATGATGGAGGAGAGCATGCACTACACCTGGCGAATGGAGCACAAGATATGGAGTGGAGAAACACTGTGTGGTAATGTGTGAAGCATACTATTGTATCAGAGACTCTTTTGGTACACAATTTAAAGAAGAATTACTACTGAGCAGTTTTGCAAAGGGACTTTCTGTCTTGTGGCATTTGCACATTTATTGCACTATTCTTTGTATGTTTGCACCAGCACTTTATTAATTTTTGATTTGTGCATAGTATTGTTGCTGTATTATTATACTTAATTTAGGCTATCTGTTGGGCAGTGCTATCACATCATTTCTAATATATTACTGTGGATGTGGGAACACATTAGCTGATAGTAGAAGCCACACATTTTCTTTATTATTAGGGTGGTAGTGCATTACCACTTTAAGTTGTTTACTATATATGTGAGGCCGCTCATATCCACCTATACTCTGTAGCAGAAAAGATACCACTCCCATTGTGTAATCCGGACCCAATGGTAACTCCACCACAGTACTCTACTGATGACAAAATGCATCAGGCACGTCACGATGCACGCACACACCGTGGCCATTTTGAGATATGCTTTTCATTTTCTGCTGGCATGTCCGTGACTCTCCATGTTAATCTAATAAAAGTCAAGTACGTATTACACTATTGGAGCTCTTTTGTTCTTGGAGATATCATCTGTATGACTGCTGCTGATTGGTGGTGATCTTTGAGGAAGTCATTACAGCTGGAATTTGAGTACTACTTGTGAACTGGAGACTTTGTATGGTTGCTACATACACTACGGACCCCGTGTGATTCATACCACATGCCTGATTGACCACTCATTCGTTTGAGGGTCCACATATTCTGGTAAGAGCTTTATCTGCATGGAGCACTGTGGTGGAGTTACCATTGGGTCCAGGTTACACTCTGGGAGTGGGTTTTTTTCTCCATTTTCCATTTATCCTTCTCAAAATCCACCCATGATAAGCACTTCTGTTTGGCTATGCTCTATTCATTTAAGGACTGGCCTGTTATATTTTCTCTATAAGCTAACATGTTTTTTCGAGCATCTAATTTACATGTGCATATTGTGATCAACATCTTGTTTGGCACTGTACCTTTCTGTTTTTTATCTATTATATAAACATGTGAGTGAATTTTATTACTAATAAAAATGGTAGAAATCTTGCTACATTGTGCAACAATGAGAATTTCTCTTTTCAATGTCAGAGCCACACTGATTGTAGGCAGTTTAACTCGGTCTCTAAAGCCCTGTACACACAATCAGATTATCGAATGATCTGTTGTCCGTTTTTTGTGGCATGCTAGTCTGATGTGCTAAGTGAAGAGGTTATTTTCATACGAATTTTCCCGTACGACAGAATTCTACTTCAGAAGTGATGTCATGTGTTGGATTGTTTTGTATGTGTTCTTTCGTCTCGGAGCATGCCTAGTCTTGCTCTTAAGATTTTTTTTCCGTCGAAATCTGTACTAATGAGACGAAAATCGAACATTGTTTTGACAGACGACAAAAATTATATAGCCTGCTCATCAGGATTTTGTCAGCCGAAAAGTCAGAGTCAGCTGTCGAAAAAGCACCACACTAACAATTCGAAAATCGACAGATCGGTCGGACGAATTTTCCCTACAGATTTTCTTATCGTGTGTACGGGCCTTTAAAGGGACTATGGGAAGTGAGCATTAGTAGCCTGATAGTGGATCTGCAAGTACCAAATAAAGCGCATTTTACCTATTTAGCTCAAAAATTGGAGGTGAGCAGGTACTGCATGAAGTGCTGGATTGGTGACACCGTGGAAATCTGGCACGTAAATATGGTTTATCACGATTGAAGATTCTGCATTTTTTTTCACAGAATTTATTGGCGGATTATGGACATTTGATTTAACACTATAAGACTATTGTACTTAGTTGTTGTCACTATTTAACGGTTATTGAGTGGCTTAAAAAGACTGTGGTTTATTTACATATAGGTGTTCATTTTTGTTGCATTGATCATAGTAAGGTTTTATTATATACACTGTATTCAATTTTTTCTTGCCATTTATGTTTAGCATAATATTGCATTTTCACCACTATCATTGATAGGTTTTTTTGTCAGTTTGAAAAGTGAGGGAGTACACATATGGAGCCGTTGCAGCAAGTCACATACTTTTGCAGCTCATTCTAGTAGCAGCACACAAGGTCATTCTGAAACCCTTTTAGAAGGAAGATTGGTTCCTGATCATGTCATCACTACATCAGCTATGACAGAGGGATCAGATGCAGGCTACAATAACAAAGTAAAGCCCGTACACACGCAACGATTATCGACCAACCGATCATCCAACTTGTGTCCAGAGTGGTTTTTTGTTGGTTGGAATGTGCCTAGACTGCACACGAATTTTCTCGCCCAACAAAAATCTACTTCAGAAGTGATGTCATGTGTTGGTTTGCTTTCTTTGTGTTCTTTCTTCTCTGAGCATGCCCAGACTTGCTCATCAGATTTTTCCCTGTCGAAATCTATACTGACTGCACAAAAAACGGCCGTGTTTTGACGGCCAACAAAAATTTTATAGTCTGCACACCATATTTTTTTCGGCCGAAAAGATGGTTGTCGGAAGCATCATACTAACAAGCCTGAAATCGGCAGATCGGTCGTTGGACGAAAATTCCCTGCCAATTTACGATGTGTGTGTACGGGGCTTAAGTCTTTAGCTTGCAGATAGTATTATAGCCTTAAAGTGGAGCTAAACTCAGCTATACTTGCCTTCCTTCAATGGTCTGACATCCCTGGTCAGCGCTGGCATCTACTGTCCAACTTCTTCCAGGTCTTGGGCTGCGTGGGACTTTAGTACCACTTTGAGGTAACAGCATTCATGTGTTTAATAATATATATGTCAGATTATAAATTAATAAAAAAAAAAGTCAAATATATTTTTGTAAACCTGCTCATTTATCAGCACATAATAAAAAAAAAAAAAAGGAGTGTTCTTATTAAAATGGTTTACTAAATAAAGCCCGTATTTGTCATTCAAAAGTAAAAAAGATGTGTAAGACTCGTCAGTTATTTTGGCTTTTTAGATGTAATGGTACTCTTCATTTTTTTAATGTTTATATTTAACCTCGAACAAAGAAGGAGCTATTTCATAGCAATATATTGGCATTTCTTTGGTCCATCATGACTACCGTCTTACTTTTTTGACAGTAAGCTACACAATTACTACCTTGAAAGTGCGCTTAACTTTTTTATTTTTAATTCACTTCAGCTGTTGTTGGGAGAAACCGTTCTCTTCCACCAACAGAGCGCAACCAATCAGATCTTTCCCCTCCACCCATTCATTGCACTAGGTATGATCAGGTGCAAAAGCAGCAGTGAAGCTAATTTTTAAAACGAAGACCCCTTTCACACAGGAGGACCATTCAGATCCACCTGTCAGTTATTTTTAGCAGATATGAATGGTCACCCCATGCATCTCTATGAGGAATCGGATGTCAGCGGAGACATATCCACTGACATCCAATCCGATACGTCAAATCTGGGAGGGATGGAAACCCTATTTTCCATCCATCCAGCAGATCGGATGAGAACGGACCGACAGTCCATTCCCATCCGATTCCCCCATAGAGATGCATGGGGACCTGATAGCTGTGTCTCCGTACACAGCGCAGAGAACAGCTGTCATCCTCCTGCTCAGCGGGGGATCGATCCCCCGCTGAGATATACAGAGTCCGTTTGACGTACTCCTAGTGTGAAAGAGCCTTAAAGTTAAAGCTGAACTCCAGGCAAATCTGTAAATACACAAAAGAAATACATTTAAAAGTTAGCTGTTTTACCTGTCAAAAAGATTTGAATTTCTGGCCATCCAATCATATGTACACAGCACAGCCTGATTTACTTTTTTTTTTACCCACTGCAGGTAAGTAACACAAGTCATGTGCCTCCCTCAGTCTACTGGACAATAAAAAAAAAGAGATGCAGCAAATGGATTCTCTCATCTGTTAACCTAGGTATACCCTATCATTTTATTTTTCGTTTAGCCCCACAGGCTAAAAAAAAAAAAAAAAAAACAGAGGAGCTCGCTGTACTATCTAATGTTAGTACAGCGATCTCCCCGCTGAGCTATTGCGTTCCGACAGGGGGTCCAGAACACACTGGTCAGCCCTTTTAGCCATTGACTACCAGCGCTGATCAGATCTCAGTATTCCAGGATGCCCATCAGGCTGGCTTCTGTCAAACCGGCTGGTGTACACACAAGCTAAATGTCAGTCGGTTTCTGTTAAACCAGCCGTTACTCAGCCCAGTCTTTACTATGATTTCTCCTCCTATCAGCATGTCCCCTGTTAGTGCATGTGCACTGCAGCACAGATTACTGGCTCCTTGTATTGCTTATCCTCTAGCACAATGGTCCTCAACTCCGGGCCTTGGGGCCCACTAACAGGCCAGGTTTGCAAGATAACTAAATTACATCACAGGTGATCTCATTTGCTGCTCAGTGATTGCAGTATTCTAGTCTGCATCTCCCCAAGGTAATACTTAAAATCTGGCCTGTTAGTGTGCCCTGAGGACCGGAGTTGAGGACCACTGCTCTAGCAGTCTGAGCTTCACTGTAGAAGGGGATTGAGAAAAAAAAAAAGGAGTGATACCAAGTCACATTCAGGAAATTTTACTGCTTGCATTATAAAATACATTTTAATAAAACTGGAGCTGTTGGCAACAGATTCTGTTTGGTTTAAAAATAAAAAAAATAAATTAAAAAAAATTGTGCTTGATTGGTAGGGTACACAACTCCGGTGTTCATAAATCATCTAAGTACCTGAAAGTTAAACATGACAGCAGAATTTCTTTTATTAAAATAACAAAGTCACTAAATCTGCCCATGAACTCCAAAATATGACTTCTAAAATATTGTTACAGGAGCGCATGCAGATGGCATGTGTGGTAAATTTGAAGACAAGCTAATCTTTTAGGGCCATGTATGGGGACACCTGTAAATTAAGTATCTCGCTTAGGCTGAAATGCTGCATAAGTCTGGTGAGGAATAAATATCATATGAGAAGGCAGGTTATGTTTTAGCAATTGTGCCACTGGAAAGTTCTTGCAATAACATCACTACAGTGATGTGGGCCCTAGTTAGAAGAAAAAAAAATAAAAAGGGGGCGAACAGTGTGATGCAAGTCATCTATGGCTCCAATCTAAATACACAGTATGTGCCACTGTCTGGCCTAGGAGGCAGCACCAGAGTGTTTTCAACCTGTCACCAAGGATGAGCAGAAGCAAGTGTCTTTTTATGCTTTACCTACATTTTATTTTCCAACATAAAAACTCAAAAAAGTGCAAATTCACTCTTTAGACTCAGAAAGAGGTATCACAGATATGGGATGCTTATTAGTTATATGGGTGGGGAGGTTCATATGGGCAAGAGCAGATAGCACATACGTACCTTTTTCCTGGGAGAAATGGCACTAGTATTTGATATAGTCATAGACTATTTGTGCTTGTATGTTTGGACTTCCCAAAATGGAATGCTTATGGAGTGATATTTAGAAGAAAGACCTAAGATTTGGTCTGCAAGTCCCACAAATCTTTGGTGTCTACAGCTCAGCTAGCTCTAGGTTACATCATCTTCATGTATCAGTCATCGTAACAACCATAATCTCATTTCAATATGAGCAATAGAAAATGTTGGTCTTTGAACATTTATTGCACAAGACAAGACATAGGCAAGGCTGGAAACATATGTCATGTATTTTGGCCTGTCATTTCTCGAAAACCTGGAATCCAATACCTACATCTTTACAAGAGAGCCTGAAAGTAACATTTTATTACACACAGGTGAAATGCCTTCGCAGTGATGCTTTAAAAAAGACACACATACAAACTCCTCCTAAACTGCTTAACATAGACGAAAAAAAGGATAGACAACTTCTCTAACTCCAGAACTTTTTTCTTTAGGAAAGCCATGAAACAATATCCAATTCATAATTCACAGTAAAAACATTAACAAACTTGGGCTTTGTAAGCTATGCATTACCTTAAAAAATAAAAAAAAAGATCACCTAAAGTGAAATCTCTGCATGTCAAAATGGGATACACATACTGCAGTAAGAATTATCTGTAAATCCCATTGTTCCCATTAGAACTTTGAGCTTCTCTTCCCATCCTTCCATGCACTTAATGGTCCTTTAAACTGATAGGCAGCAGTACCCTCAGTGACCAATAGGCGGGCTTATGGAGGTTAGAGGTGGTAGGGTCAATATCAGCTTTCACAGAAAAAGTTTAAATTCATATATAAATTCAGCTTTTTATGTATCTGGATCCACTGCTGGCTTCAATATTACATTTTTTTTTCACTGCAGGTAAACATTCTGCATTTAAACATATGCTCAATCTAAACTCCCCAAATTTGTGAAAGGTTTACATTTTGAGATCAACTTTCATAGATATCATCAATGGGTGCAGGCTCCAGTACGAATAGCGTTCTGGCTTCAGCAGCTGTATCACCAATTTATAAAAGACAAAATTTCAAAAATCCTTACTTGAATAAAGCAGCTCAAAAATGGGGTAAACCTTTCAGCCCACATATCTAAGTTGCCAAGGGGGAACATGCATCTCAAAAGTTGGTGAAATAACATTCTGGAATCCAACCTGCACTAAATTTTTGCTAGATCAGGTTTACATTTATTTGGGGGGGGGGGGGGGGGGTTCTATTCTGCTTGGTTGAAGAAACAAAATTCAAAGGCATTTGCAGGCCACAAGGTACTAGAATCTGTGAGATACTAATGCTATCCTTAACCTGAGCACAGTATACACAGTATTGCTGGTATATGAAATTATGTTCAGATTTTCAAGGAAGAATTGGATAGGATATTGGCTGGGAGAAGTTTTTTCTCTATCAAGCTTTACAAGCGTTTTACAAATAGCCTGCAGTGAGTGTGCTTAGGAATCCTCTACTGAATCACAATGAAGAGGTCTGAGATCACCAAAGAGAAAAAAAAAACCCAATAGAGTGAACAGGCGCACTACAATTCCTGAAAAAAAAGCAGGTAGAAGTGCTCTTTTATGCATCACAGAATTTAATTTTCAATATGGTATACCTTTAAATGTTTTTTTTTAGCTGTATTATAATTCTGCTCCCTGCAACAATCAAAAGGGTGCCTTTTATAGAACACTTGAGATCATTTATAAAGAGATTTTTTTAAGAATGAATAACCTTAAACTGAGAATCTAGTGCACTCTAACTTCCAAGTGTTAAAACATAAGCCATAAAAATTTACATATCATATTAAATTAAAAAAGACGACAAGTTGTACATAGAATGTAGTAGAGATGGAAGAATAACTCAACATTTGTACAAGTAAACCTCTCATGAATATTATTTGGAAGGCACGGTAGCAAAAATGTACATTGCCTTAAAGCATCATGGGATATCAAATAACATCACGATCACTGGTCCTGGGCAAAGTTAACATGTGTACCTGGGAATTGCTAAATGAAAACTGTTCAACATCATCCTGAAACTTACACTTGAGTATTTACAATAGTTTACAAAAGGGTGTTCAAAAATAAAAAGAACTTGATGGAATGCTGTAAACACAATTTCCCAAGGTACTAAATCTCTGGAGATAGTCATCACTGTGTGTCATCCCAACATCCTTTTTAAGTCTGTACAAGGTAGTATCTTCAGATCCAGGCATTTGCTGTGAAAATGTACCTAAACCGGTGCGGTCGTCTTGGTTAATCCACCTTTACAACACTGTAGATCTTCCTGACAAACCAGTAGCATGCAAAGAATCCAATAGTACCTGGAAAATAAACAGTTAACATATGAACATACAAAAGCAAATATCGTCCAACATGACAAACAGTACAATTCTGTACGAGTATAACCTGATTTTGCACTCTGCAGTTTTAGTAAAATTAGTAAATCTGTGATGCAATTTCTGAAAGAGAGGCCATTTTGACATTAGAGAGACATGGGAAGAGGTGAAGCAAAAAACGAAGGCGGAGGACAGAGACATGACTATTTTGAAGCCTCTGGGAACTAATGTTTACATCCAAGTGTCAGATATGCAAGCCTCCCAAATATCGGGATATGGAGGTAAGCGTCCTTGATATCGATAGAGGCCAGAAGATCCCCTTCACGAAGGGATGCCACTACCAAACGGGTGGACTCCATCCGGAAACTTCTGTACCTGCACAAAGCGGTTCAGGGATTTGAGATCCAGAATTGGACGAACTTTGTCTTCCTTCCTGGAAACTGTAAACCGGTTTGAATAAAAACCCCGAAAACGTAAAAAAAAAAAAAAAAAAGCAGAGATGATCAAATACTACCAAAAGAAAGCTCTATTTGTGGGGGAAAAATTTATATCAATTTTATTAGGGTACAGTTTCGCACGACTGCGCAATTGTCAGTTAAAGTAACGCAGTGCTGAATCGCAAAAAATGGCCTGGTCATTAAGGGCAAAACCTTCCAGTCCAGAAGTGGTTAAAAAAGAAAAAAAATGCTAGGACTAGAGATCCCTGCAAGGAACTAGGTCCTAAAGCCCCGTACACACGATCAGATTATCGAACGATCTGTCATCCGTTTTTTGTTGCATGCTTGTCTGATGTGGAAAGTGAAGAGGTTATTTTCATACGAATTTTCCCGTATGACAGAATTCTACTTCAGAAGTGATGTCATGTGTTGGATTGTTTTGTATGTGTTCTTTCGTCTCTGAGCATACCTAGTCTTGCTCTTAAGATTTTTTTCCGTCGAAAAGTGTACTAATGAGACGAAAATCGGACGTGTGTTGACGGACGATAAAAATTATATAGCCTGCACATCAGGATTTTGTCGGCCGAAAAGTCGGAGTCGGCTGTCGAAAGCACCATACTAACAATCCGAAAATCGGCAGATTGGTCGACGGACGAAATTTCCCTTCAGATTTTCTTATCGTGTGTACGGGCCTTTACTCCTGACTAGGCAGAGAAAAAAACGAAATGCCTAGAGCGTGAAGTGGGAGATTATCCGCTAGGACTGCCCTATAGGCATGGTAAAGCTTTTTCCTGCCTTGTGTCCTACTCCTGTAGGTAGTAGCATAAATTCTGAATGGACACAAATAGGACATCCATATCGTTCTACATCAAGCCAGAAGGAGATGCGTTGCCAAGACCAAACATACACCACCCATGTGAAAGGGGCCTTAGCTGGTCAATATATTTTAAAATTGCTTTTTTTTTTTTTTGTGTTCAGATCAGCAATGTATTGCTAAACTGTGTTAAAATAAAGAGAAGCCATCATTATAGAGATCGCTGCTGCTCGATATAAGTTGTTTGACTTCTTTGCTAAAGAATATCTTCAATCCTGCAGTTTTTCTATCCTATTCCTTCATATTTGTCAGTCACTGATGACAATGGCATGATTCCCTTTTTCTTGCCCAGCATCATCTGTAGGGTTTATACAGCAGGGTGTTAATCTACATCTACAAGCAGGCAAGGTAGTTTTGTTGCTTTAACTACTAGGACCCCACAGTAAATATGTACATGAACAGCTAATTCTGGCTTTGTAGCAAGCAGTAATAAAAAAAAAAAAAAAAAAAAAAAAAAAAAAAAGGGAAGCTGACTGTCTCTTTGCGTTCAAGGAAGCCCACTTCATGGAAAAATGTAGATTAATTAATTCCAATCTGGCGTGAAGACACAGTGAGGCAGTTGTCTGCTGGCTTATGTTTTCACTTGCCTAATGTATGTTTAGACAGATCCAACCTTAAGCTGTACTAATTTAGTGCTTTTTCTGCCAGTGTTTCAAATAGAGCTGGAGACAATTATAGAAATCCCTTATTACGGAAATGTGGGTAGATCGGTTAAGTGATTTTACAAGTGCATCCTGAACTTTAGCACTTATAACAATCTAGATTGACTGTAAACATTATTCCTTTACTGTAGCAAGTTTTTCAGAAATGCAGTGTAAAGAGCAGTAATGTGTTGTAGCTAACCCATAGAAACTCCCTGTAAACCATCTGTTATGTGGCTGTAGATCAAATAACATTTTGCAAAAGAGGAAAATAGGAAAGGTGGATACTCCCCTTTCTCTGTGATCTATTGAGGGACATAGCTTGATTATATTTTGGCAACCTACGGTGATACTGCTGCCAACAGGAGAAAAGAACACACGGCACATACAAACTGAAGGTCAGCTCCTTAGACACCTTAAAGCGGAGTTCCGGGCACAAAAATTATTTTTTTTTTGTGCCCCTCCGCTAGGTAGACCTGACCTGAAAAGGAATTGGATAGTTATTTTTATTTTTTTTGTTTACTCACCTTTTTATTGAAGATCGTAAATACTCACCTCTGACTGCTTCCTCCCTCGGAGCCGCGGCTCACCCCCTCACTTCCTGTGCTGCGATGATTCCTGGGAGCTAAACGTCATCGCTCCCAGGAATCAATGCGCCGCACCGGCCCCGCTCGTCACTTCCGGGCGACGCCGCATTCCCCTGCTAAACAGCTTCTGGGCATGCCCAGAAGCTGTTTAGGAATGCGGCGCCGCGTCGGAAGTGTCGAGAGGGGCCGGTGCGGCGCATTCTGGGAGAAGAAGACGCGGAAGAAGACGCAGAAGAGGACCGCGCCGGCTTCAGCTGCCCACAAGAGAAATGGAAACGCTGTGGAAGAAATTTTCTAAGTAAGTATTTCTTCTAAAAAGGTAAGTGCGAACTGGGACAGATCAGAGGCTAGCCATTGTGGAATGTGCTAGCCCTGACTGTCCCGGGGGTATGTTCATCAAAAAATGACATCTGTGCCCGGAACTCCGCTTTAAACCTGTTCAGTAAAGCTTGTTGTCCTTAAGTGATTGTCTATCTCCCCTCTGCTAAATTTTTACCTAAATTGGAAAGAGGTTTCTGCTATCAACTATTCCTGGTAGATTCAGGTCACATATTGGAACTTCTAGAAGGTTCTCAAGTGAGAGCAGGCCTCTGCTTTTCAGGTCAGAACCATATATCTGGGGATTCCTTGCCGAGTTATCCAGACCAGGGCTGTGGCAGTTTTTTCTGTTCCCATTTCCGAAGACTCACTTGTGGCTTCTGGCGGTTGGGCACTGTTTTAGGTCCAAACTGTCTTTTTTCTATAACAATGTGATGTTTTTGTTGATGTCCCCTTATGCCCGGGTACAGTTTAGCCTGAACTGACATTTGAATTACCCACACTGTGTCAGATATCCAGCTGGACAAGGCACCCGTCTTCCACACTGGACAGACCTGGACAAGCACACACTGACGTTGAGCCATTTGTCTCCCAGACAGGGAACTTCCTGTCCCCGAGTGGAGCCCTACTGACTCCTATGCCGAGACCTTCCAACTCCTGGCTGGAGCCCACATCGGTCTCTTGATGGGAGCGCCAAGCTTTGCCCAAGACAATCATTATAAGAGTTGTGTGCATCTGGACACCTAGCCTGCCAGTTTCTTGCAAAGGACACTTGGTTGGAAACTTCTTCTCACCCATAACACTTTGAAGTTTCCAAACATAGGACTCCAATATGGGAATTCCCAAACCCCAGAAGAAGGCTGTAAAAACTGTTTTTTTTTTTTTTTTATACTCAGGAGCCCCACACTGTGCATACATGCAAATCCTGTGTCCTTTCTACAACAATTATTTACAGCAGCCAGTCCTTGCACTGTCACAACATGTACGCATTAAGTACATGTACTGCTCAGTACAGCATATTTCACCAAACTACGATAGCATAAATCACACACTGTATGCACTATCTGGAATGTTTTACAACAGAAGATCCCACTATGAAAGTAGCAGGATTAGCCCCAGATGAAAGATAAAAAAGCATAATCTCACAGCAGCCATGGCAACTGGACAACCACAGCTTAGGTGGAGAAGTCTCAGTGCCAATCAGTGGGTGAATAAGCTCATCATCCACTGTCCAAAACTTAATTATTCATTTTGGTCAGACTTAAAGTACATCTAAAGCCAAACATTTTTATATTTTGTATAGAACAGTAAAAAGATTGAAACCCTTGTAGTTTTCTTTTGTTATCTGTGCCTTAAAGAGTAGAGGTTTCTTCAATTGTACTGAACTGTACTAAAGATCCTTTAAAACGAGAAATATCCCAGTCCCCCTGGCGACAACTTAAAATGTTGGATTTTTCCTTAATTTAAGTCCTGGTGACAGTGGTACCCACGATGAATGGAGTCATTTTTCCTAATTATGTTTTTTTTTACATTTGCATTGTATATACTTTAAAAACAATATGATATAGTCGGACCCTAATTGGGGTTTTATTTTATCCTTTACACACCATGTGAGTTTCTAGCCAAGCCTTCTTGAGTTCCAAGGAAGGGCAAGCGGTTGGGATGTGGCATTAAAACCAGAAACAGCCAGGCAATCAACATTTTCAAAAAGAAGATTGCAGTGACAGCCCACATGTTTGTCTTGTGACAGGTAGACTTAAAAGGCACTCACCATCCTGTACAAGAAGTGGGAGAAACAGCGTTGGCTCTGTTTGGAAAATGTGTACTCCTTGGATAAAGAGACATTTTATTCATCCTCACCTAGTTGCCGGCTTTACCTACATGGAAGGACTCTTGTGTTGCGGGATGGAGACCGCAAGTCAGGCACGGTGAGTGAAAACAGAGTTCTTGCAGGCCCTGATTCCATGATCGGTTTGCAGTGCAAATAATCTTGCACGTGTGTTGGGAGAAACAGAGTGATTTGTGCACAATCTTTTGCTGTACAGAGATCAGTCAAATAGGAGCTGCAATTGCAATAGAGCACTGTGCCCTTTTTTTTAAATATCTAAGCCTTCAAATGTTACTTAGGCAGATAAAGCTTGACTGTCTCTTGCACATCCTCTCATTTCATAATCAGGAAACTTGTATAAAACAAACACGCTTCTGAGAATTGTCTATAATTACTACCTACCTGTAAACAGGAAAAAAATTAAAACCATGATCATCGTGTATCCCAAGTACAAAATGGTGCTTGCAGTTCCTGTGATTTGAAGCTTAGAGAAAAAATAATGAACTGCATAGATAAAAAGGTAAACAGCAGTGAATCCGCTTGTTAGGAAGGACCTCCACCACCAATGGTAATCCTAAAAGGAAAAAGGTAAAAAAAAAAAAAAGACATTTGAAAAATTCAAACAAAATATAGTACCAACCTTAAGTATGGTCTCTAACGACAGAGCTATAAAAGTGGAACTGAACTCAAAGCAGAGATTGGCTTTTATAGGAAATATTTAGAAATGTTCATTGTGCCTAAACATTACCCTGAAAATTCAGTACTGTGTTGCTCACTTCTCTCTTTGCTGGAGGCTCTGACATAGGGAAGCAAAGCTCTGTGCCTCTATCAAGATGGACGCCCCTGCACAGGGACCCAGTGCAGAACAATGTATGGTATGTCAGTAATGGAGGGAAAGATATGCTGCAAAGAGACCATAGGATATACTGGTGACTAGCCTTTTGCCCTCTGTCTGCTTTTTTGGGCACGGCTTCCAGAGTTCAGTTTCGAAAGTACTGCCTATAGTCTCATCACAAGTAAACCACATCATTTTTTTTAAATAATCCATTTGCATTTTCAGAAAAAATGAAAAGTGAACAATGTACACCCTCCCTATCCCCCCGGTCTCTGTTGTACTTACCCCTGTGGGTGCAGAGCTGTCAAGTGGCCATACAGCCGATGCAGCTGTCCGGTGATTTGAAATCCTCGCTTTTCTCATTCTTCTCTCTGCAGCGCTTCTGGGATGGATCAGAGCAACCAAATAAGAATCACTCTGATACGTCCCAGGAGCACTGCACAGAGAAGAGGGTGAAGAGTGGGGATTAAACATCCCCAAACTACTACACAAGTTGCAAGGGCACAGACAACTCATCACCCATGAAGGTAAATACAGTGGGGACCAGGGGGAGTGTGGGGGGGCCGAGCTCAAGAGGGTGTGAAGTGTTAGTTCACCTTTTCATTTTCTTTCTGAACTTCTCTATTTATTAAGGACTCATTTGCAATAAAGATTTGTATTAAAGTGAAACCATAAAATACAACAGTTCTCCATTGGCAAGAACGTACTCTCCATTGACCAGAATGCAATCCGTTACACAACATTGGCAATTATGAGATGGAAGACTTTGTGAGGTAAACACCTCTCTATGCGGTTACTTGGGGGGTTCCCAAATCAAACAAGAGATATTTTTTTTGCAAATATCCTTCAATAGAACACAACATATTTTTATGGGCAAATTGGGTTAAGTACCTCTGCACACAGATGGAAGTAGCACAGCAAGATGGTAGCTTCTGAACAAGTTATCAGTAGTATTATGAACACCAGAAACAGGAAACCAAACATATAGTACATTTGATGAGACCTACAAAACAAAATACATAAAGTGAACACACAAATGTATGTCAATAGTATACACATCCAATGGAACTTAGTAGAAAACGGACAAACATTTAGTTTTACAATGCACATTAAAAGTGGAACTTTAGTCAGAAAATGAGGTCCTGCTAGATCACTTCAGGCTGGCCCCTTTTGGAGGTATAGCCATTTAAAACATGAAAAATAGGCACCTATACTCTTTAAACACAATAGGCTAGGTGGGACTTTAAGTGAGACCCCAGCAGGTAGTGCCTGGCGTCTCCATCCCTATAACAAGAAAAAAAATGAGGTTGAAGGATTATAAGAGGTGCATGAAAGTCAGCCAGCCCCCAGTCCTATACTCTTTAAAATCCAGTTATACACTGTCACACGGTGCTCTGCACATGCTCAGTTACTCTCCATTTTAGGCACTGCTGAATTTGTAGAGGCCGATCTGCCGACAGCCTTAAAGCAGAATTAAATCCTCCTATCCTTTACAGCCAGGGAAGCTGCTTCTGTTTGAGCTGCAACTGCCATGGTGCTGCACATGTGATCAGTTATGACACCAGCTATTTGATGGTTTGACACTTTGGTTGAGGACTTAAGCAAATAGGACAGTTAATCTCAGAATTCAAGGAAATTTAACTTTTTTTAAACCGGTAAATTGATGGGTTTAGTTCTGCTTTATGATGTACTATTGTTCAGGGTCTCTGGGCTTCAGCAAAATGGCAGCCTCCAGCAAGAAGAAACAGAAGCAATGCTGGAGACAACTTACAGCACACACTTATTTTGGTGGCATAATTAAAAGTTCCTTGCTAAAGAACATTATTTTTTATCAAGTTGCTATGGGTAAAGTTCCCCTTTAATGTCTAGAGAAGCATGATGAGAATTCCATAAAAATAAATGTTTTGGGAAGCCCATATGGCCTTGTATGCATGAAGCCGCTTGGATTCATGTTTACATGCATACAGCTGATGCCTGCCATTGATTGGTACAGGCTGACTGGTGACAGTAAAAATCTATTTTACTTTCTATTGCCATTTGCAGCCATATGCATGAAGCCTAAAATGCAATACACACACTTTACTTTATTTGATTATTTTGACTGATTATTTACATTGCAAACTTATATTAAAAATGTACCCATCTAGGGGGTCGGAATGCTTTTGTTTGATTATTAGGGGCTATACACCCCCTTATTCCACTATGTTTATTGTCCTGTTATTCCATGATGTTTGGATGAGCCAAAAGCTCGGTTTCCTACCTTTGCATTGTTATTGCTTACTGTGTTTATCTGGTGGCTTGTAAAGTGCCTTATTTTCTATTTGTTGCAATAAACGAATTAAAAAAAAAAAAAAATGTACCCATCATCCACAATGAAGGCAGCGAATTTGTAGTAATTACACATTTGAGTTACATTTGCCTGAAAGCAAAATGTTTGATGCAAGGTCTTGCATTTTCATTATCTAGTTGTTCCATATTTTAATTAACGTTTTTACACAGTTTTTAGGTGCTCCCACAAGCAGTCATTTAAACATCAAGGAATAAAAGTTGGTCATACACAGAATTTTTTCAGAGTCTAAATAAAAAAAAACCCAACAAACTCCTCCATGTTATACATCAAGAAAGGTGACTCTCCTGCTGCTGCTATTTTATTCGGACAGCCCACACATTCAATTCAAGTATGTCGGGTGGGAGGGTGGTGACAGAGCCATCCGTGGTGGAACAAATCTTACCCGACTGGCCAAAATTTGCATAGTGTATGGCAAGCTATGGAAAACAACCTTGCAAATGACTGCTGGCTAATTGAGGCATTTATTGTTTTGTTAGGTCAGACCTGACCCGTATTGCTTGTACTGGAAGGGAGGCGCAGTATACTCAGTCACTGTGCAGTAATACTGCATAAAAACGGCACCAAATCCTGCATGTACATTTATATTAAAAAATGTGCACATAAATGAGGGTTTCAAAATATTCACTCTTTAAAGTGTTACTAATCCCACAACAGTAAAATCAGTCTGTACATGCAGTAAAGCATGCTTGTTATACTTGCTGTAGAACCTAAGGGGTAATCCTTTGCATTGTGTATAAAGGCTGTTTAATCCTGTCTTCTCTGACCCTCCTAATCTTCCACTGTCTCCAAAAAAAAATAACCTGATATTTACAGAGCCAGGGGATGGGCTGCACATGCTAAGTTTGGTGTGTATTGCTGAAGAGTTTGTTTTTTTTTCTTGGGAAGATGCATGTGGAGGGGCCTATCAGCACTGCCCAGACAGAGGATAGGAGGAGAATGAAAATTCCTCCAACAAGCTTTGCTAGGAACTGATACAAGTCACAAGACTGTTATATACTGTTGATGAGAAAATGTATCAGTTTATATTTACTAAAATAATTGCATTGTATGTACTGTGGGAGACCAGATATAGTGAATACAGGTTCTGGGATAAGTAACCCTTTCATATCACTGTAAAAATATTGTCAATTACCTATTTTTGTGGTGTTACAAAGGAGTAAGGCCTCTTGCCGGGCTTGCAATGTTTTATGGGTTCCCAGCATAAAGCTCTTCATTCAACCCTATGACACCTCTTACAGGCTTTGCATGTCACTTGCTGAAAGGAAACCTCCACACATTTCAATGGAGAGTTCACCAAAGCATTAGCAATGGAACATTTATGTGTCTCATGCTTGATTTTGTTTAAGCTTTGCAGAGAATTCCCCAGCTTCTACAGTAGCTCAGATAAAAATTTGAGCTTCTCTGGTTGCTAACATCCAACTGGGTAAGAAAGAATTTCATTGCGGTAAAGGTCAGCAGTTAAAAACTGGTGAGGAAACAGACCTTTGACCATTCCACATAAAACATTTTGGGTACAGTGAAGCTGGGCCTATACTAGCACGTTTTCATAGGAACATTTGTAAGATAATTCTAATCGGTACAGCTGATGACTTGATGAATGTTGTTTGACAGTACTTCAACATTTTGTTTGTTTTTAACATTTGATTTTGAAATGGATATAATTTCCCAAACGGAAACCAAATATACTGTTCGATATTTGTTCAAGAAAAAATCTCCATCCTGCTCCTTCAATTTTCCTTGTCACTGCTACCCCACTAACAATTCTAAAATTCTTCTAGTTATGGCCAGCTTAAGTCTGTGGAGATCTGACCATTTTTATGTGCCTTAATCTGAAAGCTTCTAATAATCACATACCTCATTCTCTGAAATATACGTCCAGTACCAAAGACTGCTCCAAAAAAAAAAATTCCTTAATTTTACAGTAATCTTGCTTCAGGTAATAGCGAGACAGAAGCCTTGATTTCGATTGCAAGACATGCAGTCTAAGTTTCTAAAATATAGGTAGAATATAAGTGGGGTATAGGAAAAGGGTTCCATTCTATGTTGTATAGATCTTAAAGCAGAGTTCCACCCAAAAGTGGAACTTCCGCTCATCTGCTTCCTCCCCTCCCCATTTGCCACCTTTCAGGGAGACAGCGCCATGGCGTCGTCCCTCGGATGTTCTGTCCCCCTTCCCCCACCGCCGAGCCAATTAGAATGTGCAGTCGTCATTGTCAGTTTCCCTTAGAAAGAATGGCGGCAGCAGCAGCCGGCAGCCGATCTGAAAACGGCTGGGGTACTGACATTACGGGCTCTCTGGACAGGTAAGTGTCTATATATTAAAAGTCAGAAGCTACAGTATTTATAGCTGCTGGCTTTGATTTTTTTTCCCCAGCTGGAACACCTCTTTAAAGTGTTTGTAAAGGCTGAATTTAATGCATGATGGTAAAAAAAACCTTCAGTGTGCAGCTCCCCCATTTACCCCCCTAATCTCGATATTAAAATCCACAAAAAATCAATTGGGGAGTAAAAGTTCATAAGAATTCCACACACATATGAATGAATGGGGAATCCCAGGAACAGACAGAGTAAAAGTTGTAAGTTGTGAATCCAGAAGCCACCACCAGCAAACACCAGGTGTCCAAGCCTCTTACCGGATCTGACAGACTCCCATTACAGAGATCAGTCAAGCGTGCCCAATAAACAATCACTCATGTGTTGAGCCGATCCCAGATCCAAAAATCTTCCAAGTCAGGCAGCCCAGTCTCAGTGAATGACAGACCTGTTCGTTGATTTATGGCGATGGCCCGGGCGCCTCTTATTTTATTAGGATTCCATCTGGCCTAGATTGTGAAGCAAAGAAATACCAATTCACTCATGACTGAGCATTTTGCAGAGGGCTATCAAAAAAAAAAAAAAAACATTTTTGATAGCCCTCTGCAAAATGCTCAGTCATGAGTGAATTGGTGTTTCTTTGCTGCCGAGGCAACAGATTCAGGAACAGGTTACATTTTCCACTCTAAAAACGGGTTGAACATGTTACAACAGTATGAGTCACTGATGCAAAACACTCATTTAGCCAGTGAAGGGTCAGGATACCAAATACAGGCAGGCTTGTTCCAAATCAGTAACTCTCCAAGTGAAGTGAAGCCCTACAGCAAAACAAGCCAAACAAGTTAGCAATGGCAGTCTCCATATGTCCACCCTGACAAGTTCCTTTTAAAATGATTTGTGTGACACATCCCGAACGACTTACAACATTGTTACAGTAAAGCAACAAGAGTTCAGGAAAGCAAGATCTAGATATGGATTCTACATGGTAGGGCTAAAACTGCACCCATGAACATCAGCTATCAAAGGGGAGCTTCAACTCTACAGGTATTGTCAAAAGTACCACAAACTGTCACTGTATAGTATACCAAGGTACCCTCTTTTTTTCAAGGCACAGTAAGGCATGTTGTAAAACGTGAGAAAAAGTATAAACTAAAGGAAATTATTTGGAGTAAAATAAGACATAAATTAAGTCAGTGATTCTACAGTATCTATTGACAGCAAAATGAAGTTGCAATAAAACAGAAGTATAAAGGTCATCTAAAGCCTTTGGATTTGTCCCCTCAGAGTGGTCGACAGGCATTTTTAATGCAAGGGCATGTTAAATATCTTAAAATAAATACATTTTTAAATTATAATTGTAGCTGGTAAACAGGACTTGTGCACCCTGCCAGATAGTCCTGAATGGGGTGACCACAGCTTTAACATAATTTCCCTATGCGCCTGCAGTTAGATCAATGTGCTGTCAATCTTAAGGGCTGTGGACAAAGCTAGATATGGCAAAATACGGATAGTGTCACCATCCAAGCAGGTACAACAGTGGCAAGGGTGTCAACGTTGCAGTGATTTCACAGCAGAAAGAAGATCATTGTCACCCCATTTTAAAGAGATTGTAAAGTCTCAAGGTTTTTCACCTTAATGCATTCTATACATTAAGGTGAAAAACCTTCTGTGCTGCAGCTGCCCCCAGAGCCCCCCCTTTTTCTTACCTGAGCCCATTAGTTCCAGCGGTGTGCATGAGTGCAGAGGCTCCAGCTCTCTGTCCTCATTGGACAGAGCCGAGCTGCAGCAGCTGTAGGGCCCTGCCCCCTTTCTTTCCTGATTGGCAGACTTTGATTGACAACCGTGGCAGCCAATGGCACCCCAGTTGTCTCTCAACCAATCAGCAGGGAGAGTGCCGTACGGCCAAGGGACTCGTGAACATCGCTGCACAGAAAGGAACCTTAGGCAAGTATTAGGGAGTGCTGGGGGGCTGCTACACACAGAAGGCTTTCTTAAATAAAAAAATGCATTAAGATAAAAAAAACCTTTTGTCTTTACAACTCCTTTAACCACTTAAGGCCAATATGTATTCTGCTACATATGTTTAGTACAAAAAATCCCAATAATTGTACATTGGTTGGTTTGCACAAAAGTTATCACATCTACAAAACTAGGGAACGATTTATGTCATTTTTATTTATATATATTTTTTTTTGTTTTCACTAGAAATGACGGCGATCAGCCCCCTGCTCATTAAAACTTTTCGGGGGACCAGTGACATTACTACAGTAATCTGTGGTAAAAATATGCACTGTTACTGTACTAATGACACTGACAGGGAAGGAATTAACACCAGGGGAGATCAAAGGGTTAAACGTTTCCCTAGGGGGTGCTTTCTAACTGTGTGGAGGATGGGCTCACTGGATGAACAGAGATCTGTATTCCTAAATAGGATCCCTGTGCTCATCACTGACAGAACATCGGTCTGCTGTGTCTCCATCGGAAGTGATTGCGGGTGCCCGGGGGACATCGCGGCAGTCGGACCCGCTGACTGGCTCTCTCTCCCTCTAGTCCACACTAATTGCTACACGAAGCGACGTACATTTACGTTGTTTCACGTAACAGAGCAGACCTGCCGCAGTATAACTGCGGTGGCTGGTAGACAAATGGTTAAGGAAGTTCTTATCCAGTGATTTTAATAGCAGGATCAACAGGTATGTTTTGGGGGTGCCAAGAAAAACAGAGCCCAAACTTGTTGGTATAGGCAGTCCACATCATATTTTTTATTTTGACCATAGTTCTTTGAATACACAGCAGTAACCCTTTTGCTTGTGTTATCAGCAGCAGCATTGGAATAAGGGAAGCCATAGGCTACCGCAGGTTTTCTGAACTGATAGTTTATAGTTTTATTGTTAAATAAATGTGAATGAGCTGCGAAATCTGGAGTGCTTATTCGTTTATTCCCCCTTGGGATAAACCTGAAAGGGTCTTTCACCATAGGATTTGGACTCACGGATTCCAAGGTTCTGTTGTCAAAAATGCTGGGGACACAGAGG
Source organism: Pelophylax lessonae (assembly GCF_965119305.1). Lineage (NCBI taxonomy): Eukaryota > Metazoa > Chordata > Amphibia > Anura > Ranidae > Pelophylax > Pelophylax lessonae. Next base: position 124,983,648 of record NC_138774.1, on the reverse strand, counting down.
ATCTTTGAATCTTCCGTTACAACGGAGGTGTGCATGATTTAGTGAAGAGAAACAAACTTCAATTTAAATGGACCTATTGGGATTCTGGAATATATCCACTTTATGAACTGAAATAGGATTTATGAACTGCAACATTTGGAAAGTTATGATTTATGTACAGAAGGTTCACAAATATTCTCCAGGCACTTGAAGGCAGGCAGAGACAGTTCTAACTCCAGGTAAGCTACCTACCTGTTACTAGCACCTACAACAAACCCCTGAGAGCTAAAAAGAGGGTGGTCCATGAGGTGGTGAAATATCTGGAATCCTACATGCTTTGCCATCCTATATTTAAACTACTAAAGGGGTCAAGAAGAAGCAAGGTAGCCCAATAGGTAAAAAAAAAAATGACCCCTTGCATAAAGGGTAGAAGTCAGGCTAATGCTAAAAGACATTTAAAAAAAAAGAAGAAGTATACAAATAAACTGTATTACCCATTTCTTGCTGCATAATCATTGTTAAGAAACATTTCTTCTTAATGTACAGAAATACATTAATTGTAGCCAATGAGGAAATAAAAAGTTCTGCCGGATAGGGAACAAACTTACCAAATACTGTTGAGAATGAAAAACAGCTGGATAAAAATGCACCCAAAAGGCAGAATACCACCCATAACGATACCAGGAATTGGTTTTGTAAAGAAGGACTGCGTGGGAATCTGACGCGGTATTTGATTTGTGCGGACCGGATGCTCAATAGGCTATAAAAGCAAGCAAGAAAAATGTAAGAAACAGCAAAGGCTAAAAAAAAACAAAACGTCCAAGAGAAGTTTAAAAAGATCACATTTCTAGGCAGCAATCAAAAGTTATGTTGGTTAGATGGGGATTAGGGCACACTGAGGCTGCAGAGGTAAGTCTAACCTTACACACAGTGTAAAGATCTGCCACAATCAAGGTATTCTGCACTTCTTACTGCTCCCATTGACCTGCGCTTTAGTTTATTAAAAGCCAATATAAAATTAATACTACTTAAAATTAATAAAATAAAATAACTAAATAATTAATAAAATAAAATTAATAACATACTAAAGGGGAGGCAGAATAGCAGATGATGGAACTGGCCAGAAAATTGAATTATTCATTTCTGGAGGAAAGTATAACTTTACACATCCACCTAAAATAAGTATAAGTAGAAAATTAAATTTGCTTGTCTTCCATATTTTTGACAGTACTGTCTCAAATAACCAATGTAATGACGTACACTATTTATTTTCAATCGTCATTTTACCTGTAATTTTATCTACTTCAACTTCAGAAATATCCCCCTGCTGATAATTAAATGTAGTAGGCACCAGATGCTCTAGTGAGTGTGTATTTGTTGCAGACAATGGAAAATGACTGCGTTAGTGGAGAAAAAAAACAAACAAAAACGTATTGATGAGAGTGAGAGCCGGTTCACACTGAGGCGACACGACTTCGGGGGGCGACCTGTGAAGTCGCGTGCACCGCGACTTCGGCGCGACTTGCAGGGACTTCACATAATGGAAGTCTATGCAAGTCGCTCCGGGGTCGCCCCAAAGTAGTACAGGACCCTTTTTCTAAGTCGGAGCGACTTGTGTCGCTCCTATTAGAACGGGTCCTGTACTACTCAATGGACCGCGACCGACGCGACTGGTCAGGCTGACAAGTCGCGCTAATGTGAATGGGCTCTGAGAGTGATGACACCTCGTGTCCATACCATGTATCACGAAATACATGGGGATTCACAAATGGCTTAAAGTGGAACTTCACTCTCTCAATCAACATTGACTATTTATCCGTATGCTGCTAGCATTAGTTAATAGATAGGAATGTTTCTTCAGATACTTCCTGGTTTTCCAACCTAGGCAAATGATGTCCTACATCCCAGAGTCTTCAGTAGGGGAGGAGGGGTTTTCTCAGCTAAGCACATTCTCCTGCATGCATGCCTGAGCTAATGGCAGATGGATTACAGGAACTAAATACTACATTAATCATCTGCCCTTACTCAAGATGGCTATGGCCAGAAATGCTAGGAGGATGTTTTTCAAAATTATTTATTAACAAAATAAAGCATTGAGACATGGATAGATGGGGGAGTTTGTTTTGAATATTAACAATGAATAAAACATTTTTGATCGACATCCAGGCCCCGATTATTACTTATGAGGAAATGAATGCGTTGGGCGTAGCTAATGCATGTTACGTTGCCACACCTACTTGGACCGTTAATTTTTGTGAAGCATTGTTTGGATCCTCTATCATGCATCCTGTTAATGTTATGCATACATAGCTTGTATTGATTTTTTTCATGCGAGTAGTATTCATACTTTGAAGTGCAATAAAACATTTTAGACAGTTTTACACTATGTGGGTTCTTCTATGTTTATTTTACGTGGAATTTTGTGCATACAGCCAAACAATTTTAACCAGATTTCTGCTTGAAGGGATTGTTTTATGTGGATTTGACTGTAGTGGAGTCCTTATGTTCTGGTAAGAGTCCACTGCTTGTGGTTGATGAAGGTTCACATAGTGACTACCAAAGTGTATTGAGCACTCTATGTCTGCAAAGTGTCACTGTGGTGTTTTGGAAGACCTAATTTGGACTTTTTTTCCCCACTTACATTTGCATATGTGCTTGTTTCATATTTTCGATGTTATGTCTCACTTTAATTGAGTCACCTTGCACATTATCATATTTTAGCGTGGCAATTTACACAATTACCACTGTTATATAGTTTGACTATTTTTTTGCCAGCCGTTATTTTTTCGGTTTATATACCTGCCAGCATGCCTTATATTATTTTTTATACTTGCTTTTAGCAGTGAACTTCACTGCTATAAGCAAATATTTTTACTGAATGACAGTGTGTAGACACGGTCTATTGCTGTGATTAACTGTAATTGGTCCCAGCTAATCACATGGTACAAAGAGGCTCTGTCTGTACCATGTGATCACTGTGTCCAATCACAGCTAGCAACACAAATGTATACAATGAATGGCATGAAAGGAAGCGGTCATGTGATCTGCTGTGATTGGTTACAGTGATCACATGACACTGGCATCGGGCCAGCATAGTAATCAGTGGTCAGCTGAGTCCAGTGGTTGCAAAGGGTGACAGATCGTTTTGGAGCAAATCCCAGAGAGTCCTCGCGAGGCGCGTTCGCGGAAGGACGTCATGTGACGTCCTCCCAGAGTAATAAGGTTCCCGTCCATCATTTTACAATGACATGGGTGAGAAGCAGTTAAAGAATAGAATTGTGAAAAAAAAAAAAAAAGCAAAAAAGAAAAAAAAAAAACCTTTTTTCTTTTTTAAGGTCAGTCCTGCAATAAAAATCTTTTAAAAAGAGGCTGCTGAGTAAGCTCCAGAGAGTACAGAAACTGCCATATTGTATTGATCTGCTGTGTGATGGTGTTCAAATCAGATCTGAAAAGTAGTGACATTTTTCTTAAGAACCTCACTCTATCTTAGCAGCAGCAGCAGCAGCAGCAAGTCTTGCTGCTCACTATCCAATCACAGTACCGGTTGAAAAGCTAAAATGAGCTGAGGTGTGTGAAGGAAGGACTGTAAAGAGAACTATACCAACTACTTACAAACTGTGCTGCCACACGCTAAATAGAAGGAATGCAAGATTTAATCAACACTGCATCGGTCTTGCTTCTGTAGATCTAAGAGTCTCAGCTGGTCTGACTGCTGTGTCTCTGTAGGCCTAGAAGCAGCAGCACTCTGGGTCTGCCTTTCTCTTGTCTCAGCACATTAAAGCAGAACTACATGCTAAAGGGGAGGGGGGTTATAAACCCTGTCAGTTTTTTTTTTTGCCATCTGTGTCTCACTGTGGAGCTTTTCCTTCACTTTCTGTCTTAAAGCCAAAACAGGAAGGAACAATAAACCCCTGGTTGTCACAAGGGTCACCAGAACTAGTGTCAACATTTGATATCCCCTCTGTTGCTGTTCTGGGGACAACCCAAAATTTGGGATTTTCTTTTACTTTCACTCTTTGTGATAACAGTAAGCAAGAGTAATAGGCTGAATCTCCCTAATGGAGGGACAGACTGCAAAAAAAAAAAAAAAATGACAAGTGTTTTGATTCCTCTGCACTCTGTCCAAAACTAAATACATTTGCCTTTAGTTATACTTTAAATGTACAGTAGTACAAGTCTCAGCATGCAATAATGGGATTTTTGACTTACCGTAAAAAATACATTTCTCTGAGGTTCATTGATGAACATTGACGATTCTTCTTAACCATTGGGTTATATTGCCCATACAGGAGTAGGACACTATGCAGGAAAAAGCTCGACTACGCCTATGGGCAGTCCCAGGGGGTATACACCCACTCTCAGCTATAGGCACTCCGTTTTGTTACATGCAGTGTCAAAAGAAAGCCAACTCCACAGAGGGGTGGGTGCTGTGTCCGTCAATAAACATAAGAGAAAAGGATGTTATGGTAGGACAAAAAAAACTATTTTCTCTTTCGTTCACTGACGGACACAGCTCCAGAATCTTCTTGACCATTGGGACGTCCCAAAGCACTGTCAAACATGAGGGGGTGGGAAAAACCCAGCAAAAAATAATTCCCAAAGGCTAACCCTAGCCAACTAGGTAACATGGAGCTGAACCAGGAACAACTGGAGCTCACCTGAAAACATACACCCTCAAAGAGGACTAGTCCTTCCGAACAGCAGCCTGCAAAACCTTGAGGCCAAAAGCAGCATCCGCAGATGCCAGCACATCTACTTGGTAAAATTTTGTGAAAGTGTTCACAGACGACCAGGTGGCCGCCAGGCAAACCTGAATCACTGACGCCTGATGGCAGAAGGCCCAGGAGGCACCAAAAGACTGTGTAGAATGCGCCTTAACAGGAAAAGGAGAAACCTGACCCTTGATTGAATAGGCCTGCACCACCGTCTGTCTGATCAATCTGGAAATGGTCACGGAAGACGCGGCCAACCCCTTGCAAGTTCCATCCGTAAGAACAGTGAGTCTGATTTCCTAAACGGCTCGGTTGCCGCCAGGTACACCCTGACCACCTGAACTACATCCAGAGAATGCAAGGCAATCTCCTTAGGATGCTTAGGGTTAGGACACAGGGAAGGCAAAACAATGTCTTCATTCAGATGAAAACCAGAGACAACCTTAGGAAGAACGACAGACAAGGGTACCACTTTATCTCTGTGAACCACCAAATAAGGTGAACGACAAGACAAAGCTGCCAGCTCCGACACCATCCATGCAGAAGTAATCGCAACAAGAAGGATACCTTCTGGGACAATGTAAGCAGAGGAATCTTGCAAATATTTTCAGAAGGCGGTTTCTGAAGAACCAACAGTACCAAATTGAGGTCCCACGGAGGCAACGGAGACCGCACAGGTGGAGCCAAGTGGCAAACCCCCCTGAACAAAGGTGCGAACCAAGAAATGCGTAGCCAAAGGACATCGAAAGAAAATCGTCAAGGTCGAAACCTTGCCCTTGATGGTACCCAAGGCTATGTGCTGTTCCACACCTCTTTGGAGGAACGCCAAAATACGAGCCACTGAAAGGAACGGGGAGAAACCCCAAGAGACTCACACCACGCAATGTACGACTTCCAGACGCGATGGTAAATCTTTCTAGAGGTAGATTTTCTAGTCTTTAATAGCATGGGAATCACTGAGTCAGACAACCCCCTATCTTTCAGCATCTGGCTTCCAATAGCCAAGCCTTTAAAGCCAGCAACTGTAAAGCAAGATGGAAGATCAGTCCTTGGACCAACAATTCTTCTCTGAGAGGGAGTCGCCAAGGGACATCGGCGACCAGCCGTATCAGATCCGTGTACCAAGACCGGCGATGCCAGTCTGGGGCCACAAGAATGACCGGAACTTCTGAAGGTTCGGAATCCAACAGAACTCGCTCAGAGATCACAGAGTGATCTCCAAAGTGTCCATCAGTGCAGTCGGAGACTCTGGATGATCTTCTTCTACGAGCAGATACCGTAGTACCGCGATCCCCCACTGACACAACAATGCTAGTACTGGGGCCAACACTGTGTGAAGACCAGAGGAGGCGAGACCAAAGGTAAACGCCTTTGATAATGCTCCTCGCCCATGGCAAAGCGGAGGAAGCGCTGGTGACCGGCACATATTGGAATGTGACGGTAAGCATCACCGAAGTCAATAGAAGGGAGAAAATCCCCCAGATGTATGGACGCCACTACTGTGCGGATTGACTCCATTCGGAACTTCTGTACCCGCACAAGCGCCTTGAGGTCCAGAAGTGGACGTACCTTGCCTTCCTTCCAGGGAACTGTAAACAGGTTTGAGTAAAACCCCTGAAAAAATTCAGAAGCCGGAACAATCACTCCATGAAGTAACAAGGCTTGCACTTCTCCAAAAGGGACTCCGTAAGCCATCTGGGACAAGTGCAGGTTGGAAGAACCTGTAGCTGGACCGAATTACTTCGTGGACCAATTTGACCTGTACCAGAGAGGTCCAAGGATTCAGAAAACCCTGAAGACATTCCCCCACCCCAGATAGGGGTGAGGGTGCCCCTTTATGCAGAGAAAGCCTTGTTCGCATGTCTGGAAGAGTCCCTCGTGGCTTCCCAGACCAGGTCCTCTTGGAACCTCCGGGGGAGGCCCTGAAGGACTTTTATCCCTTGAGGGACGAAAAAAGCCCCTTATGAGTCGAGAATGGCCCAGGTCTACTAATGATGTCATTAAAGAAAGCTCCAAGCAGGCGATCCCCCACAAAGGCGAGATAAGGCCTTCTAAGAAGTCTGGTCTGCAGACCAGCATTGTCAGCCAGATAAGATGCTGAAGGACCACTGCTGATACAGACAGCCTAAACTCAAAAGGGGCATCCAAAGAGGCATCACAGATAAACAGTAGCCCCTGGGTCAACTGATCCACCAGCTCTGCAAAAGCAGGGGGAAGCAGTTTCCCCTCCAGGTCCCAGCATAAACGTTTAGCCCAATCATCAGATTGCGACACCAGGGCAATAGTAAATACCAGCCTAAGCCGAACTAGCCATAGTGAAAACATATGGCAGGCCAGAGTCTCTGCTCTCCTATCAACCAGATCTTTAAAGGCCAAGGACTCCTCAAACGGAGGGTAAGAGAGCTTTATTTAACCTGGAAACTGTTGAGTCCACTACAGGTGGGACCGTCCACTTTTTAAGCAGGGAATCCTTATAAGGATATCACATAGCAAAACACTTAGGGTGCATTTTGGAAAACCCCACTGTTATGTGACAATATTGTCAAAGCAAGTGGGAAAGAAGAACACCCCCGCCACAGTGGAAGACCTGTGGTACCAAAAGGGACCGGGCAGTATCCTGATTGTCCCGCAGAGTTATATGCTAAAGTCACCCTGAAAAACATAATTAGGGGAGGGCCGCCGAATGCGATCCCGCAAGGGGGGGGACGCCAACCCAGGGTCCACGAATGGACTGCTTACTGGACCCCGCAAAAATCAAGGTGGGCCCCTCCATATAGCCCCGCACAATAGGAAATAGCCCCCTTAAAAGAGGGCCGCCTGCCATGACGTGGACGCTCAAGCAGAGTATCCTGATGGTCCCGCAGCACTAAGAGAGGTGGGTGCCCTCCACAATAATGGTGGCATGGTTGACATAAAAGATTAAACCGCCCCCACAGCGCCACACCCCCAAAGGAGGTGCCAAGCTGGTCGCATGGCCTAGTAGGCCTGAGCCACTAATTCAGGGAGTCCTTGGATCTCCGACTCAAACTAATCAGACTGTCCAGGGATAAAGGGATCCTTGTCCCATTTGTCAAGGATCTCCCGTTGCAAAAGTTTTGTGTGGGCCTGAGCATATGGTACGGCCTTGAAGGAGGACACCATCAAGCCCAGCACCCGGACATTAGCCAGATCACACGTCTGATGAGCACACTTACCACTGACGCTCTGGCCGTGAGCGGAAGAACGTCCAGGTTAGCATTACATACAAATTGCAGAGTCTGCGATAATTGGTCAGCAAGTTCCAGGGCAGATGACGGTAACAGGGTTACCGTCAGTGCCTCTCTCAGAGCCTTTACCCATTCAAACATAGTCTGAGAGACTAGAATGGTAGTCAGGGCAGGCCTGAGAGTAGATCCCACTACCGTATACAGGTGTCGGGATAAGACCTCAATACATCTGTCAACCGGATCAGGGAGAGATGAGGATTCTGCCACCGGTAAAACCTTGGCCTTGTGAATACCACATATCTGGGGGTCCACCTGAGGGGGGGCCGTCCATTTGTGTAAGATTTCTTCCTCAAAGGGGTAGCGTCTAGCCAAACGTTTTGGAATTGCAAGCGTGCGATTAGGTCGCCGCCATTGTTTCTCCACCAAAGCAGACAAAAGACTTCGGGACAAGGGAAAACCTTGGATGATTTCTTTGTCCTTAGGGATCCAAAGGATACCAAGGCTCCTTGTGAATTTAGAAATCGCATCCGTGATTTTTAGGGTGTCCCTCACTGAGGATACCAAAGCATCTACCAGCGTCTTTTCCTGTGCAAAGGCGGGTGTGGAAACATCCTCTTCCGCTTCAGAAAAGCCTGAATGTGGGGACGCATCCTCCAAAAGGGGGTCTGCGTCACCGGCGACCATATTGGCCTCAAAATCTGAGGTCTGCGATGAGACAGGCGAGGGCCGAGGGCGTTTCTTAGTAGATGCTGCTGCAAAAACGTTGTCCATTTTTCTGGACATTTCTTACATCACAGACAATAAAGTCACATCATCAGCATCAGAAGTGGGCCCCAATGATACATCGACGGTCGCAGACAAACTTGGGGAATCCATGTTTGACATATGGACAAACAGTAGGATTGCACAGTATGAATGTAAAGAGCAGACAGGGAAACGGGGCAACACCAGAACCTGCACTGGAAGGGGTTAAACAGAAGCTTCTCCTGAAAACAGGAGCAATGGCCTAAGAGGGAGTAATCTGCGCCCAATCGCCAAACATTAAACGGCCCTGAGGCTAAGTGAGGTTACAAGGGCACCATAGGTCCCAGCAAGTCCGCCGCTACCAGTGTGCACTGTGCCTTTAAGAGGCGATCGCGATGCACGCAGCGCTACTCCGGGGGATAATCCTAAGCCCCCTAAAGGCCTGAAACCCCTCTGAAGATGAAAAGGTGAAGGCCAGGGTAATTAAACTCCTCAGCATGGCCAAGAGAACGTAAAAGGAAACGCCCCCACCCACAAGAGCCAGAAGCTCCTTGCTGTTTTGTCTCCGGCTCCAGCAAAATGGCCACCGGCATTACAGTGATAGGGATACCCAGGCAGGCTGCTGAGGCCTGTTAAGGCTGCAGGCCACAGCAAAATGGCGGCTTCTCGCCGATGAGCACGTGACCTCTGGCCTAGTGAGACCTACCCTAGTAACAGGCCTGGGGGCCCAGGTGGGGGTCATCCTAGTGGATGAACCCCCCGCCAAGGTAGCTGTATGAGGCGCAACCATGTACCCCCTTCCGAGGCCTCCCCCCCCCCCCCCCCCACTGTCCACTACCCGGTATAGCACCTGAGGTGACTTCCATAGGGGACCCCCCGCTAAAAGTGTCCTGGGGGTCCAGAGCCCAGGGTAGGGAGAGGTCAGAGTAGGAGGGGGAAGGTCCCAGGTGACCCCTCATAGTGGGCGAAGGGTGGTAGGAGGTATGGGTACCCGAGGGTCCTACTCACCTATGGAGGAGCCCACATCCACCCCAGATGAAACAAACAAAGATAAAATTCCCAGTTCAATTTGCCAACCAGTCTGCTTACCAACCAAATTGGCCTGTCTAACAGTTTGCGTCAATACAGGGGTTTAGTTAGCACACATTTGCAAACGCATGTGAAAGCTGCAGGGCCACGTAAAGGCTCCCTGTTACCTGCAGTCCTAACTCTAATGAATTTTAAAGAGTCTCCACAGTGGGAGCACATGCAAGCTAATGGATAGATAGGGGGCAGGTGAGCCTGGAGGTGGCCCATCCCTCCTGAAAGGTAATTGGGGGCATAATGGGAGCCCAGCTGATAGTATTACAGCAAAGGCACCCAGTATGTCCACTCACCAGTACACATATACAACAAAGAAAATGGCCTCTGCCCCCATCTATAACTGGCCTTAATAGCAAAGAACACATGGAAGGGCAACGCACTTCTAACTAAACCCCTGTATTGACGCAAACTGTTAGACAGGCCAATTTGGTTGGTAAGCAGACTGGTTGGCAAATTGAACTGGGAATTTTATCTTTGTTTGTTTCATGTGCGTTGCCCTTCCATGTGTTCTTTGCTATTAAGGCCAGTTATAGGTGGGGGCAGAGGCCATTTTCTTTGTTGTATATGTGTACTGGTGAGTGGACATACTGGGTGCCTTTGCTGTAATACTATCAGCTGGGCTCCCATTATGCCCCCAATTACCTTTCAGGAGGGATGGGCCACCTCCAGGCTCACCTGCCCCCTATCTATCCATTAGCTTGCATGTGCTCCCACTGTGGAGACTCTTTAAAATTCATTAGAGTTAGGACTGCAGGTAACAGGGAGCCTTGACGTGGCCCTGCAGCTTTCACATGCGTTTGCAAATGTGTGCTAACTAAACCCCTGTATTGACGCAAACTGTCAGACAGGCCAATTTGGTTGGTAAGCAGACTGGTTGGCAAATTGAACTGGGAATTTTATCTTTGTTTGTTTCATGTGCGTTGCCCTTCCATGTGTTCTTTGCTATTAAGGCCAGTTATAGGTGGGGGCAGAGGCCATTTTCTTTGTTGTATATGTGTACTGGTGAGTGGACATACTGGGTGCCTTTGCTGTAATACTATCAGCTGGGCTCCCATTATGCCCCCAATTACCTTTCAGGAGGGATGGGCCACCTCCAGGCTCACCTGCCCCCTATCTATCCATCAGCTTGCATGTGCTCCCACTGTGGAGACTCTTTAAAATTCATTAGAGTTAGGACTGCAGGTAACAGGGAGCCTTGACGTGGCCCTGCAGCTTTCACATGCGTTTGCAAATGTGTGCTAACTAAACCCCTGTATTGACGCAAACTGTTAGACAGGCCAATTTGGTTGGTAAGCAGACTGGTTGGCAAATTGAACTGGGAATTTTATCTTTGTTTGTATCATGTGCGTTGCCCTTCCATGTGTTCTTTGCTATTAAGGCCAGTTATAGGTGGGGGCAGAGGCCATTTTCTTTGTTGTATATGTGTACTGGTGAGTGGACATACTGGGTGCCTTTGCTGTAATACTATCAGCTGGGCTCCCATTATGCCCCCAATTACCTTTCAGGAGGGATGGGCCACCTCCAGGCTCACCTGCCCCCTATCTATCTATTAGCTTGCATGTGCTCCCACTGTGGAGACTCTTTAAAATTCATTAGAGTTAGGACTGCAGGTAACAGGGAGCCTTGACGTGGCCCTGCAGCTTTCACATGCGTTTGCAAATGTGTGCCAACTAAACCCCTGTATTGACGCAAACTGTTAGACAGGCCAATTTGGTTGGTAAGCAGACTGGTTGGCAAATTGAACTGGGAATTTTATCTTTGTTTGTTTCATGTGCGTTGCCCTTCCATGTGTTCTTTGCTATTAAGGTCAGTTATAGGTGGGGGCAGAGGCCATTTTCTTTGTTGTATATGTGTACTGGTGAGTGGACATACTGGGTGCCTTTGCTGTAATACTATCAGCTGGGCTCCCATTATGCCCCCAATTACCTTTCAGGAGGGATGGGCCACCTCCAGGCTCACCTGCCCCCTATCTATCCATTAGCTTGCATGTGCTCCCACTGTGGAGACTCTTTAAAATTCATTAGAGTTAGGACTGCAGGTAACAGGGAGCCTTGACGTGGCCCTGCAGCTTTCACATGCGTTTGCAAATGTGTGCTAACTAAACCCCTGTATTGACGCAAACTGTTAGACAGGCCAATTTGGTTGGTAAGCAGACTGGTTGGCAAATTGAACTGGGAATTTTATCTTTGTTTGTTTCATGTGCGTTGCCCTTCCATGTGTTCTTTGCTATTAAGGCCAGTTATAGGTGGGGGCAGAGGCCATTTTCTTTGTTTCACATCCACCCCAGGCCCGCTAATCAGACGGGGGGACTGTACTTACCGGACTACGCTGCTGAGGGTGGGCATCCATCCTGACGGACTGCCTCTGCACCGCAGTGAGGGCGCTGTCGGCCAAGGGGCACACTGCAACACTGACATGCCAGGTGTGCGTGTCCCGGCGGGGTGTTTCACCCTCAGGCCAGTCCCCGTCCGTGGGACTATAGTCGCTATGGAGACCCTGCGCGGAGCTACGGTCTGCAAGCGTTCGCTGGCACAAACTGGGAGACCGTAAGGCTCTCATATAGCCAGTCCGAAACCCAGCCGGCATTCCAAAGGAACTGGAGTCAGCAGCAACAAAAAATAAATAAAAAAAGGTTCCCTTTAAGACATTTAAAACAGATCTAGGACAAAAAGGTCCCAGCAGGGAGCTCTTTGGCCACTCCTAAGACCAGGCAGCTAAAACTGAAGATGCAACGGTGAGGCCAGGAGTAATAACCCAGGGGCCCCGCCCCCCTGGGCATGTCAAAGCCTTTGGCTCTACCTAGTTACTCCTAGTGGGATGGGCTTATTACCCATCCGTCTATGATTTAAAGCAGCAGCTACATCCGTCGGTGGACAAAAGAGAAATCTATCTAAAAGGAAAAAAATTGCAAGGACCAGAGGTCCCAACAAGGGACTAGGTCCTTCTCCTGACTAGGCAGAAAAAAAACTGAGTGCCTATAGCCTAGTGTGGGTGTATACCCCCTGGGACTGCAAATAGGCGCAGTCAAGCTTTTTCCTACCTAGTGTCCTACTCCTGTAGGGGGGTAGTATAACCCAATGGTTAAGAAAAAACAGGAGCTGTGTCTGTCAATGAACAAAAGAGAAATAGACATTTCTCCTGTCTGCAGAACTAAAGTGATTGGTTGGGTTCACAACAACAATTGTATCAGGTAATATATTGTTTTACACAACACCTTGTATAAAAGTCCCATGTCATGCATGATACTTTTTTTCCCCCATGCCTTTGTTATTCACAGGATCATTAGGTGAAAATAAATGTAAATAGGCATGAAAAAGGAAAACAAATGCATCCACTACACTAAAGACTGATAACCAATAAAATGTAGCTTATTTTTTTGTTTTCAGATTTAGATACGCTTTAATAATGTGTCAGAAAAACTGGATTATTCTCTTCTGGTACTTACTCTCTCTTTAAATCCGAAGTATGCTCCTAGGAATGTTAAGGGAACAGAAATTCCAAACCACATTGCCAGGATAGCCACAAGCGTCCCAAAGGGGATTGCAGCTGAAGATCCTTTAACCCATAAAATTACATTCATGATGAAGAAATCAGCAAAAATAATTCTGTGGAAAAAAAAAAAAAAAAAAGAAGAATTGACGTTAAATTACTACCAATTGTATTACATAGATATAGTAGTAGCTTTAGCAAGGTGGCCCTCTGGTGGTCAAATGTAGTAAACAGATGTCCATGCATATTCTTTATAATAAGCATTAATAAAGTTTTGTTATATAGGATGCTCCTGAATACAAATCCAATTTTTGACTTCTTAAATAAATGTAAGAAACGCAATAAGTCAATCAAAAATGCAATCCTTAAAATGATCCTACACACAAATATATATTTCCTAGGCATGACAGAAGTGGACCCATTCTTTACATAATTCTTCAATATTATAAAAAAGAATCATGGTTTTAAGATTTTAAAAATGCATTAACATTGCAAGCTACCATCAACCACAAATTTCTTAAACAGAGGGGGAAAAAAAAGTTCATCTCTCCTGAAACCACGGCAATAGCACTTCATTTTTAGATCAACTTCCCCTGCCTGAATGATTAGGAATTTTTAAAGCAGACGTATGGGCAAAGCTTTTTTGGCTCTACTTCTCCAGTGTGTCATAGGAGTACACCACTTAGTTTTGCACTCCTGTGCCCAGATTCATCCGGCAGTAGGCTAAAACTCGCTGTCGGCTGACGTCACAGAGCCAGTCCAGGCTCTGCAAGGATCCGAACAATGTTGGAATCCACCCAGATGCCTGATCAGCAGTTGGCTTAGCCTTCCAGCGTACCACTGAGAACCTAAACCAGTCGCTCTGGCCCCCTCCACACCACAGCCTGGCGCTCCAGTGAGCGCTGGAGGGGCACAACACAGACCGTTATCACCCTGTGTTCAAAGCGGACCTGAGAACTGAGCGATCAGCGGTCATTAATGGCTCAGTTCTCTGTGTAGAGCTGATGGGAGGGAAGTTGCAGTATCAGATCGATGGTATTTTTAAAAAGAAAAATAATTTTTTTTACACTGGCACTTTTATTTTAAGCCTTGATATTATGTGACTGGTTGCTGGAGGGAGCCCCATTTTTTTTTTTTCAGCAAAAAGCAAACCACCAGCAAAATACTATTACCTTAGAACATGTTGTTTGATTTTTCAAAAATACTTACTTGAGTTCTGCTTTAAGTAGACTAGTAGTGGTAGTACTAAAATGTATGTACTTTTTGCTACATAAAACAGAAGCCGATTTATGTCTTTTGTGACCCCAGTGGTGAAGTATTTGCATTAATATCTGTGGCAACCAATGTAACCTAGGTAGAAAGCTTTCTTTAAGCTTCCCTCAACTGAACTCCACAGCCCATCCCATATATCTTCTAAAAGAATACAGGAAAGGAAAATAGTATTTTTATACTTTCCATAAAATCCATTTCTCTGAGTTTGACGGACACAGCACTCTGTAAATCATCAACTAGTGGGTTACATTACCTCCTTCAGGATTAGGAGTAGGCAGAACAAAAAAACACCTGGCTATGACCATGGGCCGTCCTCAGCTGGTATATAACCCCCCTCTCTGCTCTAGGTAATCAGTGTAGTAGCAAGCAGTATTAGAAGTATCAGAACTCCATAGAGGGGTGAGTGTACTTGCCTTCAAATGGATTTGAAGGCAAGTACAATATAATTTTCTCTTTCATTCATCAACGGACACAGCGCTCCATAAATCATAACTAGTGGGAAGTCCAAAAGCAGTGCCAAAAGCAAAATAACCAAAGGGTAAACATAAGAGTCCTTAACCAGGACACAGGAGCCTTAACCGTGTCACAGGAGCCCCGTCTGAAAAATAAAAGTTTAAAGGAAAAACAACGCCTCAAGAGGGAACACCCCTCTTAAACAGCAGCCTGCAAAACGTTGCGGCCAAAAGAAGCATCCGCAGATGTCAAAGTATCTACCTTATAGATTTTTGTAAAGGTATGCACGGACGACCAAGTGGCCGCCTTGCAAACTTGCAATTTTGAAGCCTGATGACAGAAGGCCCAAGAAGCACTCAGCGCCTGAGAAGAATGCACCATGACAGGGAAAAGGTGGAATCTGACCTTTAATGGAATAGGCTGGAGTCACCATCTGTCTGATCCATTTGGAGATGGTAGCCAAAGAAGCAGCCAGCCCTTTTCTTGGTCTAGCCGTACCCACAAAAAGCGAGTCTGACCTCCGAAAGGACTGCCAGATACGCCCGAATCGCACAAACCACATCCAAGGTATGCAAAGCAAATTCCTTGGGATGAGCCGGCTTGGGACACAAGGAAGGCAACACAATGTCCTCATTCAAATGGAAGTCAGAGACAACTTTGGGAAGGAATGATAGACAGGGACGAAGAACCACTTTATCCCTATGGACCACCAAATAGGGACTGCGACAGGATAATGCCACCAACTCCAATACCCTGCAGGCCGAGGTAATAGCCACCAAGAATGCCCCCTTCTGGGATAATGTAGGCAAGGAAACCTCCCGAATATTCTCAAATGGAGGTTTCTGGAAAATCGAAAGCACAAAATTAAAAAATTCCATTGCGGCAAAAGAGACAGTACAGATGGAGCCACATGTCGAACCCCCTGAATGAAGGTACGAACTAAAGAGTGCGTGGCTAGGGGGTCGCTGAAAGAAGACCCCCTAGCCACGCCAGATCTGAGAGGGAGCCCCCAAGGGACATTTACAGCAACCAGGTTGATTGGAAGATCCTTGCTCTTGATTCCTCACAGGAACTGCGGAAGAAGCCTTAGCCGAGGATGAGCCGGGCATTACCGTGGCCCTTGGATGCCTGCGGCATCTGTCAGAGAACTTCGGTATCCTCCTGTGGAGGCGAACCTGCTAAAGGAGCTGCATGTAAGACTGTACAAACTGAACTTTCTTGAAGGTGGATACCGCCAGACTCAAAACCTGTATGCAGAATGGGAGAGAGAAAACTATCTGTGAGACAGCAGCCAGTGAATCATGGCCTATGGTCCCTGAAGCATATGCAGAGGAAAGACCACCCTGGTCAGAAATGGAATCAGACCTAGGTAAATCAATTCCCTGGACAGGGATAAGGGGTCCTTATAGGTAGTTCAGACTTCACCTGAACCTTTGCAGAAATTAAATCCGCCCAAGGAGACTCGGGACTTAAGAAAACCTGAAAAGGACAAGCTTTGTCCACCCTTCTGGGTACCCCCAAAAGAAACATTTTGCGGATCTCCTTGACGCTCACCAAAGTAGTCCACAGGGCTGGAAACCAGCGAAGATGTCCCTACCCCCCCCCCAACCAATAATGGGTGAGGGCAGACCTTTACGCTGAAGGAGTCTTGTCTGCTGGTCCGGGGACGCTAGCTCTAGGCTTACCAGACCAAGATTGCTTATAAATTCCCGGGGAAGATTTAAAAGATCTTTTTCCCTTATTCTCCATCCCAGAAGCACAAAATAATTTTCTATGGGCTGAGGAGGGGGGACCCCGTCTGCAGCGAGGCTCCTTTCCTTGAGTGTGGCAGAAAGGTACTCTTCCCTCCCATGATACCCTTAATGATGTCATCCAGGGTAGCCCCAAACAAGCGATTGCCTTGATAGGGTTAGATCAATGAGAGCTTTCTTAGAGGTCTGGTCCGCAGACCAATTCTTAAGCCACAGCACGCGCCTAATCACCACCGCTAAAACAGAAAGTTTGGACAGCAAAGGAGCTGTATCCAAAGCTGCATCACAAATAAACTGCAGCCCATGGACCAATTGGTCCGCTAAATCAACATAAGCAGCGGGTACCTGCTCACCCCCCAGGTCCTGGCGCAAAAGCTTGGCCCATTCAGTTAGGGTCTGAGACGCCAGGGCTGAGGCAAAGACTGGCAGGAATGCCGAACCAGCCATAGTAAACATGCTGCGTGCCACAGCCTCTATTTTCTTGTTAGCCAGGTCTCACTGGTGGAATAGTTCACTTTTTTAAAAGTAACTCCTCAAAAGGGTAACGTACAGCAAAACGTTTGGGGACCACAAAGGGTAAATTTGGATGTTTCAATCTTTACAGGAAAAACCTGTCAAAATAAGGCCCATAAGGAAACACCTTTGGAGTGCAATGCAACTTGTGCGTACCAAACGACACAGCAACATCTGTGGCTACATCCGCCGCATAATCCATCTTTAAAGTCTCACGTACTGTAGGGATAAGTGCGTCTACCAGCGGTTTTTCATTCGCTGCTGTGACCATGGAGGAATCATCCCCACTATCGGATAAATCAGACAGTGTGATCTTAAGTCCCCCTGCGTCCAAGGCGGCATCAGGCTCAGAATCAGATGAGACAGTAGGAGCAGGGGAAGGCAGGGGACATTTCCTCCTGGGCCTTTGCCCACACGCCACTTCCACCTGGGACACTAAGGACTGCAGGACCGCTGCAACCATGGGAAGCTGGGGTACTAAGGGACCTGCCACCTCCATCAGGGGGGTCAGTGGGGGGCGATGTGACCCTGAGGCTCCATAAAGGAAAGGAAGACCTTGCAGTACAAAAACGATCTTTTGGCACCACTAAAGGATCCCCCCTCAAGGCTCAGGGTACCTACCAGCAGAGAGAAATAACAGAGACCCCCAAAGACTCACCCTACCAACCGGAGGAGCGCAGAGAATTTGAACCCAGCATCATCATGGACGCTATCCTTGTTCATATGTCCCAGGCACAGGAAGAGGACAATAAGGAGAATGAAGAAGAGGAGGAGGAGCTTCTGCATTCCCCACGAGCCTTCAGTTGACTCCAGCATCTCCCAGACTAAGGGAAAATGGCCCCGTGACATCATCCGGCTACACAAACATGGCCGCCAACCGCAGACCAGCCAGACTAAGGGAAAATGGCCACCACTGGCTACAAACCCTGAAGCATGCTGCCAGGAGCTTTCCTGCACCCTCTGCAATGCAGCACCCTCTGCAAGGGGACCCCCCCGAAGGTAGGACACAGGTTTAAGGGAAACTCTGCTGTGCACTCTGTACCGGTCTCTGCACTGGGACCCCCCTGCACTATACCCACACTGCAAAGAGCAGGGAATGCACCTAGGGGGTCTCCTACACTGGGACACCTCCAGACTACCAGGAGGGGACACACACTATCCTAGAACCCTTACAGAGTGGGGATAGCGGGGGAGACTCCAGGGGTCACTGCTGCATTCTCTGCCCTAGGACCCCCACCAAACTCTAGGTCCAGATAGGGGGGAAAGGGAGTAGGGGAATCCCCACTCAGTGAGGGATTTAAGGATGGGAGGAGGGAACCTGCAGGCAGGTCTGAACGTCCCTGGAGGTTACCCGCGCGTAGTTGGTTGGAAATAAAGTTTGTTTCGTTAAAATCAAAAAATGTATTTACAAAGTGCAGTTTTTAAATAGTTCCTTCACTCCCATGGCTTCTTCAAGATGGCACATGGGTTTCAGTCTAATATGGTGGGTGGTTGCATCATTAAAGTGGAAGTAAACTCTGCCCATCAAAAGCTTCTTCTTAATAAAGACAGTACAGTAAGGCTTTAGAAACTATTCGGCATTAATGTTAAACCCCTTCATATGTCTCTTACTTGTTTTTTAGTGTTTTGTAAAATCTTCCTGTTTGTGAGAAGCCAGCGCCATGACAGAAAATATCTTCTGACTCTACTTTCACCCTTTCTTCTTGTCCCGGCTGTAATCTCGCACATGCTCAGTAATCACTTAGTCAAGCCTTGTTTTAGTGGCATTTACTATGGCAACCGTGTCGGCTCTCAGCTCCTGTTTGCTGTACTGTGCGGCTGACATTTACACCCCCTGTGACGTTGCGAGTCACATGGGGTGTTTCAGGAACTTGTGAAAGGGAAATATCGTGGTATCTCAGTCCAGTGCCGTAGAGGGGAAATGTCAGAGCCACGGCATATAATGAAAGGACTTACGACCCGATGAGCGTGCCGTAAACAGAGGAATATCTGCGCATGCGTCGGTGACGTCAGGAAAAGAAAAAGGACAGATTACAAGAGAAGGAGAAGGTTAGAATGATTTTACACAATGTGATTAGTAAAGAGCTTATCAGAGATTTATATGATGGAAAGTTATCATGGAGAGATTACAACCTCTTTAATATGAGTGGATACACATGGGATAATGCTCCTATCATTTCTAGCAACCTGGTGACCACATATGCACATTAATGCATGTCCATTGCTGACCCCTCAATCCAACCCATGCACAGTAGTGGAGACTGATGAAAGCAATATGGGGGCAGTAACAGATTATCAAAGGTCATTACCACGCTTGCACTAAATACGGTCACTATATTGCCAGGACTATAACCTTGTGTCAGTGCTTTTTTTGGTTTCCTGGCTCCGGGAATGATTAACATATAGATTATCTGACACCTGACTTGGTTTGAGCGCTGTACTATGTTCATGGTTTTGAATGACTGGTGTCAGCTCATGCTGACTAAGAAGAGAGGAAGGAAAACTTCAGATTTTTACATTCTACCTTTCAGAATTTCTCTCACAGGAAGAATATCCTGCTTGAAGGTTTGGACCTCAAAATGACTGCAATCAAGTGCAAGAGTGCAGTATCTTAAAACGTTTGTTACCCCAACAATTTATATTCTCTTTGCATTGCTTCCTTTATGTGAAATCCCTGTTGTTCCTGCTAGTCCCCTTGCTTTCCTAGCAAAAATGTACCACACTAAGCACGAGAGCAAACCGTGGTCAGTTCTCTAGCTATGCTGGGACCTCTTAACGGTCAGATTTGTCCTGGCACACCACCGCTGCACAGCCATTCACTGAAAAGCTCAGTCTGTTGCTGTTTCTCCTCCCCCCAGGTCTTATGCAGCTGAGAACAGATGGAATGGGATCACTTATAAAAAAGGGAAAAAATGTATTTATAATTTTTTTTTTTTTTATTTATACAAGAATGTTTTGCCTTTTATTTCTATTTTAAAACGAAATAGGTTGTTTTACCGGGTGATTATTTACAATCACTTTAAGTTCACCACACAACTTAGAATCTCCAGAGATACCAATAAGACAAGGCCCTGTCTGACGGGATAAAATTAATTGTATAGTTTAGGTAGGTCCTCATTTTAAATAGTTTTGATGAACTGGTTGATTCTAAGGTCAGATTGTAATATGTAAGCTTATCGAACGGAGACATGCCAGTTATTCGTTAATAAGAAAAGTTATTGATTACATTGCTTATATCATAATCTGCCAATGGGTGAGAGTCTGGTCAGTCACACTTACAGGCAATGTAATTAGTGAAAGAACTTTACGGAGGAAAGTACAGGAAGGGACGTCTATCCGTCAGATCATCATCCTGGAGACCTAATTTGTTAACCTTCAGAGCGCCAGAAATTCAGCAGTAAGAAAGGACAGGGCAGCCTTGCAAAGAAGAGGTCTACAGAACCCCGCAGCCTGCACATTGCGGGATATACTTTAATACAGGAAAGTAATGTAACTAAAGCTATTTTTTTTTTAACTAAACCTCAGCTTTTACTGCAGTGGAGAAAAAAACATGTCTTCTGCCCTACTACTAGACTGGACTGTGTTGGTGTGTCTGCTTAAAATTACCCAAATCTTCACTACTAAAGCAGATTGTCTACATTTGTTTATTTTACCACAATAGGTCTTAGAGTCCATTCACACTGCTGCGACTTGTGAGGCTTGACATAACAAATCCTATGTAAATGAATGAGAGCCGTCTTAATATGCACTACTGAAGTCGCTCCAACTTCAGAAAAGGGTCCTGTACTACTTTGAGGCGACTTGTATCCGACTTGTGCCAATAGACTTTAATGGGAGTCGCCTCCAAGTCAGATCCTTATCTTATTTGAAGCGACTTGTTATCAGACTTTCCAGGAAGAAGAAAGATTAGCCAGGCATTCCCCACATTGCAGCCATGCCTACAGTTCCTATATAGTTACACATCCCATGAGGCATTGTAAAACTCTGACATTCACAGACATGACTAGGCATGATGGGAATTGTAGTTCCTGAACAGCTTGAGGGCCATAGTTTGAAGACCCCTGCTATATACACCATTATCTCTGCCTGGTCTGTGTGAGTGGCACTGGTGGACACTGATACGTGGCACTGGTGGGCAATGAGGAAATGAGTAAAAAAAAAAAAAAAAAAACAGAAAAGGGGAATTAGGTCACAACACATCATATTCTGATTGGCCAAATACAAAGTCGTCTGTCATATAAGTCGTGCAAAATAATTCACAAGTCGCGCTGAAGTCGCGGTAAAAAGTCGCTCCGACATGAGGCGACTTATGGTCGCGGCAGTGTGAATCGGCTCTTAAAGAACAGTTATACCTTTTAATCATAGCATGTTAATAATAAACACACGGGAACTTACCCTGGACACAATAGGGCTGTCAGTAGCACATTGGATTTCCATCGCTCGCCTCCAAAAGCTAAAAAGAAATTGGAGTACAGTGAAAGAAAATGAGTGTAAACTTGCTTGCTACATACATATGAAACACTGAAATAAATTGCTTTTGCAATCTTTTCACTGACACGAAGCGCTGCCATAGGCTATAATGGACAGCTTGTTAGGCTGTTAATTACAAAATACAGCCTGCCCCCAGCCAACCCACCTCCCTGTCATTGCTGACAGTGTAGGTCCACTAGCAGTGGAGAGTGTCAGTGTGTGAAAGAAGCCTACACGCATGCCTACATTTTACCTCGTTTGAACCATTGCAGCATTTATGTAAAACCCCTGCATTTGGGGCTGATTGGAGGTCTGAAGGTGCAAGCATTGGGGTAATCTGAGGTCTGAAGGTGTATGAGTTATTATACAACTAATGTAGCAATACAATGTGCTAATGTTTATTGGCTATTGTTGTCTAAGGCTTGTAAAATTGAGACTTAATTTTGAAAATGTGAATTTTTGATCTAGCTGTAAATTCATTTTCTTAGTGTATATCACAGGACCCAGGGTACTTCATTTTCATGGCTACTTGGGTTATGCTGCAACTTTTAGGTGAACAGACACAAACCATAAAAACAAAAAAAAACAAAAAAAGAGCAGAAAATCCCCGCTATGGCGTAACCCCTCCCAACTCAGCTAAGCCTCCGTTTTGCAGAAACGAGGAACACAGATAAAAAAACAGAAGGGATCCCTGTATTGTGTGATGTACTTCAAGAAAAGGACTCTACAGGTAAACCAAAATCCCAAGTTTCTTAAAATGGTACATTCCAGGACACAAGGTACCTTATGACTACTTAAGATGTCCAAGACTACTTAACATGAGGGGTGGTTAATACCACAACATAGCCAAAATGTCCAAAAACCAAAAAACTCACTACAATGCAGTCTACAAGACCTTTCCCCCCTGGCATCCGCAGAGGCGTGAACATCTACCTGGTAGACGTGTGAAGTGAGGACCAGGGGGCAGCCTTAGAAACTTGAGTAACAGAAGCTTGATGCTGAATAGCTCAGGAAGTACAGATGAATCCACCTAAAATAGTGGACCAAGAAGAACCCTAGGGGAGAACAAGGACCCAGACTGTCAAAACGGAGCTGTGACCTCTGATAAAATTTGAACAGCTCAACCAACATCCAAAGTGTGAAGCACCTCCTCCCTAATAAGCATAGGGCTAGACAAAAAGAATCACAACAAAATGTCCTAATTCAGGTGGAAAAAGAAAATCAACTTGGTAAAAACGAAAAAGTATATATATGACCAGCACACCACAAATCTTTGAGATAGTGACCAAAGGTTTATTCAGATTATCGTATCACAGCGGTAGGGTGCCAAATTTGAGAGCTTAGCAAACTCCCACCACAGTCATTACAGGTTGCAGAGCTGCTCCTACCAGAGAGAACGGGTGCCTTAAAGAGGGCTTACAGCCTCCTATTTCTGGCATCTTTGGAAACCGGAACCTCATCTCCTGGGATCCATTGGGGTCTAATTAAAGTAGGAAATAGCTAAATCAGCAGCTGGAGAATCCAATTATTCCTCCATGGGGTGCATGTGAGTGAAACATACTCACTTCCTGCAAGTGAGGGTGTATAGGAAAAGATTTGAGATGTTTAAGAGGCCACCAGGACCCAAATTCAGTGACTTTTGAAGAAAAGGAACCTGGAAGTGACCACTTTAATTTAGTACGCACCATGTTCATCAGAAAGCCCCCTCTAGTCTATTATGTCCGAGACAGCCTTGGACCTTGAAATTCCTCTTGAGAGGACTCATCTACAGAGGACTCTCGATACTCTACAACAGGGGTAATTATTCTTCCAGCGGAGGTACAAATTTCATGTTTGTGCTAGGACTTCGATATTTTTTGATAGACCTATAATGACTAAAACCTGAGAAATGTACAATTTCCATAGCATTTTAACAATATTTATTGTCCATTTTCAGTTACGACATTAAGCATGTAGACAGTTTGAACTTGGATGGCTTTACAACTGTTCTTGTATTTGTATGGAATCCACACAACTATCTTTAAACAGAAACAACTTGTAAGACAAATAACTCTTTAATAAAATAAAGTAGGCCAATTACATGCCCCCCCCCCCCCTAAAAGAGGTGCAGAAGAGAAGAGCACCCAACCTTGCGACCAGGTGTTTTGTGCGAACCGCATAAAAGGAACTGAAGGATTGTGGCACTGAAAAAGTGGAAAATACCAAATGACAGGGATTCAGAGCTAACCTGACCCTTTGAGGAGGCCATGCCGAGACAGCTGTATAGGGGGGTCTTCCCTATCTGATGGAGGAATTGGGGAGCTCACCCCATCATCCTTCCCCCACTCCTCTGCCAGCATCTTACCATAGCTTGTAACCCTATTTGGGAGCAGATGAGAGGAGTGTTCACCAAGGCCAGAAACCTAAGTGGCCACTCATCCCCAAGCAACAAGTGTCCAAAGACTTGCAGAGACCTGGCATTGCTGCACTGCAGAAGTTGCAGGAGCTATTGATCGCAGAGGTTTCCAACCCCAGGGGAACTTGAAAATGGTGCCCGCACACAGACATTGTTACACCTGGTCCCCCCCCTTTAAACACTGCTCTAGTCCTGCACAGTAACCCACCTGCAGTGCCCCAGAGCACCAAGGTAACCGCCTCATTTTCCACCAGAGGCACTCACCAGCCTTTGCCACAGGGCCAAAAGGGAAAGTATTCATCCCTCATGGCTGGCGTGCCCCACATAATCTTAGGGACTCGACTCCTCCCTAGGGAATCACTGCCCTTGATCTGCACAGCACCTTGCCAGGGAGGTCACCAGGAACATAGTACCTCCAAGAGATTGCTGTCCACAGGATCTGGCACTAAACATGAACATTACAGGTCATCCCCACTCTTGTATGTGGGGTGCAGTTTCAGTCTGCCTTGACCTTGAGCCATAGTCGGCCAAACTGGACAATGTCTTTCCCTTGCCCAGCAGGGGTATACAAAATAGCCATAAATTAGGGGACCGACACCCACTAAAATAAAACTTCGGTGACACTAGCTTAAAAACTGAGGTTTAGCTGAACTGGGAGGGGTTCTGCCTGTATGGGGAATTCCTGCCTTTTTACTGACCAGTGTTCATTCAACTGAAGGTGGCAAATAGTTATGGATATGGAGTACCCTGTGATGTACAATTAGGAAAGATCACCAACTTTTGGTATAAGCAAACAAGAGATATAGCTGCACAGTCACAAGTCACCCCTAATTAAGGCTCCATTCACACCTGAGCGTAGCGATTTAATGGTGTTTTTCGGACATTTTTTTAAAGCGTCTTTGCAGCTTTTTACAAGCATTTTTAAAGCGTTTAAGCAGTGTTTTACAGCTTCAGGCATTTTTGTTTAGCCAATAGAAAGCACTAGGGGGAGAGGAAATTAGGGGTGGAGAGCTGCTATATGAGCAGAAAACGCTCATAAAACACTCAAGTGTTTCTATTGAAGTCTATGGGGCCAAAAACACGTGTAATCTGCCAAAAAAAAGTCAAATCTACTTTTTTGAGCTACAGACATTTGCTTCAGGCGACAGAACACTCAGAGATGAACAGGGGGCCATTGAAATGAATGGGATTTCTTAGCAGATGTGAATGGTGTCTCAGCAGAGAAATCATAAAAGCAAAAAAGCAAGAACAAAGGTTTCTGGAGTTTGATGGGTCTGTTCAAGAGTGTAACAAAAGCAAGTCAAGACCAGTTTACAGTTTCTCACAGATATAAGCTCAGAGTTACAGGCAAAGTAGCAGGGTTCTAGAGTTACAGAAAACAGGCACAAGGTCTGTAAGGTAAGAGTGGTTGTTCCTTTCACTGTTGCCTAGCACTATCAGAAATACTTTGCAAGCTTTGCAAACTTTTTACCTAAAGTGGCAGAAATAATTTTTGACAGCATACTGTAACTAAACTACTTCATCACTTCCAGAGTTGCCTAGTATAAAGTAAAAAATTACAAGCATGCTTACAGGCCTAATAGCACATACAATATAATAAAAACATTACTTGATAACATTAACTGTAAGTTTACAAGTTTTAATTGATGGGATTCAGCAGACTACAGCAAAATCCTGTTCTTTGATTCATCAAGTGCAGCTCAATACACCAGGAAATCTTTTCTTGCAATTTTATCATGGATAAAATGATGGTGATAAATATTCTAGCTGCTGCTGTTATCACCATCAAAGTTTTTTTTTTTAGTATTCCCAGCAAACAGGTGAATGCAGTTGCTACTACTTATAGCATGGCCCATCAATTCAGTGTGCAGGTGCTACTTTATTCAGCAGCTTTATTTAAGGCTCCTTTCACACTATCCGTCCGTCGGACGGATTCTGTTTTTCTCAGTGGGGGATCGAGGCGCTGATCCCCCGCTGAGCAGCAGGAGGACAGCTGTGTCTCCGCGCTGTGTGCGGAGACACAGCTGTCAGTTCCCCATGCATCTCTATGGGGGAAATCGGATGGGAACGGACCGTCGGTCCGTTCTCATCCGATCCGATCCGCTGGACAGATGGAAAATAGGGTTTCCATCCGTCCAGATTTGACGGATCAGGTCGGATGTCAGCGGACATGTCTCCGCTGCCATCCGATGCCCCATAGGAATGCATGGGGGGACCGTTCAGATCCGCCAAAAAAACGGACAGGCGGATCTGAACGGTCCGCCTGTGTGAAAGGGGCCTAAGAGTTATCAGCTCGCTATGTAGGATAACACAGAAATTCCTGAAAACTAACCTCACAAAAACTACTTACATCTACTATCGCATCCAAAACATTACTTACTCTTGTACATCCGAGCAGATACATAGCCAGCTGGTGTTCCCAGTAAGACCCACAATACAACTGCACATGTCATCAGTGCTCCTCGGTTAGCAGGTGATAAGAATCCAAGGCATGCCAAGACTTAAGAGAACAAAATCCCAACGTTAGATTATACACATTGAGTAAAGAGAATAAAAAAAAAAAAAAAAAAATCAGTTTAATAAAAAATCCCAGTTCCTGAACCAAGTAAAACCAGTGATTTAATCCCCTTTATGAAAGCACCAGTATGTACCTAAAGTGGTTCTAAATCCCTAAGGTTTTTCACCTTAATGCAAAAACCTTCTGTTCTGCAGAATCCCCCCCCCCCCCCACTATACTTACCTGAGCCTGATCTGATCGAGCGATGTGCATGAGAGCAGTGGCTCTCACTGCTGTCTCCCTCCCCCCTGGGCATATTGACGGCAGTGGGAGCTACAGGCTCCCGCTGCTGTCAATCAAATGCTTTGCCGAGCAAGTGGGGAGTGGGGCCAAGCTGCCCACTTTGTGCCAATAGACGCAGACAGGGCGGCTAGGGGGCGAGCATGCACTGGTGCCCCCATGGAAAGCAGCTTTTCATGGGGGCACTTGCCAAAGAGGAGGAGCCTGGAGCGCTGACGGGTGACATCAGAAAAAGAGGATCGGGGCTGCTCTGTGCAGAACCATCGCATACAGC
The DNA here is from genome assembly GCF_965119305.1 of Pelophylax lessonae. Lineage (NCBI taxonomy): Eukaryota > Metazoa > Chordata > Amphibia > Anura > Ranidae > Pelophylax > Pelophylax lessonae. Next base: position 124,956,510 of record NC_138774.1, on the reverse strand, counting down.
AGGTAAGTATGACATGTTTATTTTAATTTTAAAAAAAAATCGCTTTAAAGGCCTAGTTGACAGAAGGTTCCTTTGCCCCGCAGCAGCTGTCACACTTAAATTGGAAATAGATTTGTAAAAGAGTAAACTAAAAGTCCCATCTGCCATCGTGGCAGATGAACTTGTAGTTTACACTGGACTACGAGTGTCGTATTCAGTGCTCTCTTAATCCATTGACACTTCCTCCTGCTCTCAAACTGAAAGCCCATACAGAGTTACAAGCAGAAAGCTGGAGGAAGAGGCTGCATGAGCCTGACAATCCCCTGATCACAGTTGCAATGCTTTGCAGGCTCCTGTAAATATAAAAAAATAAATAAATGCAGATTGTTTTTCCCTGCAAAAATGTGATTTTATTATTTATTTTTAAAAGGTGTAACCTAGCCATTAAATTGATTGTAAACAATCACATTGTAAAACAACCCATTCAGTTTAAAATTGAAATGAAAGGAAAAAGATTTGTGTATAAATATAAAGAAACAATTATAAATACCTTTTTTTATTTCCTTTTTTATAATTGATCACATTCCCTCTGTTCTCAGCTGCATAAGAGCTGGAGGGAGGAGAAGCAGCAGCACTCTGAACTTTCCAGTGAATGGCTGTGCAGGGGGGGGGGGTGTTAGAACAAGTCTGATCATTGGAGAAGCATAGCTAGAGAACGAATCACGATGTGTTCTCCTGCTTAGTGTGGTCAGTTTTTAATAGGAAAGCAGAGGGACTGGCAGGAACACCAGGGATTTCACACAAAGGAAGCAATACAAAGAGATCAGGATACTTTTTCATTTAAGTACCTGGTACAGCAGGTACATATCAGGAATAGGAAATGCTGGGGTAACAAACACTTTAAAATATGTGGTTAAGTGGGCAAAAATGGGGAGATTACATTGCATTTGTGTATCATTTTAGTGTACTTTTTACTGAAAATATAGACTATGTACGATTTCATACATTTCATACAGTCACACAAATATCATGTAACATGCAAAATTGTGACTTTATTGTACTGGTCTTTTGCTCTTAGAAAATATATAGTATTGCTTTTATTATAGTCAGTGTTGAAGTCTATACTGTGCATTTTGGAATTTGTTTAGAAATGTAGAAAATCAGGTTTAAAAAGCCTACTAATGCTATTTATTACACGGAGTATGATATTCAGTTTACAAAGCTTGCTGGCCCAGCAAAGGTGAGCCGATTTACGATATTTGCTTGCCTGGGTAAACCGAATAATGCTGGCCATACTCGCAACAATATATGCCTGCCTCATAGCTTCAAATGACACATTAAATGTTTAATGCTTTATACTGCTTTGGTGAGTAAAAGACAAGTCAAGCACTACTACATATATACTTACATAGTGTAATGAATGTCATAATAAAAATTTGTGTTCCTTGTCCCAGAAATATAGAAAGAAGCATTCCTTTCTTGGGAGGTCTGAATATATCACCATGTACTAGTTTCCAACCAAATTCCTCTTGTGCATCTTCCTGGGGGAGAAAATTTTAAAAAAGAAAAAAAACGGTAAAGTCATATGTAATGCCTACTTGGCCAAGAAACATTCCATCTTGTCTACCCCTTCAATTAAATTGAATTTAAATTGTGATGAGCTAGTCAACATTGCCCAGTGCAGTCCCAACCCAAAGACAAGGCATCCAATTGTGGTGGTGTGCTCTGAAAAAAGAGCTGCATGCCATCTTTTTTTCCATTCAGGTTGTGTCAGAAACCACTGTATCCTAATGCTGGCTATACACTACACAAAACATCATTCAAAATCATTTTAGAATACTAAACATTCAGCCATCATGTAATGAATGAATTTTAATCAATAAATCATTGAATGGACATACAGTATATGTTTTGTAACATATACCTAGTGCAAACAGTTTGGACGAGAAACACATTAACCTTTCAATTTATCGTTCGTAAGAAATTTTCCAAACCTTTTTTTTGGCTCAAAAACGTCACAACCGATTACCAATTTGTGCCCATTAACAGGCAGAAAAAACGAACAAACTGTCCAAATGGCAGATTTTCATATAGTGTATGGCCAGCATAACACCACTGTGTGACTGGAACTTAAGGTGATTGTAAAGTCTCATTTTTTTTCTATTAAAGCGGTTGTAAATAAAAAAACCCCTGCAAGACAAAGGCATAATGAGCTAGTATGCATCGCATACTAGCTCATTATGAAATACTTACCTTAAAACGAAGCCCCGACACGGACGCCCGGACACCGCTGTGGGAGCTGTTATGCTCCCTCAGGGTCTCTTCCGGGTTCGGCGGCTCTGGCATTGTGAGTGGCCAGAGCCGCGATGACGTCACTCCCGCGCTTTCCGGCAGGTAGCCGGCAAGGAACTCTGAAGGTCCGCCGGACCTTCAGAGCGCATGTGCCGCTAGCGTCAGCATGCAGGGAAAATATCACGGTTTAGGAGATATTAATTGTACCCTACAGGTAAGCCTTATTATAGGCTTACCTGTAGGTAAAAGTAACAAAAATTGAGTATACTACCGCTTTAAAATAATAAACATGTTATACTTCCCTCCTCCGTGCAGTGGTTTTTCCCAGGGCAGCCCCGATCCTCTTCTTCTCTTTCCTTCTTCCATTTTTATTATGTGATTATACCACTGCACTAATTATTTACCTTGCTTTGTACACAGGAACATCAACCTGCCTTTCTAGTGCAACTATGGTCTTTAACGTTTGTTGTAATGATTTATGGCCAAGTCCCAAATACAGAGATTTGTCTTGAACTAATCTGCAATTTTGCCCCGTTTTTTCTGAGATTAACATTACAGTTTCCCATTTTTTCTAGACATACAATCTCTGGTTCTTAGCCATTTAACAAATAGATTACTTTTTTACATGGCTTTATATTTTTGTCGAGCTTGTGTTGCAGAGATCTATTATTTTCTGCATTGCTACGGGAATAGCCCAGCACAGCAAAGCGGACGCCACCTAGTGGCGCCCGCAAATTGTGGCAACAGCCTGCAACACCTGGCTCACTTGTTGAGCCTATCGGCGCTTGCCTAACAGACCCCGCCTGGCAGCCTCACGCTGGCGGAAGTCTGCACCGTGTCGGTGGGACGCACAGGCCAGCGTCACTTCCGCCGGATCATTTCCGGCGGCGGTGACTTGACATCACTTCCGCCGGATCTTTTCCGGCTGGGGGTGATGCTGGCCTGCGTGACCCAGGAAATCCTTTAGGCAACCAGCTGGACGGCTATTGCGATCAGCTGATTGTTCACCTCCCTATATATTACACATGTCCGGCATCGGACTTATAAGCTCCTTTGCCGAACATGGAATAACACCTACTCTGCCACTGGAACCATCTATTGCTGAGTTTGGACTCTGAAGGTATTGTTACGTTCTAGGCGCTTGTATTTTTGTATCCTTGATGGCTCTACTGCTCCCACTTATCTGCATATTTACCCATTGTTAAGGTTCTTTATGCTCAATTTTTTGCTACCTACTCTGATAGTCACTCAATGGAGGCTGACTTCACATTGTCTTACAATTAGAGATCTCATATATAATGGGTTACTGTTTTCTTTTTCTTTTTTTACTTTTTTTCATTAAATGTGAGAGCATTTGAGCCATTTAGGATCATCCCCTCACCCCAGAGAACCCACCATTACTCGTTTCTGGAGGCTCTCTGGAGTGGTTAGTCTTTTCACCCCTCTTTTTTTACATCCTTACCTTTGCACATGATATATATCATGAACCTTCCCCCTTTTTTCTGGCTTCTTGTCCAGCAGGATTGCCACTTCTGGGATTTCAGCTATTCCCACCCAGACTCATGCAAGTGTCTGGTAGCAAGCAATCTCGACCAAATCTAAACTCTACAAATCAAAATCTTATGTTGCATGAAGCAAAATCTACTACTTCCAAACGGCACACCATAGATCTATATCGGCACCGTTGATGTCCTGTTTTTAGCCTCGCAGGCAGGCATTCTTCCTTCAACCATTACAGTGAACTATGTAAGTGTTTTTTTCTGATTTCATCTTTTTTGTCAACTAGATTGGATATGCAATACCTATAATATGTGTATATATATCAATTATTTACAGACCACCCTCCCAGGGCACCCCTGAAGGAGTGTATCTCCGAAACGCGTCTGGTGTATACCCGGGGGTTCTATGGTGGATGTTCAATCTTGTAATGTGACGTATGAATTTGCTTGCCCTTGTTTTTATCTTTTTGTATAAACAATTTCAATAAAGTGATATTTTTTTATTCATACCTATGTGCAATTTCTGAATTATAAGTGCCTAAAAAGTCCCACCCACAGGGGAACCAACCGATTTTTTGATTCTATATTCGGGATGTGGCACTCATGGGATCACTCCACATGAACTACCAATGTACGATCCTCTTCTTCTCGGGTGTCTGGCTGGAACTCCTGGCCCTTCCCTCTTGTGGAGCGCCCCCACAGCAAGCAGCTTGCTATGGGGGCATCAGAGCCGAGCTGCAGCTCTGCGTATCCATTCAGACACAGAGCTGCCGTTCGGCCCCGCTCCCTCTTTCCCCTGAATGGCTGAGTTTGAGTGACAGCAAGGAGCCAATGGCGCAGCTGCTGTGTCACAGCCAATCAGGAGAGAGAATCCTTGACAACTGAAGCACTCATGGATATTGCTGAATAGACAGGGGGGGGCTCAGGTAAGTATTAGGGGGGACTGCTGCACACAGAAGGCTTTTTATCTTAATGCATAGGATGTGTTAAGATAAAAAACCTTCTGACTTTACATCCCCAATGAAATGTTGTTTCATTATGGTCTAACAAAAAAAAAAGGGTAAACATTGTGATTCCCTAGGAATGTAGCTATGTCCTCCCAGCACACACAATTTAAGTGTGGCGGCTACTGGTGTTAATAGTCCTTGTTTGGTAACAAAAACACAGTTTGTCTTTAAGAAAAAAAAATAAAAAATTTTCCTGCTAAATTCTAATGCATTTTCCTGCATGTCACTTCTGCAGAGGAATGAAAGAAAAAAACATGCACGTTTTACAGGGTAAATTACATATGCAACTACACTAACACATTTTTTTTTTCTAGAAAAGGGAGCATAAAAAAACCAAGTTCTAGCTAAAAAATAAATTATATTGCATACAAAGCTCTTGAATCTGCACATATTATGAGTTTAAAACAAATAAAGCACACTGTCAAAATGCAAAAGTAAGATTAACCCTTATAAAGAAGTCATTAACCCAAAATTAAAAACGCATGCGGTTTCCATGCTCAAAAATCAAAGTAAAGGCTTGTGTGGAATACTCACAGAAGAATCTATCTGGTTGTATCTGGCTATGTCCTTGTGAAGTGTACGAAGCATGATCATAGCTACCATCCCAGAAAGGAAGAGGACAATTACCAGGGAATTCATTATACTGAAAGACAAATAGCATACAGTAAGAGGCCAACAATACCATTACCAACAGACATTGATTATACAGAAAAAAATGGATAATCTTTTTAAATTATCAACAACTGCCTACACATCTACTCGTCAAATTTTCTATAATTACCTAATTTGCTTACCTTACATAGCCACAATTAATTATTATGGTCTTAAAGGATAAGTTCACTTAAAAAAAAAAAAAAAAATTTGTGCATTTAAAAAAATTTGTGCATTTAATATATATATTTATTTTTTTTTTTTTTTTTTACTTGGAGCCTGGAAACCATTGCACCTGCGATCAGCAGATGGCAGGTGCCATGCAGGACTCCTGCAGACTTCTCAGTGTATCTGTCTGCTCGCACATCGTACGGGCATGTAGATACACATTGACAGGAAGAATAAAAATCAATGTTAGTATAGCAATCTCCCCTGCTGAGCTATTGAGTTCTGATAGGAGGGGAAGGTAGGGGATGCTGCCCCCCCCCCCCCACCCCCCTGTTAGAACACTCCCGGTCAGAGCTCTCAGACGACTTCCGCTGGACCAGCTGCCGTACACATGGGCCAAATGTCAGCCGGTTTCTATTGAACTGCCTGATATTCGGCCCATGTGTACTAGGCTTAATTTTATTTAGTTGTGGGGAAAACATACAGTTGTGCTCAAAAGTTTGCATACCCTTGGAGAATTGGTAATATACAGTATGTACCATAAAAAAAAAGAAAAAAAAAAAAAACAAAACAAACAAGTGAGCAGGCAAAACACATTTATTTTATTTCTTATGGGATTGATCACATGCTGCATTCATTTTGCCATCAATTTTCACAAGATTCCCTGTGTCTTTAGAGCTCACACACCCCCAAAACATCAGTGAGCCACCACCGTGCTTCACGATGGTTATGGTATTTTTGTCACTCTTGACCCCTCTCTAAACACAGCGCTTAGGTTGTGACTAAAAAGCTCCGTTTTAGTCTAGTCACTCCAGATTACAGTGCCAGAAGCTGCGAGGCATGCCAAGCTGTTGTCCGGTATGCTTTTTTTGGCATTGGCGCTGTAAAGGTTTCTTTCTGGCAACTGGACCAAGCAGCTAATTTTTGTTCAAGTATCGTCCTATTATGCTCCTTGAAACAACCACACCGTCGTTTTACAGCACAGTTTGTATTTCACCTGAGGTTACCTGTGCATTTTTCTTTGTATTCCGAACAATTCTTCTGGCAGTTGTGGCTGCAATCTTTCTTGGTCTACTTGACCATGGCTTGGTATCAAGAGATCCCCAAATTTTCCATTTCATAATAAGTGATTGAACAGCACTTACTGGTATTCATTCAAGACTTTGGATATATTAATATATAATTTTCCGTCATTATAAAGTTCCATTACCTTGTTGCGCAGGTCTTTGGGCAGTTCTTTTCTGATCCCCCATGGCTCAGTATCTTGCCTGCTCAGTGCATCCACTTGATAGCTAACAAACTAATTGATCATTGAGCCCTCGTTCACATAAAACGTGGCTTTGAAATCCTGCAAATTTATCTGAACTCGCACAATTTCAAAGCCGCATTTCAGTCCGACTTTGGGGGCGACTAAAAAAAAAAAAAAAAAAACAAATCTATGCAGCTTCATGCAAAGAGGTTTATTGAAATTGCCCCTGAAGTTGCCAAAAGTAGTGCAGGAACTACTTTTGAAAATCAGTGCGGCGCCACAAAGACGGCTTAGCACTGACTGGGACCCTCCTTTTCCTGGCAATAGGCTGTGATTTGACCTGTCAAAATTGCGCCGATGTGAACGGGGGCTTATACACAGACACTAACTGCAATTTAAAAAGCCACAGAAGTGGAAAATAAACTTGAACCCATTCGCATCCAGGGCGGTGCATCTTTTGGACCTGACAGTGGGGGGTTTTTACACACTTATAGTGGCTGCAGCCACCGGATTGTGTGTATATCTGACAAGCAGGTGGAAGCACGCTCCACAGCCATGTATCCCAGGCTCCGCCTGCCCATCTGCGGGCCCGGGACCAGCGTAGCAGGTGCCGCGAGGTAGGGGGGTGAGTGGACTCACATCTGGTCTCCTCCTTTCCTTGTTGTGGACTCAAAAAGTGACATGTTAATGTCACTTTTAGGTCTACCTCTCAGTGTCCCCAACAAGCATGGCTGGGAAATAATGTAATGCAATGTGTTCTGCATTGCATTACATTCAGCAGAGCACAGAGTGGCAGGGTTTTTTAGACAGAGAGAACCTGTCACTAAAAAATGATCACATAGGGGACTTTATTTTTTCTTTAAACCACTTTTGGACTAGAAGATTTTCCCCCTTAATGACCAGGCCATTTTTTGCGATTCGACACTGCGTTGCTTTAACAGACAATTGCATGGTCGTGCGATGCTGTACCCAAATAAAATTTATGTCCTTTTTTCCCCACAAACACAGCTTTTATTTGGTGGCATTTGATCACCTGTACGATTTTTATTTTATTTTTGATTGGTTTGCGCAAAAGTTATCAGGTCTACAAACTAGAGGAAAGATTTGTGATTTTTATTTATTTTTTTTACTAGTAATGGCGATCAGCGATTTTTAAATGGGACTGCGACACTGCCTGAAGTCTGGAACACATAGACATCACCAGACGCTGGGTTTCATCCCTGGTAATGCTCTGCCAGGCCTCTACTGCAACTGTCTTCAGTTCCTGCTTGTTCTTGGGGAATTTTCCCTTCAGTTTTGTCTTTAGCAAGTGAAATGATTCAGGTCAGGTGATTGACTTGGCCATTGCATAACATTCCACTTCTTTCCCTTAAAAAACTCTTTGGTTGCTTTCGCAGTATGCTTCGGGTCATTGTCCATCTGCACTGTGAAGCGCCGTCCAATGAGTTCTGAAGCATTTGGCTGAATAGGAGCAGATAGTATTGCCCGAAACACTCCCAAATTCATTCTGCTGCTTTTGTAGCAGTCACATTAATAAATACAAGAGAACCAGTTCCATTGGCAGCCATACATGCCCACACCATGACACTACCACCACCATGCTTCACTGATGAGGTGGTATGCTTTGGATCATGAGCAGTTCCTTTCCTTCTCCATACTCTTCTCTTCCCATCACTTTGGTACAAGTTGATCTTGGTCTTATTTGTCCATAGGATGATGTTCCAGAACGGTGAATGATTTTTTAGATGTTGTTTGGCAAACTCTTATCTGGCCTTCCTGTTTTTGAGGCTCACCAATTGTTTACATTTTGTGGTGAACCCTCTGTATTCACTGTGGTGAAGTCTTCTCTTGATTGTTGACTTTGACACACATACACCTACCTCCTGGAGAGTGTTCTTGATCTGGCCAACTGTTGTGAAGGGTGTTTTCTTCACCAGGGAAAGAATTCTTCGGTCATCCACCACAGTTGTTTTCCGTGGTCTTCTGGGTCTTTTGGTGTTGCTGAGCTCACCGGTGCATTCTTTTTAAGGATGTTCCAAACAGTTGATTTAGCCACACCTAATGTTTTGGCTATCTCTCTGATGGGTTTGTTTTGTTTTTTTCAGCCTAATGATGGCTTGCTTCACTGATAGTGACAGCTCTTTGGATCTCATATTGAGAGTTGGCAGCAACAGATTCCAAATGTAAATAGCACACATGAAATGAACTCTGGACCTTTTATCTGCTCCTTGTAAATGGGATAATGAGGGAATAACACACACCTGGCCATGGAACAGTTGAGCATCCAATTGTCCCATTACTTTTGGTCCCTTAAAAAGTGAGAGGCACATATACAAACTGTTGCAGTTCCTACACCTTTCACCTAATTTGGATGTAAATACCCTCAAATTAAAGCTGAAAGTCTGCAGTTAAAGCACATCTTGTTTGTTTCATTTCAAATCCTCTGTGGTGGTGTATATAGCCAAAAAAGATTAGAATTGTGTCGATGTCCCAATATTTATGGACCAGACTGTAGGCAGAGGCTGGTTGGCAAGTGGTTAAGTCTCACGAATAATTTGAAAAGGCGGTTTCTGACGAACCGACAGCACCAAATTGAGGTCCCACAGAGGTAACGGAGACCTCACCGGGGGAGCAAGGTGGCGGACCCTCTGACTAAAGGTGTAAAAACCAAGGAATTTGTGGCCAATGGGCGCTGAAAGAAAATTACCAGGGCCGAAATCTGGCCTTTGATGGTACCCAAGGCCAAATGCTGATCTACACCTCTCTTTGGAGAAACTCCAAGACACGAGACACCGAAAAGTAAGGAGGGGAAACCCCCTGGGACGCACATCAAGCAATGTATGCCCTCCAGACTCAATGATAAATCTTCCTAGAAGTAGATTTTCTAGCTTTTAACAGCATAGGAATCACTGATTCAGACACCCCCGTTAAAGCCCGCAGCTGTAAAGCAGGATGGAAGATCGGCCCTTGAGCTAAAAGATCTTGTCTGAGAGGGAGTCTCAAAGGGACATCAGTGACCAGTTGTACCAGGTCTGCGTACCAAGACCTGCAAGGCCAGTCCGGGGCCACAAGGATGACTGGAATCCCTTCTGCCTTGATTCTTCGCCGGAGTCTCGGCAGAAGAGTTATCGGAGGAAATGCGTATATCAGACGTTACTGGCCTCAAGGGGCCACAAGAGCGTCTGTGGTGTCGGCCAGAGGATTCAGAGACCTTGCTACGAACCTTCCTGTTGAGATGAGAGGCCAGCAGGTCAACATCGGGAGTACCCCACCGGAGACACAGTTGATGAAACACCTCCGGGTGGAGAGACCATTCTCCCTGATCGTCTTCCGACTGAGGTAGTCCCGCCTGCCAATTTTCCACCGCTGGAATATGCACAGCAGAGATGGCTGGAACAAAACATTCTGCCCACCTTAGAATGTTGGCTACTTCCCGGGCCACTGGGACACTTTTTGTGCCCCCTTAATGATTGAGATATGCCACGACCGTGGCATTGTCCGATGGAATCCTTACCAGGTGCCCTTGCAGACGATCCATCCATTGGGTCAGGCAAAGCCTGATCGCCCGAATATCCAATATTGATCGGCAGGCTGGACTCTTAACAGGGACTCTTCAAAAGGATACCTTCTAGCAAAACGCTTAGGTACCCCAACAGTGCATTTTGGGGAACCCCATAGACTCGCGACAACACTGTTGAAATAGGCAGGAAAGAGGAATACCTTTGCCACCTTTGAGGTTCTGCGGGTACCAAATTGCACCTGCACAGCTGAAGTAGCAGTAGCTGTGTCCTCCAATTTAAAGTTTCCCGCACTGATACAATCAGTGCATCCACTAGCGCCTTTTCATGCGCGGCTGGCCAGAGTGGGAAGACGGTAAGGATCTCCAGTCCGTCGCCCAATCCGGCAGTTGATTGTAATTCTCACAGGAACAGAAAATAATAAAAAGAACAAAATACAGTTTAAAAGGAAAAAATGCTAGGACCAGAGATCCCAGCAAGGAACTAGGTCCTTACTCCTGACTAGGCAGAAAATAACTGAAGACCTATAGCAGGAAGTTGGAGTATACCCCTGGGACTGCCCTATAGACGTAGTCAAACTTTTTTTCCGCCTAGTGTCCTACTTCTGTAGGGGGCAGCATAAACCCAAGGGTCAAGAAGATATGGAGCTGTGTGTCAATGAACGAAAAATAAACAATATTTTCAGAAACCGTTCAATAGCATATTAAAATATTCTACAAATATCATGTAGTCATTATAGGATTAGTCATCATAAGAACAACTGCATGAGTAATCGCAGGTTGATTTATACATGAGCATGGACTAGAAATTTTTCTTTAATTCCCTTGCTGCTGTGTTTACAGAAATGAAAATAAAGTCAAATTTGCGTGTTGGCTGCATCATGATTCTGGGTCTGAACCACACTTGATTTTCACCAAAGTTAAGCCAGCCATTCATGGCTCAGTTTTTTTTTTTTTCGTTTAGCCAACAGGCTAACAAAAAAAAAAAAAAAAAAAAACAACAACACTGGATCAATTCCTCCATCCACCATATGTGAATGCAGGAATCCTCCTTGCTGTGGGTCACTGTATTCTGACAGTGGAACTCCAAAGCCAGTCAGAATACATTGATCAATGGCGCAGTTGAATAGCTCCATGCACTGGTTGAAGAAAAACTTTCCAACAAGCTTGTTCATGAAAAGTCAATCGTTCGCTCGACTTCCCATGAACAGGAAAGGCCACAGGTGGATCGTAATGAGGCCAGTTCCTGCCAAACCCGCCGAATTTAGATCTACGGCCAGCTTTAGTCATATTTGCATATGGCTTTGTAAATCCCACACCCAAACAGAAATTCACGCAGCAGTATTAAACTACACTAACTATTGGATTATGTGCATGCACCCTGCTATTTCCTTTGTTGACGAGACAGTCAGATTTTTATTTATTTTTTAACATTTATGCCCATTAATACCATATCTGGATTCTTATCAAATCAGTAATAAAAAGGAAAAATCGAACAGTGTGTGGCCCAGTTTAAGATATATAATGTATATAGTTGTAAATACAACCCCAATTCAAAAATAAAATTGGGACGCTGTGTAAAAACAGAATGCAATGATTTGCAAATCTCATAAACCCATTTTTTATTCATAAAAGAAAATAGAAAAAACATATCAAAAGGGTTAAACTGTACAATTTTAGGAAAAAAATAAGGTCATTTTGAAATTGATGGCATTAACACGTCTCAAAAAAGCTCTTGGCTCCTTCAGAAAAGCAATTAAAAGTCAGTGGCTACAAAAACTGTAGTTGCTGAATTTTCATATTAGGTACTTATGGGCCATACACACTATAAGATTTTCTGAAGACTTTTTCCTTCAGACTTACCAAAACCATATAATATGAGGTCAAACCTAAACACTTTCAATTTGTATGCAATCTGGCAGGCCCTTGCACTACATAAAAAAGGTAAATCATAAGGAAAAAGTCTTCAGAAAATCTTATAGTGTGTATGGCACTTTACCTGTCAAGGTATCCAGCAGTGTCCTCACCCGAGCCGATTCTTCAGTCAAGTATCAGGTGCTAGTGCCTCCATCTTGACAAAGATAAACTAAAGCCCCGTACACACACGCAGATCGTCGTCATCCAAATGTTTGTCTTTTCTCCCCGGGATGTCGGTGTCTGTTGAAAAGTGCAAAGACAGCACAAGGACAGCACAAGAATTTTGTCTGCAGACTTCAGCTGACTGCAGAAGTGATGTCATGTAATGGTTAACTTTCCCTGTGTTTTTAATTTTCTGAGCATGCCCAGTCTTGCAAATCTGCGGTCTGTCGGCCGAATTCTGTACTGACAGGCGAACAATCGTCCGTTCTGGTGTCCGCAGACAAAAATTTTCATGTTTGCAAGAAAGACTTTTGTCCGCGGATTGTGCGCAGACATCTGTCGGAGGCACCATACTAACACGCGTACAATCGGCAGATCTTTCGTCCGCCGACGTTTGTATGCCGACGATCGGTACGTGTGTACGGGCCTTAACAGTGAAGCCTTGTGGCTTCACAGCCAGTTTCCTATCGCAATGCGCTTTGTGAATAGACTGCAGTCTTCTGGGACCTGTGAAGTTTCCCAAGACTGGGAAGGAAGGGGGGGGGATGAACTTTCAGCACAGTTCACCAAGGCGAACTGAGCAGGAGTGGGACCCTGTCAAAACCAGGTACCAGCTCCCACCCCCGGGGGGCGTAGAGGGGAGGAGGCAGACAAGCAGAGCTTCCCCTTTTGAGTGGAGCTCCGTTGTAAGACGGGGTAATAATAGGCTGGAAAAGTAGGTGGAACTAACAAGGAAGAGCTGGAAGAACATTTTACAACTAATTAGGTTCATTAGTAACAGGTCAATAAACAGACTGGCTATAAAAAGGGCATCTTAAAGAGTCAGAGTATCTCAGAAGTAAAGATGAGCATAAATTCAGGACAATGCTAAACCTCACTGCATCTATGACAACAGCATGGCTTCAAAGTATAAGTCTGGGTGCTCAAATGGCCTGTCAGCAGTCCAGACCTTTCACCTAAAAAAAATGGATTTTTGTAAGATCTTACCGTAAAATCCTTTTCTCTTAAGCTCATTGACAGACGTAGTCTTCTTGATTCTCAAGAGCTGGGTTATGTTGTCTCCGCAGGAGTAGGACTAGGCAGAAAGACAAAACGTTCTGGCTCCACCTTAGGGGCAGTCCCTGAGGGTATATCCTCCCTCTCTCTGCTACAGGGAATCAGTTCTGTTCTAAAGCAGTAACAGAGAATTTAAACCAACCCAACTCAATGATAGAGGGGCGGGTACTACGTCTGTCAATGAGCTTAAGAGAAAAGGATTTTACGGTAAGATCTTACAAAAATCCATTTTTCTCTATCGCTCATTGACAGACGTAGTCTTCTTGATTCTCAAGAGCTGGGACATCCAGAAGCAGTGCCACAAAATGAGGGGTGGGATTGACAGAATCAAATCCAATCTAGAAGGCCCAACCGGAGCCAACCAGAAGTATCAAAGGACTCATCGAGTACACAGATGAGACCTACCCCACAAATCCTCGAGGTAGACCAACAGTCTCCTCAAACAGTGGCCTGCAGGAACCTTGCAGCCAGAAGAGGCATCTGACGATGCCATCACATAAACCTTATACAATATTGTAAAGGTATGAACCGACTACTAAACAGTCGCCTTGAAAACCTGAACCACTGACGCCTGATGGCGGAAGGTCCAGGAAACTCTAAGCGCCCGAGTAGAATGCGCCTTAACAGGGAACGGGGGATCCCGACCCTTAGATAAAATAAGCCTATACCACCGTCTGTCTGATCCATCTAAAGATGGTCGCAGCAGAACAGGCAACCCCTTCTTAGGGCCATCCGTGATCACAAACAGTGAATCCGTCTTACAAATTGAATCCGTAGTATTCAAGTATATCCTGATAGCCCGAACTACATCCAAGGAATGCCATGCAAATTCTCGAGGATGATTGGGCTAAGGACATAGGAAGGACAATACACTGTCCTTATTCAATGAAACTTTGAAACCACCTTAGAAGGAAGGATGGATTCGGATGAAGAACAACCTTATCCCTATGAACCACCAGATCTGGGGAACAACAGGATAATGCAGCCAGTTCTGACACCCTGCGTGCAGAAGTGATAGCCACCAAGAAGACCACCTTCTGGGATAAAGTAAGCAAGGGAATCTCCCTGATATTTTCAAAGGGAGGTGTCTGAAGAACCGACAGCACCAAATTAAGATCCCAGGATGGTAACGGCGCGTGCACTGGCAGAGCCAGGTGTCGCACCCCCTGGATGAAATTCCGCACCAAGGAATGAGTAGACAAAAGCTTCTGAAAGAAGATAGCAAATGCTGAAACCAGACCCTTGATAACACTCAAGGCCAGCTTCTGCTCAACTCCCTGTTGCAGAAAGCCAATATTCGGACTTCCGAATAAAGATGTAGATGGAACCCAAGGGATTCACACCACACAATATAAGACTTCCATGTACGATGATAATCTTTCTGGAAGTCGCTTTCCTTGTTTTAACTAGAGTAGGAATAACTGAAGCTGACAATCCCTTGTCCTTCAGCACCTGGGTCTCAATAACCAGGCCGTTTAAAACCAGCGATCGTAAAGCAGGATGGAAGATCGGTCCCTGAGACAGTAGATCCTCCCTGAGAGGAAGTCTCCACGGGACGTCCGCCATCAGTCTGACCAAGTCGGCGTAACAAGCTCGACGAGGCCAGTCCGGAGCTGCCAGGATTACTGGAATTCCTTCCTCCTCTATCCTGCGAAGAAGTCTTGGCAGTAACCCAAGAGGAGGGAAGGCATACATTAGCTGGTATTGCCCCCACGGGGCGATCAGTGCGTCTGCGGTTTCTGCTAGAGGATCGCGGGAGCGAGCCACGAATCTCTGAACTTTCCTGTTGAATCGAGATGCCAACAGATCCATATCCGGGGTGCCTCATCGTAGGCACAACTGGTGGAAAACGTCTGGATGGAGGGACCATTCCCCCTGATCCAGAGTCTGACGGCTGAGATAATCTGCCTGCCAATTCTCCACCCCCGGAATGAACACCGCAGAGATTGCTGGAACAAATCGTTCCGCCCAGCGAAGAATGCAAGCCACTTCTTTGGCCGCTCGGACACTCTTGGTGCCCCCCTGGTGATTGACATAAGCCACGGCCGTGGCGTTGTCCGACTGGATCCGAACCGGGCTGCCCTGGAGCTGCTCGGTCCAGTGAATCAGACAAAGTCTGATCGCTCTCAGTTCCAATACATTTAATCGGTAACCTGGATTCTTCCGGGGACCAAAGTCCCTGGACAGATAACTGACCGAGAATTCCTCCCCATCCGGATAGACTGGCATCCGTGGTCACTGTCGTCCAATATATTGGCAGAAATGACTTTCCCTGGCTGAGCATCGGAGACCGAAGCCACCAGACCAGAGACTCTCTGGTCTGTTTGCTCAATCGGATCTGATTGTCCAGGGATTCCGGATTCCGATTCCATCTGAGAGGAATCTCTTGCTGAAGAATTCGGGTATGGGACTGGGCAAATGGGACTGCTTCGAAGGAAGCCACCATCAACCCCAGAACCCTCATGCAAGTCCGAAGGGAAGACCAGCTGTTGGATAGTAACAACTGGACTGCTGATTGAATCTTTCGGAGTTTCCCTACCGGAAGAAAAAAACTCTTGTCCTGACTGTGTCTAGAATTAGACCCAGATATTCGAGCCTCTGGGTGGGAACCAGAAATGACTTTTGCTGGTTCACCAGCCACCCGAATTCCTGTAAAGAAATCATAGTAATTTCTATGTTTTGTAGCAAGGTCTGAAGAGACTCTGCATGAAGCAGAAGATCGTCTAGGTAACCTAGAATCGATATGCCTCTTTGGCGCAGAAGTGCCAACATTGGGGCCAACACCTTCGTGAAGACCCGCGGAGCCGTGGCGAGACCGAAAGGTAACGCCACAAACTGATAGTGGTTCTCTTCTACGGAAAAGCGTAGAAACCGCTGATGTCCTGCGAAAAATGGGAATGTGAAGATATGCGTCCTAGATGTCTATGGACGCTAGGACATCCCCTGGATGCAGAAAGGCTGCTACTGTGCGAATGGACTCCATTCTGAATCTTCTTATGTAGACAAAAGAATTGAGTGCCCTTAAGTCCAGAATTGGACGCACTTTGCCCTCTTTCCTGGGTATTGTAAATAGGTTTGAATAAAACCCCTGAAAGCGTTCAGTCCAAGGGACGTGGACTACCACTCCTTGTTGTAGTAAATCTGTGACTGCTCTCCGCAGATCGTCTAAACGATCCGGGGATAGTCGGCTATTGGAAGGGAAGAATCGCGCCGGTGGGAGAGATCGAAACTCGATCTTGTACCCTGACCTTATGACTTCGCAAACCCATCTGTCCGGGATTCTGGAAAGCCATGGATCCGGGAACCGGCGAAGACGTCCCCCCACCCCAGTTATGGGTGGGGGCGCACCTTCAGGCTTTGGACGGTTTATCTTCAGGTCTAGAGGGGGCGGGCTTTTGCTTGCCCGACCAACGACCCCTGACGCCTCCTGCAGGAGCTTTGGAGGACTTAATTTTTTCACCCGCGGGACGAAAAAACCTCTTGTGAGCAGAAAAAGAAGGCCCTCGTCTTTGACGAGTTCCTTTACCTTTAAAATTTTGCGGTAAAAAGGTGCTCTTTCCACCCGTGAGATCCTTAATGATCTCATCTAAGTTGGCTCCAAATAGACGCTCTCTTAAAAAGGGGGTATTAGCTAATGCTTTTTTGGAACCTTGGTCGGCTAACCAACCTCTTAGCCACAGTGTACGCCTGAGAACCACCGCTGAGACAGATGCTCGCGCCAATAATGAAGTGGCGTCTAACGCCGCATCACACACAAACTGTAACCCCTGTATCATCTGTTCCAACAAATCTGATACCGCCTGAGGGACCTCTTCTAGGTCCCGGCGTAACCACTTGGTCCATACAGTTACAGCCTGCGAAACCAGACCAATAGCAATTATTGGTCTGAAAGCTGATCCAATCAAGGTAAACATGGTGCGAGACATAGCTTCTATCTTGCGATCCACTGGATCTTTAAAAGACGGAGCGTCTTCTAGAGGAATAACCGTGGCTTTATTCAATCTAGCAATTGGTGAATCCACCACAGGTGGTTCTGTCCATTTCTTAATGAGGGTTTCCTCAAACGGATAACGCCTGTTAATGCGTTTAGAAATAGTAGAAATGCGTTTTGGCAGACTCCATTCTTCTTTGATTGGATTGCCAAAACATTTGGGCAATGGAAAAACCTTCGCCACTTTGATGCGTTTTTTAGTCCCAAAAGGGATTTCAGTTTCAGCTATTTCTGACGGAATACCCTGTAATCTTAAGGTTTCTTGAACAGATACAATGAGTGCGTTTACCAACGCTTCCTCTCTGGCTATGGCTGATGCCGAAACATCCTCCTCACTGTCTGAAAAGACAGTACACGAGACACCAATACCAGATGAAGTACCTGCAACTGCAGAAATAGGCTCAGAGTCTGAATCCGAGGTTTCAGATAATAAGGGGTTAGGCGGGGGTCGCTTACTTGCGCCCTGTCCCTGACAAGCCACTTCCACCCGGGACACAAAAGTTTCCATAATAGCGGACAATGATTCAATCGTCAGTGGGGTGCTGGAGGATCCCACAGACCCCTCGAGGGGATCCGGAGGAGATACATGAGTGGCAGGGTCCCTGTTAATTCAGGACACCTTTGCCAGAAAACACAAAAAAAAAACTTTTTTTTTTTTTTTTTTTTTAATTTTTTTTTTTTTGTGTCTCCCCCTAGCGCAATAGCGCCCCTCAGAGTACCTGCTTCTCGATCCCACAGAGAGAGAGAGGGACCCCCAAGGCTCACCAACCGATGCAGTGAAGTTTCCAACCAACTGCAGTCAGCGTCTGTCTTTTACAGACTGGAAGGAGCTGTTGCTTTTTCCCGGGTAGAAGGACGTGGCTCCGCCCCCTGTGTACGCCTTCCGGCGTTCCCAGCTCTCCACGAGGTAGCTGGGCTCATGAAACATGGCCGCCCCCATACAGGAGACATTCGACTCCAAAAACATGGCGGCCGGCGTGACCTGAGGACATGCATGCACCTGGTCTACGGCAAAATGGCGGCGGACCGCCGAAATCGTTTTTCCCAGCACATCCACCTGCATCTCTGCTGAGTGGCGATTGATTGATCTACAGGAGATACACTACAAATAAGGTAGGATATACCTCCTATGTCTGCTGTAATGCTACAGTCTGCTGGGTAGAGTGTTAGCTCTCAAACCAAGTCCATTTCCCACAAACACATACTGTATTTACAAGGGGGACTTTTAGTGTCAGATATATACTGACCATGTATGGAGGGGCCCATAATTCATACTGCCTCATAACGAGGAAAGAAAAAAAGGGAACGTTTACTCACCATACCGAACCGACAGGCACCCTCTCTTCACAATACCCTCTCCACCGGGGTGGGGGTTTGTGGACCACTCCGGACGCCTCGACTCTCAGGTTCCTGGCGTCCAAGCGAGACTTTTAACTCGCAAGGTCAGTCCCTCCACTGGGACTCCGTCGCGGCCGACCCAGCGCGAAGCTCTGGTCTGCACGCGCTCGTAGGCAGAAACCGGGGTGACCACTGGATCTCAACATCCAGCACGTCGCCCGGCCCCGCATACTTACTTGAATGTGTCGCGGCCGACCAAGCGCAATGCCATGGTCTGCGCGCGCTCGTAGGCCGGCTGGGGTGACCACAAGTGTCGCCCAGTCCGGCATTTTTGCTTGAAGATCTCACAGGAAAAACACTGGAGAAAAACTACCTAAAAAATGTCTTTTTCTTAAAGAAAAAAGTCTTGCCAGGACCAAAAGATCCCAGCAAGGAACTTAGGTCCTTACTCCTGACTAGACAGAAAAAAAATGATTCCCTGTAGCAGAGAGAGGGAGGATATACCCTCAGGGACTGCCCCTAAGGTGGAGCCAGAACGTTTTGTCTTTCTGCCTAGTCCTACTCCTGCGGAGACAACATAACCCAGCTCTTGAGAATCAAGAAGACTACGTCTGTCAATGAGCGATAGAGAAAATATATTTTGTACATCTTGAAACAATAAATACAACAAAGTAAACCCAGCAGTTAGAATCCTATATCAGGTAAGAATGGGGCAACATTACTCTCCAAAAACTCCAGTTCCCAGACATTTACAGTGTTGTTAAATGAAGAGGGGATGCTACACCATGGTAAACATGGCCCTGTCTTAACTTTATTGAGACATGCTGTGAGATCAATTTCAAAATTACCTTTTTTCTTAAAATGGTACTATTTCTCACATTTCATACATTTTCTATTTTCACTGTGAAAAAAATTGGGTTAATAAAATTTGCAAATCAATGCATTCTTGTTTTATGTAGATTTTACAAGGCGTCCCAAATGGAATTGGGGCTGTACAATTTTGTAGAAACAGTTTTCAGATTTATTTTGTACAAAAATCTAGCCTGAAGCTCTCCAGTTGAAGCTCTGACAGTTATACATTCCATAGAATAAAAGAAAGAATAAGTACACAGCAGACTAGGAAAACAGGCGTTTAACAAAAAGATTTATATTCACTAAGGCTAATGACTTTTCATACATGCTTAATTTATGATTAAGGATTCATTAACATGATTTTTGTGTAATGTTAGAGAAAGTGGAGTAATATTTGCATTTTAGTAGTTTGATTTTCTGTTATTTTTCAATCAGTGTTATTTATACTAGGGATGCACCGAATTGAAAATTCTGGACCGAAACAGAAACCAAAAATTCAGGATGCCCTTGGCCGAAAACGACTTTTCCTCCAAAAAACTTGTGGGATTAACATTCCCACACGCCGGCTCCTCCATGTCAGAGAGAGAGAGAATAGTTTATAATTTAGATGTGTAGAGAGAGAGAGAGAGAGAGAGAGAGAATAGTTGATAATTTAGATGTGGCACATTGATATCCAGAAAAAACAAGCCACCAGTGACTTGAGAACATGCTAGTCCTGCAGCCATGGAAAACTGATGTTGAAGGCTATACTGCCCTTATAATCACATTATCCCTGATATTAAAGTCATTTAACAGGAAATCATAAAATGTAGGGGAGAGAGGGAGAGAGAGAGAGAGAGAGAGAGAAAGAGAGACACTACCTTCTGCAGCACAGCCTTCCACAGCACATGAAGGGAGGAGGTGGGTGAAGCCATTCTGGAATAGGCGTGGAGGAGGATGAGGAAGATCCTCCTCCGCTTTGCATTCTGGGTCCTCTCCTCGGGACGTCACTGGTTGCTAGACGCCAGTCGGCTGGCCATCCTACCAACCAGTGTAGCTGCTCAGACTAAAGCGGCCGATGCTCGGCGGAGGAACAAAGAGGAGATAAACGCCCGACAGGGAAGTGAAGGCTGCGCCCCCCTTTTGTGGCCATTAATTTTCGGCATCTTTGATCAGTTTTCGCCCAAATGGGATAGGTCCATTTTCGGCCAAAATTTCGGCGCACCACTAATTTATACTATTTAGTATTTGAATAGGATGGTATGGTTTATTACAGCATAGTATTTATAATTTTATTTGGTATTCATTTCTGCTACTGGTAATTTTATTGTTATTGTATCTGGTTTCTGTTCATTATTGTGATTTTGTGTTGTCTTTGTATCTTAATGATTTCCCTTTGGGATTAAGTATTCTGAATCTGAAGAGTTGGTGTACGGAATGCCCTCAGAAATACAATTTCCTGCTTGTTTGACTGGCTCACTGATTTTCCCAGAATTCTGCACTAAGGTTGAAGTCAGATTTTGGGCAGCCTCTGCAACAAAAATTTGAGTCTGGGCGAGAAGCTCTTAAAGGGTTAATCACTTCGGATGCTGACACAGTTTCCTCAGATCACTGCAAGTGTCTTAGCTGATCAATTTTGAAACAGTCCCTCCCATTCAGAGTCAGTATCCAAAAAGACATAGAAGAACAAAGAGCTTTTCTTCAGAGTAGAAAATGGTAGGAATCTGCAACGATTTTTTTTTTAAATACATTTTCCCCGGGGCTTACCTGAACCACTGAATATTTGTGTGTGGCATGGACTCCAGGATGTAATCCCAACGAGATGCCCATTTATTGGTATTATTTTCCTAAAAGATGAAGAAGATCTTGTATATTAAAATGGTAAGGTAAGATGATTGTTGGACTGGCACAGCAGACAAATAACTTTAGCACTTGAAGCAGCAGCTTTCAGGACATAAAAAGGTTATCGTACATACACACAGCTATGGTGAGCAGCAAGTTACATTCAAGCAAAAACACGTGTTTTTCTGTATTGTTCCAGAGTGCCCTACTAGGACGATTTAGAATTCAGAAGCCTGTCAGTTCATACTATACTGAACAAAATTATAAAATGCAACACTTGTCAAGAGAAGAATATAGATAATTTGACTTTGTTGGCACAACGACAGGACAATACGTTGTAAAAAATATATTTTTATATTATTTTTTACGACGTATTGTCCTGTCGTTGTGCCAACAAAGTCCAATTATCTATATTCTTCTCTTGACATTATTAACTAGGACGAGGCACAGAATTATCCCAGTGTCCACAGTGTCATCTCATGGTGACACTAATCTCTTTATTTTAAAACACAGCACTTGTTTTTGCCCCCATTTTTCATGAGCTGAACTCAAAGATCTAAGAAAACCGGGATTCATCCGTGAAGAGAACACCTCTCCAAACTGCCAGACACCATCGAATGTGAGCATTTGCCCACTCAAGTCGGTTATAACGACGAACTGCAGTCAGGTCGAGACCCCGATGAGGATGACGAGCATGCAGATGAGCTTCCCTTAGACGGTTTCTGACAGTTTGTGCAGAAATTCTTTGGTTATACAAACCGATTGTTGCAGCAGCTGACTGGGTGGCTGGTCTCAGAAGATCTTGGAGGTGAAATGCTGGATGTGGAGGTCCTGGGCTGGTGTGGTTACACATGGTCTGCGGTTGTGAGGCTGGGAGCATGTCCTGCCAAATTCTCTAAAATGCCTTTGGAGACGGCTTATGGTAGAGAAATGAACATTCAATTCACAGGCAACAGCTCTGGTGGACATTCCTGCAGTCAGCATGCCAATTGCACGCTCCCTCAAAACTTGGGACATCTGTGGCATTGTGCTGTGTGATAAAAGTGGCCTTTTATTGTGGCCAGCCTAAGGCACACCTGTGCAATAATCATGCTGTCTAATCAGCATCTTGATATGTCACACCTGTGAGGTGGATGGATTATCTTGGCAAAGGAGAAGTGCTCACTAACACAGATTTAGACAGATTTGTGAACGATATTTGAAATAGGCCTTTTATGTACATAGAAAAAGTCTTTGATCTTTGAGTTTAGCTTATGAAAAATGGGGGCAAAAAAAAAAAAAAAGTGCTGCGTTTATAATTCTGTTCAGTGTAGAAGCCAGTAATGGGTTTTTGAACTCATACAAATCTGCGCTCAAGTGGGTCACCTGCTGTGCACCCTTCAAGTTCCCCACAACCCCCCACTCCCTTTCCCCCAGCACTACTTCCCAAACTGAAAAAGTACTGAGCTGAATGGCCCAAAATACACATGCTCTCAATAAAGCACACCCCTTCTGCAACTAATAAAAAAGGGGTTTGGCCTGTACTGTCCATCAGCCTGGGCACTGAAGCTGCTTTTACCTTATGCCTGATAAACCGTTGCACTTCTATACGGAAACACATGGCTCTTGTATTTGGACTACATTAGCACAGATTTCAACTTTAAAATAAACATTGATGAATAATCAATCTTAAAAGCAAAACCAAAAATGTAATATATTGCAGCTTACCAATCATTAGCTGCATTAGTTTTATTGTTCAGGCTTTATTCCTTTGTTAATACCCGATGATCTGCCAGCAATATACCTCCTGTATTACAGTGCCCCCACTCTAAGCACAGGGGCAGCTATAGACAACCTTTAGACAACAGCATTGTCAGCCTAGGGGGAGGGGAATGTTAGATGCACTATTAGATTCACATACACTAATAAAACTAAAGCCAAACGCCAACTCAAACAGCAGTTACACAAGCAGTTACAGCCAACAGTTTTTTTTTTCTTTTGGTCTAAAGGTTTTACATTAATAAAAAAAAATCTGATCATTCATAGGCCGCTCCCGACGACACGCGTTGGACGGGGCTAATTGCATCACTTCTTGATTCATCATTAAAGACTAAGGTACGCAGCAGCGACCCGGACATTGTAATTTTCAAGGACCAGTGTATACTTTTAACCTGCAAGTGCAATTTTTACAAATTTATTTATTAAAAAAAAAAAAAAAATAGGATAACACTATAGGTTTTTTACTTTTGATTTACATCCTATGGTCCGCTTAGAGGAGTAAGGAGGGAACTGGAACTACATCCCTTGTGGGGCAGCCTGGAGATAGTGGGCAACTTACAAGTGCAGACTTACCTTCTTATTTATAAAGGTGTCAAGGAATTGCAGTGTGGTCCTGAAGGGGGAGCAAGAGTGTCACAATTCAAAAGGAAACATTCACTTTGCATGCTGACCAAAGCACCTAGGATTGTTTATGAACAGTATGTACAGTAAACCCCCGCTCTATCGCGGTTCAGTTGTTGCGGTCCCGGTATATTGCGTTTTTTTCTGTAATGTTATTTTACTAATTTAATCATTGAAAATGAAATATTTTTGTGTTTTCCATAGCTCTTGCTCTGACTCTCAGTATCTTTTATGTGTTTAAATGAGTTTCTATTGTTTTAAAAGTGTGTTTAACCACCTCAATACAGGGCACTTAAACCCCCTTCCTTCCCAGACCAATTTTCAGCTTTTAGCGCTGTTGCAATTTGAATGACAATTGCGCGGTCATGCAACGCTGTACCTAAACCAAATTTGTGTCATTTTTTCCCCACAAATAGAGCTTTCTTTTGGTGGTATTTGATCACCGTCAGGTTTTTTCTTTTTTGGCGCACAAATAAAAAAATACTGAAAAGTTTGAAAAAAAAAAAGTTTTTTTGTTTAGGTTATAAAATTTTGTAAATAGATATGTTTTTTCCTGCACCGATGAGCACTGATGATGCCGCACTGACAGGCACTGATGAGGAGACACTGATGGAGGGGCACTGATGGGGTGGCACTGATGGGGTGGCACTGATATGCAGCACTGATAGGTAGCACTGATATGCAGCACTGATGGGCACTGATATGTGGCACTGATAGATAGCACTGATATGCAGCATTGGTGGGCACTGATAGGCAGCACTGATGGGCACTGATTGGCGGCACTGATGGGCACTGATAGGTGGCACTGTTGGGCGGCAATGATCGACACTGATCGGTGGCACTGATCGGCACTGATAGGCAGCACTGGTGGGCAATAATGGGCACTGGTGGGCGGTACTGATAGATGGCAATAATGGGTATTGGTGGGCAGCACTGATAGATGGCATTGGTGGACAACACTGATAGGGAGGGCTCTCTGAGCCCTGCTTGCCATCCCTGGTGGCCATAGTGGGCATCCCTGGTGGTCATGGGTGGGCATCCCTGGTGGCTTAGTGGCACCCCTCCCCCCCCCCCCAGGGCTGCACTGGTAATCAATGTTCTGATTACCAGCACAGACCCCCCCTGTGATCAGTGAGTAATTAGAAATACTCACTGATCACCCCCGCAGCAGCACCGATCATCCCTCTTCTCCTCACTGACAGGATCTGTCAGGGGGAGAAGAGATCGAAGCCGTTACAACGGCTCTATTTACATTACATGACGGCTGTGATTGGACACAGCCGTCATGTGATCAGGAGGGCCAATCACAGGGCCCTCCTGCCGAATGATGTTGCTCTGTGTCCGAGGGACACAGGCACATCGAGATCGCGCCGCTGCGCGTGCCCGCGGCGGCGCGATCTCTCTCCTTCTGAAGGACGTTCCGGAACGTCCATTCAGAAGGACGAGACTCCCGCCCGGCCGTATATGTACTATGGCCGGGTGGGAGGTAGTTAAAGACCTTAAAATGCTTTTAAAAGTACAGTGACAGTAAAAAAAATGCCTACAGTGTATTTTAAAGGGTTTTTCTATTTCGCGGATTTTCACTTTTCGCGGGTGAGTCCGGAACGTAACCCCCGCAATAGAGGGGGGTTTACTGTATACTTTTGTGGGAGGTGTTTTGAAGTTCCAACACAATAATTGCACATTTGCACGAGGAGCACTACTTTAACTATGAGAACAATTGCATTTTTTATATGGATAGATTTTTAAGTGTATTATTGATATATTTGTTAGCATTTTGAGGGGAGATGTTTTGTAGTACACCATGTTTTTTTTTTCACCCATCGTTATTTCTATTATTCATATTAATTAGGACACCACAATAAGTAGGAATAATCACTCATGTAAGTAGACATTTGATTCCTCCATCACAGGGGAGGTGTATTGTAGACCATTTAGTTGTTTTTGGATCTAATTTGGATTTATTGTTTGGATTGGAGAAGCACAGCAGCATCAAGGGATCAGTTAACACTACATCATTCTAGATATATACTCACTGCTGGGGGACATATCACTTGGTGACAGCTGCTGCCCCCTATAAATCCTCTAAATTATTGCACGGAAGTAGATATAATTTATTAAAAACGGATCATTGTAAACACCCCTGTCAGTAGTAAATGGCTTGTCTCAACACTAAATGCTACATTTTGCATGACAGCTCATTCTGTTTAAGAACAACAGACTTATACGCTGGCTCACCAGAAGAAAATAAAAGGAAGGAAAGCCTAAAAAAAAAAAAAAACTAGTGCAGCAATCATACTGTATCAAAGAATTGATAAGCTGTAATATAATAAAATATTTGCTTTTGGGTTTGCTTTAATTTTTTGAATTACAAAAAAAGAGACATACTTGCCTTCCTGTAAAATTTGTTGTCAGGCTCCATCTCCAGAAGGTTATACATGAAGGTCATGGCGCATGTTCACCTGCTCAAGGGAAACCCTGGACCCCTTTTCAATAGATTTCATATGACGAAGAGCCTAGGCCTACAGATAAGGGAGACTGGAGCAACATGTTCCTACAGTGGTTGTTAAGCCACTATAGTATATTCATGCCATCCCCTAACGACATGTGTCCCAGTGTCTGTGCTATATAAAAAGGTTGCAGACTCCTACCTTATATCAGTGCATTTCCTGGCACTCACGTGACTCCTCTCCTCTCCCAGGCTGAAAGCTACAGGGGCCGAGAACTCCCGCTGAGGTCAGCTGAGGAGGAGAGAGGAGAGAGAGCCAAGCGGTCACGTGAGTGCCAGGAGACGCACTGATATAAGGTAGAAAGCGGCATCTTTTTTATATAGCACAGACACAGGAACACACCGTTATTTAACAGGGGAAATTACATGAAAATTCTATAGTTATTATTGCAGCAGGAGGGGAGCAGAGTGGCACTGTCACGAGCTGACAGGCAGGGAGGTGAGGAGGGAGAGGGCAGAGGAGAGCTGCGGATGACGGAGGCACGTAAACTGACCACGGTGTCAGGGCTCAGCAGCCATGAAAAACTTTGGTCAGTTTACAGGGGGAGAGCAGAACCAGGCAGGACAGCCATGTTTTTTTTATATGATACAGGGGCCAAAATACACAGCACAAGCACTGTTATTCATGCTTTAAGGGAACAGGATCCTTATATATATATATATATATATATATATATATATATATATATATATATATAAATAAATAAATAAAAGAACAACAAAACATTTTAAGAAAGGGTATCTAAACTCTTAAAAGACCTCCTATATACTGTAATGTGTATGCATGGCCAGTTTATTTTTTAATGTGCAATATAATAAAAATTGTATAACTTTTCAAAGTCTAGTTTTAGTACAGAAGGTGCTTACATAGAGTTGTGGTATAGGAAATATACATAAGCAATATTTGCTCTTTACAGGACTAAATGACTATAAGAAATAAAAATGGTTAAGTGTTAAAGGGGTTGTAGAGTCAGAAGGTTTTTTTTTTTTTTTATCCTAATGCATTAAGTTAAAAAGCCTTCTGTGTGTAGCAGCCCCCCTCAGCCCCCCCTAATGCTTACCTGAGCTCCCTCTCGATCCAGCGATGTCCACGACCATCTCAGCCATCTGGGGCTCTGCTCCTCATTGGCTAATACATAGCAGCGGCGCCATTGACTCCCGCTGCTGTCAAAGTCAGTTATCCAATAAGGAGGAGAGGGGGTGGGCCCAAACCTCAGCTCCGTGTCTGAAGCGACACACGGAGCTTTGACTCGGCTCGGGTGCCCCCATAGCAAGATGCTCGCTATGGGGGCACTCAAAGGGAGGGAGGGGCCAAGAAAGCCGAAGAGGGACCCAAGAGGAGGAGGATCCAGGCTGCTCTGTGCAAAACCAACTGCACAGAGGGGGCAAGTATAACATGCTTGTTATTTTTATTGAAAAAAATAAATAAAAAAATAAAAAAAACTTTACAATCACTTTAAAACATAATGGCAAATTAAGAAACATTTTAAAATACAAAAAGTTTACTTTTTAGTTTAATACATTAAGATATGACAAACTTCCACAGAAGATAATTATAAATTACAAACACTTACTTGAAAAGTCACAGAATATGTGTAGATAACATCCAGGTGGCTAGATAAGTCTTTGGGTATCTCCATTGGGCGACCCTCACATTTTAAGTCATTTACATTTGTGTGTTTATAGCTAAGAAGAAAAACGAAAGAGAAATTAACCAATTGGCAATGCTGTCTACCCATTTAAGTGACAAAACTTGAATCTCTTATTCCCAGTGATTGTACAAAGAGCCCTGTGTGAAGTACTGCAGGTTTATTTGATCCAAGGCTTGCAATGTATTCATAATAAGGTGAAAGCCATCAAAATTTCAAAAGCAAGATAGCATATTTAGGTATGCTTCATATAAACATAAAATTTTAAATAAAATGAAAAATATTTTTGCAAACACCATTTAACTGATTCCCGCCCGGCCTATTATACAATGACGGCTAGGTGGGACTGCTCTTGTTCTGGGAGGAGGTCATACAATGTCCTCCTATTCTGGTCATGCATGCATGCGGGCCCCCTGGGGCTTACAGCGTATCTCTGAGACAGAGAGCATCACGGATCATGATAAAAATCCAATGACGTTGGCTCTTTACCATGTGATCAGCTGTGTCCAATCAAAGCTGATCACACGTAAACAAATGCTATTTATCTGCATTTTCTTTCCCCAGCGCTGTCACTGTCTGAGGAAAGGAAAGCCGATATTCAGCTTTCCTGTGACAGGGGACATTTACACTGATAATCAGAGCACTGATCATCAGTGCAGCCTCATCAGCGCCCATCAGTGCAGCCTCATCAGAACCCATCAGTGAAGTAGAAAATCAACTTATTTGCAAAATTTATGGTCTTTTTTTATTTGTTTAGCAAAAAATAAATAACCCAGTAGTGATTAATTACCACCAAAAGAAAGCTCTGTCTCAAAATAAATGATAAAAACTTTTTGGGTTCAGTATTGCATGACCGCGCAATCATCATTCAAAGATAGCGCTGAAAGCTGAAAATTGGCCTGGGCAGGAAGGGGGTGAAAGTGTCTGGTAGGAAAGTGGTTTTCTAAAAGCGGAGGTCCTATAGAACATATAATAAAAAAAAAATTAAATAAAAAAAATTAGATTTCAGTCGAAGATGCAAAGACAGTTCATGTCATATTTGATTGGCTTGCGATTTACTACCGTATGTAGAAAAAAAAAAAAAAAAACTTTATTGTATGGATCAGTAATATTTAGGGTTGAGCGGACACCTAGATGTCCGTGTTCGACGGGTTCGGCCGAACTTTAAAAAAAAGTCCGGGTCCGTGTCCCGGACTTTTACCGAACTTTTCCCGGACACCGAACCCCATTGAAGTCAATGGGGACCCGAACTTTAAGGCACTAAAATGGCTCTAAAACACCAAAGGAAAGGGCTAGAGTGCTGCAAATGGCAGCAAAACGTAATTAAGAGCATGGCAAGTGCTCTGCAAACAAATGTGGATAGGGAAATAACTTAAAACAACAAAAAAAAACAGAAAAATAAAACAATGTTCTTCTTCATCTCTGAAGGACGAGGCCCATATGGAGTAGGAGGGAGGTTGAGGTGGTGGTGGATGTGGCGGTGACATAGGCGTGCGCACAGGGTGTGCTGGGTGTGCCTGGGCACACCCTAATCACCTAGGGCACATAGCATTGCCAGTGAGGAGATGGGAAAGATCTCCCTGGGACCTGCTCTGCTCTATTTCTCCTTGCCTACAGGTACATGGCCCCGATACATTACTCTCCCTGCTGGCAAACACATGCATGTGTATTTCAACTTTGGGGTGCACACCTTAATGCAATAGGCTGCGCACACCTATGGGCGGTGTAGGTGGAAGCGGCGGTGGAGGAGGACCAGGGCCGGATTAACAGCATCATGGGCTTGGTGCTGAGGATTTTGAAGGGCCTTAAGGGCCGTGCCTTGCCATGCACCCAGAGGAGGAAGGGTGCAGCCATGCATGCCTAATTCAACATGGGATGCTGTCTCTGAAGCCCATAAACACATCCATGCATCGCCAACTGTCCCTCCTTGTCCGGCCTTCACGCTGTGTGGGGAGGTTCTGAGGGTGCTGCCTGGGGAAGCGAGCATAGAAGCGAGCATAGAAGCCAGACTTCTGTGTTTACAAGTGACAGAAGAGCGGTAACAGTGAATATGGCCAACCCGGGGCCTATATAAAAGGTAGGGGCCTGGAGCTGCAGCTCCAATAGCCCCTACATTAATCTGGCCCTGAGGAGGAGGACGAGGTAGCCAACACTGCTTCTTTTCAAAAATTTTAAATGAGGGTACACCCCAAAAGAGTGAGAAAGAGCAAAAATGGAACAATGGGTGGGTAAGGTCGGTATCCATTGCTATTCTGCATAAGGTACGGAAAAGTCCCGTGGGATCCATGCCTGGTTCATTTTAATGAACGTGAGCTTGTCCACATTGTCTCTGGACAGGCGGCTGCGCTTGTCTGTTATAACGCCCCCAGCCGTGCTAAATACCCGTTCAGATAATACACTGGCTGCAGGGCACGCCAGCACCTCCAAGGCGTAAAGGGCAAGCTCAGGCCATGTGCCCAATTTGGAGACCCAGAAGTTGAAGGGGGCAGACCCGTCATTCACTACATGTAGGCGTGTGCACACATACTGCTCCACCATGTTGGTAAAATGCTGCCTCCTGCTAAGACGTTCCATCTGAGCTGCTGGTGCTGCTGTTTGTTGTGGCGTGCTGACAAAGCTTTTCCACATTTCGGCCATGCTAACCCTGCCTTCTGAGGTGCTGGCGGTGCCCTGGTTGCGTTGGCGACCTCCTCCTCCTCCTCCTCTGCCTTGTGCTTCCACTGTGGCCCCGCTGTCAGATGGGAATGCCAGCAGCATGGCGTCTACCAGCGTGCGCTTGTACTCGCGCATCTTGCGATCGCGCTCCAGTGAGTGAATTAAGGACGGTACGTTGTCCTTGTAACGGGGATCCAGCAGCGTGGCCACCCAGTAATCAGCACAAGTTAGAATGTGGGCAACTCGGCGGTCGTTGTGGAGACACTGCAGCATGTAATCGCTCATGTGTGCCAGGCTGCCCAGAGGCAACGAAAGGCTGTCCTCTGTGGGAGGTGTATCGTCCGTGTCCTCTGTATCCCCCCAGCCACGCACCAGTGATGGCCATGAGCTGGCCTGGGTGCCACCCTGCTGTGAACATGGTTCCATCTCCTCCTCCAGCTCCTCCTCCTCCTCATCCTCCTCATCCTCCAGAACTGTGCCCCTGCTGGACAATTGCGTCCCTGGCGTTTGCGTGTGCAGGAACCCACCCTCGGAGCCCCTTGCGAATGACTGCCCTGAAAGCCTTGGAAATGTTACCTCTTCATCCTCCTCCTCCTCCTCATCCTGTGCCACATCCTCTTCCATCATCGCCCGAATTGTTTTTTCAAGGAGGCATAGAAGTGGGATAGTTAAGCTGAGAACGGCGTCATTGCCACTGGCCATGTTGGTGGAGTACTCAAAACAGCGCAACAAGGCACACAGGTCTCGCATGGAGGCCCAGTTATTGGTGGTGAAGTGGTGCTGTTCCGCAGAGCGACTCACGCGTGCGTGCTGCAGCTGAAACTCCACTATGGCCTGCTGCTGCTCGCACAGTCTTTCCAGCATGTGCAAGGTGGAGTTCCACCTTGTGGGCACGTCACATATGAGGCGGTGAGCGGGAAGGCCGAAGTTACGCTGCAGCGCTGCCAGGCGAGCAGCAGCAGGGTGAGAACGCCGAAAGTGCGCACAAACGGCCCGCACTTTCTGCAGCAGCTCTGACATATCGGGGTAGTTTTTAAGGAACCTCTGCACCACCAAATTCAGCACATGCGCCAGGCAAGGGATGTGCGTCAAACCGGCTAGGCCCAGAGCTGCTATGAGATTTCGCCCGTTATCGCACACCACCAGGCCGGGCTTGAGGCTCGCTGGCAGCAACCACTCATTTGTCTGCTGTTCCATGCTCCTCCACAACTCCTGCGCGGTGTGTGGTTTGTCCCCCAAACAGGCAAGTTGTAAAACTGCCTGCTGTCGTTTACCCCTGGCCGTGCTGAAGTTGGTGGTGAAGGTGTTACGCTGTCCGGATGAGGAGGCGGTAGAGGATGAGGAAGCGGAGTAGGAGGAGTTAGGAACAGGAGGCAAACTGAAGCGCCCTGCAATCCTCGGTGGTGGAAGGACATGCGCCAAATTGCTATCCGCCTCAGGCCCATCCGCCACTGCATTTACCCAGTGTGCCGTTAGGGAGATATAACGCCCCTGACCGTGCTTACTGGTCCACGTATCCGTAGTTAGGTGGACCTTGGCACAGATGGCGTTGCGCAGTGCACACCTGATATTTTCCCCCACTTGGTTGTGCAGGGAAGGGATGGCTTGCCTGGAAAAGTAGTGGCGGCTGGGCACGACGTACTGTGGGACAGCCACCGACATAAGGTTTTTAAAACTGTGCGTCTCCACCAGACGGAATGACAGCATTTCAAAGGCCAATAATTTTGAAATGCTGGCATTCAGGGCCAGGGATCGCGGGTGGGTAGGGGGGTACTTCCTCTTCCTCTCAAGTGTTTGGGAGATGGAAAGCTGAACGCTTCCACGGGACATTGTGGAGATGGTTGTTGGTGACCCAGGTGGTGGTGTTGCTGACAGATCGTCTGTTTGCAGGGTGGCAGGTGCCGGTATCACTACAGATGTGGCTGGAGCGGCCGAGACTGCAGCAGAAGAGGAAGCAGGATGAGCCAGAGACGTTTCTTGGTTTTGAAGGTGTGTACTCCACTGCAGCTCGTGCTTTGCACTTAGATGCCTGATCATGCAGGTTGTGCTCAGGTTGAGAAGGTTTATGCCTCGCTTCAAGCTCTGATTGCACAGGGTGCAAACCACTCGTGTCCTGTCATCAGCACATTTTCTAAAGAACTTCCACGCTAGAGAACTCCTTTGAGCTGACTTTGGTGCGCTCGTTCCCTTGCTGCGTTGGGCAGTAGCGGGCGTAGTGTCTAGGGCACGGCCGCTCCGCTTCTGCACCCTGCTCCCTCTTCTGCTGTGCTGGTGGCTCTGTGCGACCACCGCCTCTTCCTCCAAACTACTCAGGTCACCTGCATGACGTTCATTCCATGTGGGGTCGAGGACCTCATCGTCCTCCACATCATCTTCCACCCAGTCTTCACCCCTGCCCTCCTTGTCGGTCTCCACAATGCTGAACGCCGCAGCAGTTGGCACCTGCGTTTCGTCATCATCGGAGACGTGCTGCGATGATCCTTGCATGTACTCATCTTGAGAAATAAGTGGTTGGGCATCGCTGCACTCAATCTCTTCCACTTCTGGGGCAGGGCTAGGTGGATGGCCCTGGGAAACCCTGCTGACAGAGTCCTCAAAAAGAATAAGAGACTGCTGGATGGCTTGGGGCTCAGACTGCTGGCCTGATTTGCAAGGGGGTGAGGTGAAAGACGGTTGGACATTGGCTGCAGGTGCCAACTCTGACCTTTCTGCAGTAGACTGGGTGGGAGACAATGTGAAGGAACTGGAGGCACTGTCAGCAGCAAACCAATCTACTATCGCCTCAACTTGTTCTGGCCTCATCACTTCTAGGGGCGTTTGATGCCCTACCAAATACTGATGCAGGTTCTGTCGCCTACTCACACTTGAGGAAGGTGTTTCACTTGTGCGTGTAGCTGGCACAGATCGACCACGTCCTCTCCTTGCAACAGGAGCTCTACCAGCAGCACCACGACCCAGGCCACGGCCCTTATTTGACGGTCTCCTCATATTTCTGTAATTTAAGATCTTGCCCTAGAAAGGTTTTTATTGAATAGCGGAATAGGAAATATGATCCAAAAAAGTGTATGTATCTCGCACGTACAAAACCACACTAGGCCCCAATTACTATTGTTTCTACCCCTAAAAGGATGGATGAGGAGTAGGAGGAGTATGGAACAGACAGCACCCTCAAATCTTCAGAAGTATGAGATGAACCCCAAAAACTTGGAAAGGTGGATCTCACACGTACCGACACAGACTATCCCGCAATTCAATTGATCCTCAAAGGTTTTTATTGAATAGCGGAATAGGAAATATGATCAAAAAAAGTGTATGTATCTCGCACGTACACAACCACACTAGGCCCCAATTACTATTGTTTGTACCCCTAAAAGGATGGATGAGGAGTAGGAGGAGGAGTATGGAACAGGCAGCACCCTCAAATCTTCAGAAGTATGAGATGAACCCCAAAAACTTGGAAAGGTGGATCTCACACGTACCGACACAGACTATCCCGCAATTCAATTGATCCTCAAAGGTTTTTATTGAATAGCGGAATAGGAAATATGATCAAAAAAAGTGTATGTATCTCGCACGTACACAACCACACTAGGCCCCAATTACTATTGTTTGTACCCCTAAAAGGATGGTTGAGCAGTAGGAGCAGGAGTATGGAACAGGCAGCACCCTCAAATCTTCAGAAGTATGAGATGAACCCCAACAACTTGGAAAGGTGGATCTCACACGTACCGACACAGACTATCCCCCAATTTAACTGATCCCCAAAGGTTTTTGATTAAATAGCGGAATAGAAAATATGATCCAAAAAAAGTGTATGTATATCACACGTACACAACCACACTAGGCCCCAATTACTATTGTTTGTACCAGTAAAAGGCTAGATGAGGAGTAGGGGGAGTATGGAACAGGCAGCACCCTCAAACCTTCAGAAGTATGAGATGAACCCCAACAACTTGGAAAGGTGGATCTCTCTCACACGTACCAACACAGACTATCCCCCAATTTAACTGATCCCCAAAGGTTTTTGATTAAATAGCGGAATAGAAAATATGATCCAAAAAAAGTGTATGTATATCACACGTACACAACCACACTAGGCCCCAATTACTATTGTTTGTACCCCTAAAAGGCTAGATGAGGAGTAGGGGGGGTATGGAACAGGCAGCACCCTCAAACCTTCAGAAGTATGAGATGAACCCCAACAACTTGGAAAGGTGGATCTCTCTCACACGTACCAACACAGACTATCCCCCAATTTAACTGATCCCCAAAGGTTTTTGATTAAATAGCGGAATAGAAAATATGATCCAAAAAAAGTGTATGTATATCACACTTACACAACCACACTAGGCCCCAATTACTATTGTTTGTACCCCTAAAAGGCTAGATGAGGAGTAGGGGGGGTATGGAACAGGCAGCACCCTCAAACCTTCAGAAGTATGAGATGAACCCCAACAACTTGGAAAGGTGGATCTCTCTCACACGTACCAACACAGACTATCCCCCAATTTAACTGATCCCCAAAGGTTTTTGATTAAATAGCGGAATAGAAAATATGATCCAAAAAAAGTGTATGTATATCACACGTACACAACCACACTAGGCCCCAATTACTATTGTTTGTACCCCTAAAAGGCTAGATGAGGAGTAGGGGGAGTATGGAACAGGCAGCACCCTCAAACCTTCAGAAGTATGAGATGAACCCCAACAACTTGGAAAGGTGGATCTCTCTCACACGTACCAACACAGACTATCCCCCAATTTAACTGATCCCCAAAGGTTTTTGATTAAATAGCGGAATAGAAAATATGATCCAAAAAAAGTGTATGTATATCACACGTACACAACCACACTGGGCCCCAATTACTATTGTTTGTACCCCTAAAAGGCTAGATGAGGAGTAGGGGGAGTATGGAACAGGCAGCACCCTCAAACCTTCAGAAGTATGAGATGAACCCCAACAACTTGGAAAGGTGGATCTCTCTCACACGTACCAACACAGACTATCCCCCAATTTAACTGATCCCCAAAGGTTTTTGATTAAATAGCGGAATAGAAAATATGATCCAAAAAAAGTGTATGTATATCACACGTACACAACCACACTAGGCCCCAATTACTATTGTTTGTACCCCTAAAAGGCTAGATGAGGAGTAGGGGGGGTATGGAACAGGCAGCACCCTCAAACCTTCAGAAGTATGAGATGAACCCCAACAACTTGGAAAGGTGGATCTCTCTCACACGTACCAACACAGACTATCCCCCAATTTAACTGATCCCCAAAGGTTTTTGATTAAATAGCGGAATAGAAAATATGATCCAAAAAAAGTGTATGTATATCACACGTACACAACCACACTAGGCCCCAATTACTATTGTTTGTACCCCTAAAAGGCTAGGAGTAGGGGGAGTATGGAACAGGCAGCACCCTCAAACCTTCAGAAGTATGAGATGAACCCCAACAACTTGGAAAGGTGGATCTCTCTCACACGTACCAACACAGACTATCCCCCAATATAACTGATCCCCAAAGGTTTTTGATTAAATAGCGGAATAGAAAATATGATCCAAAAAAAGTGTATGTATATCACACGTACACAACCACACTAGGCCCCAATTACTATTGTTTGTACCCCTAAAAGGCTAGATGAGGAGTAGGGGGAGTATGGAACAGGCAGCACCCTCAAACCTTCAGAAGTATGAGATGAACCCCAACAACTTGGAAAGGTGGATCTCTCTCACACGTACCAACACAGACTATCCCCCAATTTAACTGATCCCCAAAGGTTTTTGATTAAATAGCGGAATAGAAAATATGATCCAAAAAAAGTGTATGTATATCACACGTACACAACCACACTAGGCCCCAATTACTATTGTTTGTA
Organism: Pelophylax lessonae; assembly: GCF_965119305.1. NCBI lineage: Eukaryota > Metazoa > Chordata > Amphibia > Anura > Ranidae > Pelophylax > Pelophylax lessonae. The sequence goes on along the minus strand of NC_138774.1, from coordinate 124,919,934 downwards.
CCCCTAAAAGGCTAGATGAGGAGTAGGGGGAGTATGGAACAGGCAGCACCCTCAAACCTTCAGAAGTATGAGATGAACCCCAACAACTTGGAAAGGTGGATCTCTCTCACACGTACCAACACAGACTATCCCCCAATTTAACTGATCCCCAAAGGTTTTTGATTAAATAGCGGAATATAAAATATGATCCAAAAAAAGTGTATGTATATCACACGTACACAACCACACTGGGCCCCAATTACTATTGTTTGTACCCCTAAAAGGCTAGATGAGGAGTAGGGGGAGTATGGAACAGGCAGCACCCTCAAACCTTCAGAAGTATGAGATGAACCCCAACAACTTGGAAAGGTGGATCTCTCTCACACGTACCAACACAGACTATCCCCCAATTTAACTGATCCCCAAAGGTTTTTGATTAAATAGCGGAATAGAAAATATGATCCAAAAAAAGTGTATGTATATCACACGTACACAACCACACTAGGCCCCAATTACTATTGTTTGTACCCCTAAAAGGCTAGATGAGGAGTAGGGGGGGTATGGAACAGGCAGCACCCTCAAACCTTCAGAAGTATGAGATGAACCCCAACAACTTGGAAAGGTGGATCTCTCTCACACGTACCAACACAGACTATCCCCCAATTTAACTGATCCCCAAAGGTTTTTGATTAAATAGCGGAATAGAAAATATGATCCAAAAAAAGTGTATGTATATCACACGTACACAACCACACTAGGCCCCAATTACTATTGTTTGTACCCCTAAAAGGCTAGATGAGGAGTAGGGGGAGTATGGAACAGGCAGCACCCTCAAACCTTCAGAAGTATGATATGAACCCCAACAACTTGGAAAGGTGGATCTCTCTCACACGTACCAACACAGACTATCCCCCAATTTAACTGATCCCCAAAGGTTTTTGATTAAATAGCGGAATAGAAAATATGATCCAAAAAAAGTGTATGTATATCACACGTACACAACCACACTGGGCCCCAATTACTATTGTTTGTACCCCTAAAAGGCTAGATGAGGAGTAGGGGGAGTATGGAACAGGCAGCACCCTCAAACCTTCAGAAGTATGAGATGAACCCCAACAACTTGGAAAGGTGGATCTCTCTCACACGTACCAACACAGACTATCCCCCAATTTAACTGATCCCCAAAGGTTTTTGATTAAATAGCGGAATAGAAAATATGATCCAAAAAAAGTGTATGTATATCACACGTACACAACCACACTAGGCCCCAATTACTATTGTTTGTACCCCTAAAAGGCTAGATGAGGAGTAGGGGGGGTATGGAACAGGCAGCACCCTCAAACCTTCAGAAGTATGAGATGAACCCCAACAACTTGGAAAGGTGGATCTCTCTCACACGTACCAACACAGACTATCCCCCAATTTAACTGATCCCCAAAGGTTTTTGATTAAATAGCGGAATAGAAAATATGATCCAAAAAAAGTGTATGTATATCACACGTACACAACCACACTAGGCCCCAATTACTATTGTTTGTACCCCTAAAAGGCTAGGAGTAGGGGGAGTATGGAACAGGCAGCACCCTCAAACCTTCAGAAGTATGAGATGAACCCCAACAACTTGGAAAGGTGGATCTCTCTCACACGTACCAACACAGACTATCCCCCAATTTAACTGATCCCCAAAGGTTTTTGATTAAATAGCGGAATAGAAAATATGATCCAAAAAAAGTGTATGTATATCACACGTACACAACCACACTGGGCCCCAATTACTATTGTTTGTACCCCTAAAAGGCTAGATGAGGAGTAGGGGGAGTATGGAACAGGCAGCACCCTCAAACCTTCAGAAGTATGAGATGAACCCCAACAACTTGGAAAGGTGGATCTCTCTCACACGTACCAACACAGACTATCCCCCAATTTAACTGATCCCCAAAGGTTTTTGATTAAATAGCGGAATAGAAAATATGATCCAAAAAAAGTGTATGTATATCACACGTACACAACCACACTAGGCCCCAATTACTATTGTTTGTACCCCTAAAAGGCTAGGAGTAGGGGGAGTATGGAACAGGCAGCACCCTCAAACCTTCAGAAGTATGAGATGAACCCCAACAACTTGGAAAGGTGGATCTCTCTCACACATACCAACACAGACTATCCCCCAATTTAACTGATCCCCAAAGGTTTTTGATTAAATAGCGGAATAGAAAATATGATCCAAAAAAAGTGTATGTATAGCACACGTACACAACCACACTAGGCCCCAATTACTATTGTTTGTACCCCTAAAAGGCTAGATGAGGAGTAGGGGGGAGTATGGAACAGGCAGCACCCTCAAACCTTCAGAAGTATGAGATGAACCCCAACAACTTGGAAAGGTGGATCTCTCTCACACGTACCAACACAGACTATCCCCCAATTTAACTGATCCCCAAAGGTTTTTGATTAAATAGCGGAATAGAAAATATGATCCAAAAAAAGTGTATGTATATCACACGTACACAACCACACTAGGCCCCAATTACTATTGTTTGTACCCCTAAAAGGCTAGATGAGGAGTAGGGGGAGTATGGAACAGGCAGCACCCTCAAACCTTCAGAAGTATGAGATGAACCCCAACAACTTGGAAAGGTGGATCTCTCTCACACGTACCAACACAGACTATCCCCCAATTTAACTGATCCCCAAAGGTTTTTGATTAAATAGCGGAATAGAAAATATGATCCAAAAAAAGTGTATGTATATCACACGTACACAACCACACTAGGCCCCAATTACTATTGTTTGTACCCCTAAAAGGCTAGATGAGGAGTAGGGGGGGTATGGAACAGGCAGCACCCTCAAACCTTCAGAAGTATGAGATGAACCCCAACAACTTGGAAAGGTGGATCTCTCTCACACGTACCAACACAGACTATCCCCCAATTTAACTGATCCCCAAAGGTTTTTGATTAAATAGCGGAATAGAAAATATGATCCAAAAAAAGTGTATGTATATCACACGTACACAACCACACTAGGCCCCAATTACTATTGTTTGTACCCCTAAAAGGCTAGATGAGGAGTAGGGGGGGTATGGAACAGGCAGCACCCTCAAACCTTCAGAAGTATGAGATGAACCCCAACAACTTGGAAAGGTGGATCTCTCTCACACGTACCAACACAGACTATCCCCCAATTTAACTGATCCCCAAAGGTTTTTGATTAAATAGCGGAATAGAAAATATGATCCAAAAAAAGTGTATGTATATCACACGTACACAACCACACTAGGCCCCAATTACTATTGTTTGTACCCCTAAAAGGCTAGATGAGGAGTAGGGGGGAGTATGGAACAGGCAGCACCCTCAAACCTTCAGAAGTATGAGATGAACCCCAACAACTTGGAAAGGTGGATCTCTCTCACACGTACCAACACAGACTATCCCCCAATTTAACTGATCCCCAAAGGTTTTTGATTAAATAGCGGAATAGAAAATATGATCCAAAAAAAGTGTATGTATAGCACACGTACACAACCACACTGGGCCCCAATTACTATTGTTTGTACCCCTAAAAGGCTAGATGAGGAGTAGGGGGAGTATGGAACAGGCAGCACCCTCAAACCTTCAGAAGTATGAGATGAACCCCAACAACTTGGAAAGGTGGATCTCTCTCACACGTACCAACACAGACTATCCCCCAATTTAACTGATCCCCAAAGGTTTTTGATTAAATAGCGGAATAGAAAATATGATCCAAAAAAAGTGTATGTATATCACACGTACACAACCACACTAGGCCCCAATTACTATTGTTTGTACCCCTAAAAGGCTAGATGAGGAGTAGGGGGGGTATGGAACAGGCAGCACCCTCAAATCTTCAGAAGTATGAGATGAACCCCAAAAACTTGGAAAGGTGGATCTCTCTCACACGTACCAACACAGACTATCCCCCAATTTAACTGATCCCCAAAGGTTTTTGATTAAATAGCGGAATAGAAAATATGATCCAAAAAAAGTGTATGTATATCACACGTACACAACCACACTAGGCCCCAATTACTATTGTTTGTACCCCTAAAAGGCTAGATGAGGAGTAGGGGGGGTATGGAACAGGCAGCACCCTCAAACCTTCAGAAGTATGAGATGAACCCCAACAACTTGGAAAGGTGGATCTCTCTCACACGTACCAACACAGACTATCCCCCAATTTAACTGATCCCCAAAGGTTTTTGATTAAATAGCGGAATAGAAAATATGATCCAAAAAAAGTGTATGTATATCACACGTACACAACCACACTAGGCCCCAATTACTATTGTTTGTACCCCTAAAAGGCTAGATGAGGAGTAGGGGGGGTATGGAACAGGCAGCACCCTCAAACCTTCAGAAGTATGAGATGAACCCCAACAACTTGGAAAGGTGGATCTCTCTCACACGTACCAACACAGACTATCCCCCAATTTAACTGATCCCCAAAGGTTTTTGATTAAATAGCGGAATAGAAAATATGATCCAAAAAAAGTGTATGTATATCACACGTACACAACCACACTGGGCCCCAATTACTATTGTTTGTACCCCTAAAAGGCTAGATGAGGAGTAGGGGGAGTATGGAACAGGCAGCACCCTCAAACCTTCAGAAGTATGAGATGAACCCCAACAACTTGGAAAGGTGGATCTCTCTCACACGTACCAACACAGACTATCCCCCAATTTAACTGATCCCCAAAGGTTTTTGATTAAATAGCGGAATAGAAAATATGATCCAAAAAAAGTGTATGTATATCACACGTACACAACCACACTGGGCCCCAATTACTATTGTTTGTACCCCTAAAAGGCTAGATGAGGAGTAGGGGGAGTATGGAACAGGCAGCACCCTCAAACCTTCAGAAGTATGAGATGAACCCCAACAACTTGGAAAGGTGGATCTCTCTCACACGTACCAACACAGACTATCCCCCAATTTAACTGATCCCCAAAGGTTTTTGATTAAATAGCGGAATAGAAAATATGATCCAAAAAAAGTGTATGTATATCACACGTACACAACCACACTAGGCCCCAATTACTATTGTTTGTACCCCTAAAAGGCTAGATGAGGAGTAGGGGGAGTATGGAACAGGCAGCACCCTCAAATCTTCAGAAGTATGAGATTGTGTTCACTGCACCCCACAAAGATTGTGTTCACTGCACCTCACAAAGATTGTGTTCACTGTACCCCCCAAAGATTGTGTTCACTGCACCCCACAAAGATTCTGTTCACTGTACCCCACAAAGATTGTGTTCACTGCACCCTAAAAGGATGTTGTTCACTGCACCCCATAAAGATTGTGTTCACTGCACCCTAAAAGGATGTTGTTCACTGCACCCCAAAAAGATTGTGTTCACTGTACCCCCCCCAAAGATTGTGTTCACTGCACCCCACAAAGATTGTGTTCACTGTACCCCCCAAAGATTGTGTTCACTGCACCCCAAAAAGATTGTGTTCACTGTACCCCCCAAAGATTGTGTTCACTGCACCCCACAAAGATTCTGTTCACTGTACCCCACAAAGATTGTGTTCACTGCACCCCAAAAAGATTGTGTTCACTGTACCCCCCCAAAGATTGTGTTCACTGCACCCCACAAAGATTCTGTTCACTGCACCCCACAAAGGATTTTGTTCACTGCACCCCAAAAAGATTGTGTTCACTGCACCCCAAAAAGGATTTTGATCACTGCACCCCAAAAAGGATGTTGTTCACTGCACCCCAAAAATGATTTTGTTCACTCCACCCCAAAAAGATTGTGTTCACTGCACCCCACAAAGATTGTGTTCACTGCACCCCAAAAAGATTGTGTTCACTGTACCCCCCAAAGATTGTGTTCACTGCACCCCACAAAGATTGTGTTCACTGCACCCCAAAAAGATTGTGTTCACTGCACCCCAAAAAGATTGTGTTCACTGCACCCCAAAAAGGATGTTGTTCACTGCACCCCAAAAAGGATGTTGTTCACTCCACCCCAAAAAGATTGTGTTCACTGCACCCCACAAAGATTGTGTTCACTGCACCCCAAAAAGATTGTGTTCACTGCACCCCAAAAATGATTTTGTTCACTGCACCCCAAAAAGGATTTTGTTCACTGCACCCCAAAAAGGATGTTGTTCACTCCACCCCAAAAAGATTGTGTTCACTGCACCCCAAAAAGATTGTGTTCACTGCACCCCACAAAGGATTTTGTTCACTGCACCCCAAAAAGATTGTGTTCACTGCACCCCAAAAAGGATGTTGTTCACTGCACCCCAAAAAGGATTTTGTTCACTGCACCCCAAAAAGATTGTGTTCACTGCACCCCACAAAGGATTTTGTTCACTGCACCCCACAAAGATTGTGTTCACTGCACACCAAAAAGGATTGTGTTCACTGCACCCCAAAAAGATTTTGTTCACTGCACCCCAAAAAGATTGTGTTCACTGCAGCCCAAAAAGATTGTGTTCACTGCAGCCCAAAAAGATTGTGTTCACTGCAGCCCAAAAAGATTGTGTTCACTGCAGCCCAAAAAGATTGTGTTCACTGCAGCTCACACACAGAAAAATGGATGTGGATCACTGACACCTGCCTATCTCCAATCCCACACCACACAGCAATATCGATTGTAGTTTGTAGAACACAGTTTCCCTAAAATTCAGCAGACTCTGTCCCTAACAGAATTGAGAAGAGATCGTAGATCAGGATTGAGTGCAGATTCACCCCACCCCCCACACAGCAATATCGATTGTAGTTTGTAGAAGACACTGACCCTATAATTCAGCAGACTATCCCTAAAATGCCTACAACTCGCCCTGCCTAAACACTCCGACCTGTCCCTCAATTCTATCCGGACACAAATGGTTTTTTCCTGCCTATCTTTCCCTAATCAGCAGCCAGCACATTGATGTGTGCTCTGTCCCTTAGCTAAGCAGCAGAATGACGCTGCTGCGGCGGCTGCCTCGAACTTATAAAGACTTGGTCACATGCTTCAGACGGCCAATCACAGCTACTAAGACATTTGCAGGCATGGCTGGGATGGCTTAAGGCACACCAGTTAAACGATTGTTGATTGGCTGTTGAAAGCCCGCCATGAAAAGAGCGCCAAAGCATGCAAAACCCGGAAATAAAACGACCGAACACGGATTTTTACCCGAACATACAGTAAAGTGTCCGTGTCCGTGTTCGGGTAAAAAAAATCCAATTATTCGGTACGAACACGAATAATACAGTCCGTGTTCGCTCAACACTAGTAATATTTGTTAAACTGTTTTTCTCATGACAAAAAAAAAAAAGTCAATAAAAATTTCCCCTAGGAGAAAACTAGCCCTCTTCCTTGCACTACCCTAAAACCCATCTATCACTCACTTTTCCTTCCTTAACCTCTTTCTTTTCTGTCCCTTCTCTTCTATACAGCACATATTACTGGAGACCTTTGTTCTCTTAAACAGCTACCAGTATCGGTATTACTGTCTGATATCCATAGGCCTCTTGGGGCCGCTGGTCAAACTATTAGCGTCTTCCAATTATTAACACTTCCGATACAACTTCTTATACATTTAAACAGCTATAAAGAATTCTATATGATGCATTCCAGTACCAGACAGAGGATTTGTCACTAATTCATTTAATAATATTTGTCTATTTCAACCTAATTGAATGATAGACGTTATCAGAAAACTCACTTTACTCTATATAGATGGGTTTGAATATCTTTATAGCCTACAATTCTGACATATAACTTGTGTAAGTTTTGCATTATAAAATGACAAAGTGTTATATTCTTTTATGTATCCTTGTATGACTTTATTGTAAACTTTGATACACCTTTCAATAAAAATTCTTTTGGAAAAAAAAAAAAATTCCCTTGAATTAATTTCAGTACATGAAAGCGAATCACTGGCTGAAAACAGGAACCAAGCTCATGGCGGCTGCAGCAAGAGTGAGCCTGCATTAACCAGGTAAAACTGATGACGTATATGTACTTTTTATGTATCAGTAATGTTTGTTGAACTTAGGTTTATTTTTTATTTTTTCATGAGAAAAAAAACCAAACAATTTCTCCTAAATTTACAGTGCCTTGCGAAAGTATTCGGCCCCCTTGAACTTTTTGACCTTTTGCCACATTTCAGGCTTCAAACAAACAAAGATATAAAACTGTAATTTTTTGTGAAGAATCAACAAGTGGGACACAATCATGAAGTGGAACAAAATTTATTGGATATTTCAAACTTTGTTAAATAAAAAACTGAAAAATTGGGCGTGCAAAATTATTCAGTCCCTTTACTTTCAGTGCAGCAAACTCTCTCCAGAAGTTCTGTGAGGATCTCTGAATGATCCAATATTGACCTAAATGATTAATGATGATAAATAGAATGCACCTGTGTGTAACCAAGTCTCTATATAAATGCACCTGCACTGTGATAGTCTCAGAAGTCCGTTTAAAGCGCAGAGAGCATCATGAAGAACAAGGAACACATCAGGCAGGTCCGAGATACTGTTGTAGAGAAGTTTAAAGCCAGATTTGGATACAAAAAGATTTCCCAAGCTTTAAACATCCCAAGAAGCACTGTGCAAGCGATAATATTGAAATGGAAGGAGTATCAGACCACTGCAAATCTACGAAGACCTGGCCGTCCCTCTAAACTTTCAGCTCATACAAGGGGAAGACTGATCAGAGATGCAGCCAAGAGGCCCATGATCACTCTGGATGAACTGCACAGATCTACAGCTGAGGTGGGACACTCTGTCCATAGGACAACAATCAGTCGTATTACTGCTCAAATCTGGCCTTTATGGAAGAGTGGCAAGAAGAAAGACATTTCTTAAAGATATCCATAAAAAAAGTGTCGTTTAAAGTTTGCCACAAGCCACCTGGAAGACACACCAAACATGTGGAAGAAGGTGCTCTGGTCAGATGAAACCAAAAGCGAACTTTTTGGCAACAATGCAAGACCTTATGTTTGGCGTAAAAGCAACACAGCTCATCACCCTGAACACACCATCCCCACTGTCAAACATGGTGGTGGCAGCATCATGGTTTGGGCCTGCTTTTCTTCAGCAGGGACAGGGAAGATGGTTAAAATTGATGGGAAGATGGATGGAGCCAAATACAGGACCATTCTGGAAGAAAACCTGATGGAGTCTGCAAAAGACCTGAGACTGGGACGGAGATTTGTCTTCCAACAAGACAATGATCCAAAACATAAAGCAAAATCTACAATGGAATGGTTCACAAATAAACATATCCAGGTGTTAGAATGGCCAAGTCAAAGTCCAGACTTGAATCCAATTGAGAATCTGTGGAAAGAACTGAAAACTGCTGTTCACAAACGCTCTCCATCTAACCTCACTGAGCTCGAGCTGTTTTGCAAGGAGGAATGGGCAAAAATTTCAGTCTCTCGATGTGCAAAACTGATAGAGACATACCCCTAGCGACTTACAGCTGTAATCGCAGCAAAAGGTGGCGCTACAAAGTATTAACTTAAGGGGGCTGAATAATTTTGCACGCCCAATTTTTCAGTTTTTTATTTGTTAAAAAAGTTTGAAATATCCAATAAATTTCGTTCCACTTCATGATTGTGTCCCACTTGTTTTTGATTCTTCACAAAAAATTACAGTTTTATATCTTTATGTTTGAAACCTGAAATGTGGCAAAAGGTCAAAAAGTTCAAGGGGGCCGAATACTTTCGCAAGGCACTGTATTTTAGCGCACACAAACACAATATAGTTCCCCACAGTTTGGTAAAATATAAACAAACAATGTGTGGATAAATAGATACCAACCATGTTAAGCATTCTCAGCACTGCTCTACTGCAGCCCTGATCACTTGCACATGAAAGCTGATCACTGGCTAAAAACAGGAACCAAGCTCAGGGTAGCTGTGGCAGGGGTGAACCTCCATTAACCAGTTAAAACTGACGACGTATATGTTCTTTGGGCAGTACAAGTTAAGGGGTTAAATAACGAACCAGAAGACAAATATACATGCATTTTGTTTACTGAATACAAAGCAGTCTGAATAGTAACAAACCAAGGAGATGAATCACCTTTTTGGTTCAAGCCTTGCAGCAACAAGTCTTGCTCCATCCCAGTTTTCGTCTCTACCACTGTGATATGTGATGGTTATATCAACATGATTGAAGAGGTAAAGCGTGTCTTTCTTGTTAAACTCGTTCTAAAATGACAGACGTACACAGTATTAACATAATTATCCTATAATAGAACAGGTTTTACAATTGCTATTGTTGCAAAATTAAGGGGAATTCTAGAATCCAGTAGGTTTTCATTCAATATCAGAAGTGCTAAGCTAATGTATGCTAATAATACCGTTGTCAATAAATGAGGTCGTCATTAGTTTAATTAAGAATTACATACAAGGAGCACCTTGATATATTCTTTTACTGATTAACAACCACTTAAGAATCAGGCCTTTTCTGGCACTTTACATGTTTACAAGAAACAAAAAAAAAAAAAAAAATCAGTATTTTTTGCTAGAAAACTACCTGATTTCTCTGATGTTCATTGACAGACACAGCTCCAGATCATCATAACCATTGGGTTATACTGCCCCCTACAGGAGTAGTACACTAGGCAGAAAGAATCTGGCTACGCCTATGGGCAGTCCCAGGGGGTAAACGCCCTCTCCCTGCTATAGGTACTTCGTTTTTATACAAGCAGTGTCAGAAGAATTACAACTCCACAGAGGGTGGGTGCTGTGTCCATCAATGAACATCAGAGAAATGGATTGGATTTTACCGTAAGTCAAAAATCCTATTTTCTCTTTCGTCCATTGACGGACACAGCTCCTGATCTTCATAACCACTGGGATGTCCCAAAGCAGTGTTAAAACGTGAGGGGTGGGAACAACAAAAAAAAATCCCAAGGCTATAACAGTAGCCAACCAGGCAACAGGAGCTCAACCAAAACACTGGAGCCAACCTGAAGAAAAAAAAAAAAGAAAAAAAAAACACAATACACCCTCAAAGAGGATCAAGTCCTCTAAACAGCAACCTGCAAAACCCTGCGGCCAAAAGAAGCATCCGCAGATGCCAGCACATCCACTTTATAGAACTTTGTGAAAGTGTGCACCGACGACCAGGTTGCCACCTTGCAAACCTGCGTCATTGACGCCTGAAGACGGAAGACCCAAGAGGCACTGAGCGCCCGAGTAGAGTGCTCCTTGACAGGGAAAGGAGGAACCTGACCCTTGATGGAATAGGCCTGAATCTCTGTCTGTCTGATCCATCTGGAAATGGTCGCAGAGGAAGCAGATAATCCTTTCCGAGGCCCATCCGTGAGCACAAATAGTGAGTCTGACTTCCTAAAAGCTGCCAAGTACACCCCAATTGCCCGGACCACATCCAAGGTATGCAAAGAAATTTCCTTCGGATGTTTCAGCCTGGGACACAGAGAAGGCAACACAATGTCTTCATTCAAATGAAAATCAGAGACAACCTTTGGGAGGAACAACAGTCAGGGGCGAAGAACCACCTTTTCGTTGTGAATCACCAAGTAAGGTGAATGACAGGATAACCTCGCCAATTCCCGACACTCTGCGTGGATAAAATGATAGTCACCAAAAAAGCCACCTTCTGAGACAGCGTAAGCAAGGGAATCTCCTGAAGATTCTCAAAAGGAGGCTTCAGGAGGACCAAAAAGCACCAATTTGAGGTCCCAAGGCGGCAACAGAGACCGCACTGGAGGAACCAAAATGTTGGACACCCTGAAAAAAAAAAAAAAAAAAAGGTACACACCAGGGAGTGTGTGGCCAAGGGTCATTGGAAGAAGACCACCAAAGCCAACACCTGGCCCTTGATGGTATTCAAGGCCAGTTGCTGTTTAATTCCCCATTGAAGGAAGGTCAAAAATCCGAGGCCACCAAGAAGGAGCGAGGATGAACCCGAAGAGACTCACACGACGCAAGTAGATTTCCTAGCTTTAACAGCGTTGGAATTACTGAGTCTGATAAACTTCTATCCATCAGCACCTGGCGTTCAACAGCCAAGCTGTCAAAGCCAGCGACTAAAGCAGGACGGAAGATAGGTCCCTGGGACAGCAGATACTCCCTAATAGGAAGCTTCCAAGGAACGTCAGCCGCACCAGATCGGTGTACCAAGCCCAGCGAGGCCAGTCCGGAGCCACTAGGATGACCAGAATCTCTTCTGCCTTGATCCTGCTTAGAAGTCTTGGTAGACGCTTGAGAGGAGGAAAAGGCATAACGCAGACAATACTGACCCCATGGGGCCACCAGCGTGTCTGGCTTCAGTCAGAGGATCCTGTGACCGAGCCACAAACCTCTGCACCTTTTTGTTGAGCCGAGACACCAACAGACCCACCTTGGGGATTCCCCATCGGAGACACAACTGATGAAACACCTCCAGATGAAGGGACCACTCCCCTTGGTCAAACGCCTTCTAACTGAGGTAATCCGCCTGCCAGTTTTCTACCCCGGGAATGTAGACAGCGGAGAGGGCTGGAATGAAGCGTTCTGCCGTCTCAAGCTGCCAGGACACTTTTTGTTCCCCTCTTGATGATTGAAATAAGCCACGGCCATGGCATTGTACGATTGAATGCGCACTAAATGCACACTGGACATCCCTGAAGACAATCCGTCCAATAGTCCAGGCACAGTCTGATTGCTCGGAGTTCCAAGACATCGATTAGTAGTCTGGACTCTTCCAGTGTCCAGATCCCCCGAGCAGAATTCTTGCCGAGGATGCCTCCCCAGCTGGACAGGCTGGCATCCATGATGACCACTGTCCAATACAAGGGGAGGAAGGATTTGCCGAGCCGAAGCGCTGGAGAAGGAAGCCACCATATAAGTGACTCCTTCGTTCCCCCGGCTCAGCCGGATCCGATTGTCCAGAGACTGCAGAGTCTTGTCCCATTTGGCCATAATCTCCCTTTGCAGGGACCTTGTATGAAACTGTGCAAACTAAACTGCCAGACCCAGATAGTCCAGGTTTGTGGATGGAACCAGAGCAGACTTCTGAAAACTCAGAATCTAGCCAAACTCCCTCAGAGGTCATATGATGATTTCCAGGTTTTCCACCAGAGCACCTGCACAAAAGCAGTTTTGCCGCTCTGGATGGCTTGTGAGTGCCAAAGGGAACCTGCCCTTCCGCCACAGCTGCATCCTCCCATCTTCAAAGTCTCACACACAGATAAAATCAGTACTTTCAACAGCGCCCTTTCGAGCGCGGTTGCAGATGTGGAGGATTAATCATTCTCACTATCCGAGGATTCCAGGTGTGTGGTCGCAGACCCAGCAGGGTGACCTACATCTGCAGCAGCCGAATGAGATTCTGGATCTGAGAAGACAGGTGAGGGGGGAAAAGGGGGTGCTTTCTGCTAGCCAGCCGTCCGAAAAACCCTCTCTACCCGGGACACAAAGGACACCAGGACCACCTCCAGTGCATCGATGGATGGTTGGGACCCGGAGGAGCCCACAGCCTCAGAGAGGGGGCCAGGTGGGGGGGGATGTGCTCCAAAGACTCCATGAGTTACCAGGGGGACCCCACAAAAAGCGTAAAATACTGCAAAGGAACAACCCCCACCGCGCTGGCAGCACCACCTGGTCGCCAGGCACAAGCACTAAGCGATCCTCAGCAGAGAGGAAGATAACCCCACCAGACTCACCACCCAGCAGAAACAGGCACCTGCAGCCACCAGGATAGTCTGCACTCCATGTGCGATGATCAGGAAGTGAAAAGATCCAGGAGTCCGCACTCCACTGAGAAGGGCTCCCACCTCCGTAATCGCCACCCACAGGGCTCCACTGTCATGGCCGCCGCTATTTTCCACTGCAAAATGGCCACCAGATTACACAAACATGACCGCCGTGCATAGAAACATACAGGCTACAGCAAAATGGCAGCACCACGAGGCTCTTAGGGACCCAAGAGGGATCCCTAGGCCTCAAGGACAGACCCAGGCAGGACGAGGGGCCCTGGCAGAAGCCCCCACCAGGTACAACTCCCCCCGCACAGCCGATTACCCGGTTGCTAGTGACGCGACCCCCCCCCCCCCCCATCACCAGCACAGCGCCCTGCCCCCACCTCAGGAGGTGGACCAGACCATCCAAACAGCCCCAGCATAAATGGAGGGGGGGGGGCAGGGAAACAGAGGAAAGGGGGGGTTTCTGGATGGGAAGGAGGGGAACCCGGGGGTCCAACTGTCCCAAGGAATGGCCCACATCCACCCCAAACCCCTCCAGGGGAGTGGGGGGGGGGGGGGACATCTACTCACCATACCAGGAACCAGGCGGGCACCGCTCCAGACAGAAGCCATCGAAAAGGGGGGCTGTCGACCAGAAAGGAACGCTGTGACTCAAGCCGAGACCCAGTCGTATGCGATCTCGCAAGGCGTTTAACTCACAGGCCAGCCCCCGTCCAGTGGGGCTATGTTGCGGCCTACCTAGCACGGAGCGGAGGTCTTCAGGCGCTCGCTGGCCAGACTGCGGTGACCACTGGATCTAGATTATTCAGTCCGTCACCCAGTCCGGCAGTTGATTGTAGATCTCTCACAAGAAGAAAAAAAAAAAAAAAAAAACGGAGAAAAAAATGTATATTTTAAACAATTTGCCAAGACCAGAGATCCCAGCAAGGAACTAGGTCCTTACTCCTAAATAGGCAGAAAAAACTAGAGTACCCATAGCAGGGAGCGGGAGTATACCTCCTGGGACTGCCCATAGGCATAACCAGGTTATTTTTATGCCTAGTGTCCTACTCCTGTAGGGGGAAGTATAACTTAAGGGTATGAAGATCAGGAGCTGTGTCCGTCAATGAACGAAAGAGAAACACACTTTAATAAAATTGAATGCAAAAAAACAAAATATATAACCCAATTTTTTGGTAACATATAAAGATGATGTTACGACAAGTAAATATACTGTATATTGAACAGGCCATGTTTTAAAGCTGAGCATGCTCTTGGAATGGCAACAAACTACGATAATTTAAATTCTCCAAATCTCTTAAGTTTTTACAGGTTACCAGTTTAGAGTTACAGAGGTCCAGCGCAAGAATTATTGCTCTCGCTATAACGTTTGCGGCGATAACTCCCATGTGTGGTGCAAACACCATTTACATATGCGTGTGTGACTTAGGTATGCATTTGCTTCTGCACATGAGCACAGAAGGATGGGGGAGCTTTAACTCTATTTATTTTCTTATTTTATTTTATTTTTTTATCACTTTTTTCCTATGACAAGAAATGTAAACATCCCTTGTAATAGAAATAAGAGAGGACAGGTCTTCTTTATGAAAAGATCGGCGGTCTTTACGACCCCAAATTTCTCCTTTACCTTTGAAAACAAAAGCCCTAGACCGGAAGTGACGTCATGCCGTTGCTCTGGTCCTCCTAGGTCAGGGGTCTCCAAACTATGGCCCTCCAGTTTTTCAGGAACTACAATTGCCATCATGCCTAGTCAAGTCTGTGAATGTAAGAGTTTTACAATGCCTCATGGGATGTGTAGATCCCGCAGCAGCTGGAGGGCCGTAGTTTGGAGATCCCTGTCCTACATCATAGAGGTATGGAAAGACAATCGGATCACCTGCCCGAGAAGCACTGTCGAGTGGCGGGGGGGTTGGGCGATTTGGAACCAGAACCCCTCCCACTGCTTCTAAAAGTGATCCAGCGGCTAATCAGCCACTCAGATTACTTTTTGACAAAGAGGCTGAAATAAAATTAAAATACCGTAGTTATGGCTGATAGCTTTAGCCTAAATCCTGATAAACCACTTCAACGAGGCAACGTACATATATGTATTGCGGTCTTTCAACCTCTAGGGACATTTTAAAAAAGGGAAATCTAAAGTGGCATTAATCTTGAATTACAGCTATTTCCTGACAGCCCATTGCAAACCTAGAAGTGATGCTTGATTACCTAACAGTATGCTCCCATTAAAGGAAATCTTTTGCAAATCATAATACAGTACTTGGGATTGCATACAACTCCGAAGTGAACATAGACAGGAGGACTTCACTTTCAGTTCGTACACGGAGACTCAACATTGTGACTTGACTGGCCCCACACCCCACCCCAGCCCCTCCCCTCTTTTGATCCTACAGATCTTCCTACACCATTCTTTCACTATACTCTTCCACAATTTTTCTCCTCTTTCTTTCCGAACACTTTTGATGCCCCCGAAAATATTTGCAGATTTTCTTAACCCCCCCCCACACACACTTTTTTTGTTCTTCCTTCCCCCTTTTTTATACCACATTTTATTTTAAAGGTGTTGGCTATCAATGGCAAAAAGCATTCTTGATTTACTATTGCAGTGCATTGTTCTCTTTGGTGCCTACAGGGAGTGTGCATACCTAGGCAACAATTTCCACTCATCCTCGCTAGTACATGTAACTGAGACATTGTAGTCCCCGATGAGATGTGCCTTTCTTAGCCACACGGTTTGTACTATCCCAATGTGCCTTTACTTGCGGTTTATTTCTTCCTGTAAAACTTGGAAAATTCTATGAAAACGCTTTGTAAAATACAGTACTTGTCTCAGAAGCATGTAATGGAAACGGTCATTCCCCTGAAGATGAACCTGTTCAGCTTAGTAGTCATTCCCTTGGAACAAGTATATGGCCTTGGAGGTTAAATTTTGTCACAAGATTTTGAAATGAATGCCTTCCTTTTATGAAATATCCTTTACATCTCAGTAATAAGCTTAAAGCTTATCTCCAGAATTCAGCCACATTGCAAAAGGTGTACAAAAAAACTAGGAATTAAATTAATAAGCTGCATGCCACCTCCTGAGCTTATCTCTTTCATTTACATCAGACAGTTTTATGGAGCTCAGGGAGGATAGCAATCATTACATTTCTGGAACTCCAAAGCTGGATCTTCTAGGCTGAGCCTCTTCGGGTGCAGATTCGCATGTAGCTGCTATGCCTGCCCTTCCCCTCCTCCTGCCCAGTCAGAGTGTTTTAGACTATCTAAGGCAGGGGTCTTCAAACTATGGCCCCCCAGTTGTTCATGAACTACAATTCCCATCATGCCTAGTCATATCTGTGAATGTCAGAGTTTTACAATGCCTCATGGGATGTGTAGTTCCGCAACAGCTGGAGGGCCGTAGTTTGAGGATCCTTGATCAAAGGAGTCAAGTGCAAGCTTTAAAACTTAAGTTACTGTATAAAGTCAGTTGATTTGCAACCCATGGTTCCTTCTTTCTTCTCTCATCATCATATTAATGAAATTATTACATACAGCCTTTTAATTCCATACTTCCACATAGACTCTCTGACATCAGCAGTAGGTCTCTATACAATGCAGGCAGATCATGGCTGATGGCAGAGGCAGGGGAAATACATTTGGGTAAGAATGTAGATGATCCTGGACTTCCACAAACAAGTGCTACTTGACTTGCTTTAATGTAATGGAATACTCATCAATGTGTAATAAAGTGATACTAAAAACAAAAAAAACTGCTTCACTAAACTTTGTACTACTTTTCTAGTTAAAAATTAATATAAAAACTATTGAAACTAAAAAAAAAAAAAAAAAAAAAAAAATAAATAAATAAAACATGTTTATAATTATCTGCTCTGTGTAGTGGTTTTGCACAGTGCTGCCCTGATCCTCCTCTTCGCTGGTACCCCCATAGCAAGAGAAGAGAGAAAGAGAAAAATGTTTTTCCAGTGCAGGGCAAGCCAATCTACCACTTCACACTGAGCCGCGGCCAATGTCACAGTCATTGTTTGACATTTAAAAAGGTTTTGTTTATTGAAAACATGTGATTGGCACTGCTGTCATCCCACTGCACACCAGCCGCTGCATTGTAACAGTAGCTGGTGTGAATGTATCCTTTAAAAGAAGTATGGGAATTTTATTTTATTTTTTAAATCATTCATACTTAGGTAAACGTAGCATCTGTCTGATCCTGCATCTGTCCCCTGCTGACTGAGAGCCAAGCCATCAAAGACCACTGATCGCTCCGTTCTCAGAGCTCCCTGAGCAGAGAGCTGTTGACTGTCAGTCATGGGCTCTCTGCTCTGCCCCAACTCCCCCCCTTTGACTGTACTTCTCCTTTAAAACATTTCTTTTAGCAGTTGCCAGTATCAAACTTACATTGATTACACAGGCATCCTTCACTCTGCCATCTGGAGTGACTGCACACCCAACAGGGAACCCTGGACTGCAGTATTTCTGACCATCCTCCACTTCATAACACCAGGTAACAGGCATATTATCAATGATCCTAGAAATTTGAAAAGCATTCAGATTAGCCATAACATGCAATATACAGTATTATATAGTATAATATAGTACACCAAAAAATAGGATAATATTGTCTGTCAAATTACTTGAAGCATCTCTAAATCCTGCCAAAAAAGTAATTATTGCAATCCTTAGATGAGGTGGCTGCATTTGTTTTCCTTTTTTTATAGGCTTTTTTCCTTTATTTTCACTCAATAAACCTGCCAGTATAACACTTCCTGTTCCAGAGTGACAACACTCACTCACTGTATCTATGGAGGAGCAGCATTGGTCACCTTAACTACTTTACCACTAGAGCATTTTGCGGTCTTACGTCTGGGCCACTTTTTGCGATCCGGCGCTGTGCGACTTTAACTGACAATTGCGCGGTCGTACGACGCCATACCCAAACGAAATTGACGTCCTTTTTTTCCCCACAAACAGAGCTTTCTTTTGGTGGTATTTGATCACCTGTGCAATTTTTACTTTTTGCGCTATAAACAAAAAAAGAGCGTAAATTTTGAAAAAACAACAATATTTTTCACATTTTTTTATATGAAATTCCCCCCAAAAAAATGTAAAAATCAAAATTTTTTTTAATTTTTGGCCAATTTGTTTTCTGCTACCTATGTTTGGTAAAAAAATTCACAATAAGCGTATTTTGATTGGTTTGCGCAAAAGTTATTGCGTTTACTAACAAAGAGAAAGATTTCTGTCATTTTTGGTGTTTTTTTTTTTTAACGCGTAATGGCGGCGATCTGCGATTTTTTTTGCGGGACTGCGACATTGCAGCGGACAGATCGGACCCTTGACTGACATTTTTGACACTTTTGGGGGTACCAGTGACATTACTGCAGTAATCAGTGCTATAAATATGCACTGTTACTGTAAAAATGACACTGGCAGGGAAGGGGTTAATTTTATTGGAGAGGGAGGGGTTAATGTATGCCTGGTGCTTACTGACGTGTGGGGGGGGGAGGTGACTGAGTGACACAAGGACAGATCCAGGGTTCAGCTATGCTGAACCCTGCAATCTGACCCTGCCTGTCACTTCAGAGATCTCCAGACTCGATCCCCGACGATCGGGGAAGAGCGGCGGCGATCGCCGCTGCTCCTCCCCTGGCCCGACTCCCGCTGTGACTGAAAACAGCGGGAGCGAGTCTCCGGCAGCGCGCGAGCACCGCCCACAAGGGGGAGTGTCTGATGACGTAGTACTACGTCGTCAGACGATAACGAGCCACTTTGCCGCAGTAGTACTACGGTACTCAGTGGTAAAGTGGTTAAGATAGACGTACAAAACACTCATGCCCCATCATAACTTAGGGGGAGGCATTTTGTAGTGCATAAAGATCACAGGAAACAATGGTATTAATAAGAGTGCCGCACAAACAGAAATCACAGACGTTGTCAGCTCATAACATTTCTGGCAGGATCAACACTCAGATAGAGGTGTTCAAAGTTGGGGTTCAGGCCTGGTTCACATCTATGTGGGTGTGCGGCCCGTGTTCACAGCAGGCCATTCATTTGAATGGGCTGCCGTGCCCGCATTTACTACAGAAAAAAGGCGCATGTAGCATTTTAAAAATGCTGTGGCAAGGAACTAGCATGGTGCTTTTGCACCATGAGATTTCCCTGCGGTTCCTCCGCCCACAAATGCATTGTGTTTTTAGATGCGTGGGTGTGCCATTAAGAATGAATCGCAGCCCTGCGATTTTCTTAAACAGCGGCATGTTTTGACTGTGTGTGTGCCATTAGGAAGGAATGCCAGCCTTGCAATGTTATTAAACAGCAGCATGTTTTGACAGTGGGTGGTTGCGGGTCCGAGAATCACTGCAATTACCGCACTAACAACCACTAAAATAGATATGAACCAGGGCCTTACATACACTTAGTTATTTTTCACACTTTACGCTCTCTGTTACCCAGCACTTCTCTCCTCATAGCTGAAACAGTTAGAGATGCTACTAAAATGTAACAGGTTTGTTGCAGACTCAAACTTTCCTTTGATCAGCTTGATAAAGGGGGGTATCCAGTTGCACTGTACAGTGGTCTGCGAGAAATCAGTCATTTCCGAAGCCTGCTGCAGCTGAAACCGATGTGGAGAGCTTGCCAGGGAAATGTTAATTTACAGTGAGAGGTCATGCAATGATTAAAGAGAAAGTAAAATCTTCACTTTTTTTTTTTCTTGCAAAGTAAATGCATAATGTGCTAGTATGCATCGCATACTAGCACATTTTGTGACACTTCCCTGCAAACGAAGCGCGCGTCGTCCCTGCTGGAGGCCGCATCCATCTTCGCCCGACTTCCTTCCGGGCGTGCGGACTTCGGCTGTGCTACTGGCCGGAGCCAGGTGACATCACTACCGCCCATGTGCGCGGGACCCGCTGGTCACAGGACAGGGCTCTGAAGAAATGGCACTGGCGGCCGTTTCTTCAGAGCGCATGCTCCGATGACGTCATCAGCTACACGCAATGTAAATATCTCCTAAATGATGCAAGTTTAGGAGATATTTACAGTACCTATAGGTAAGCCTTATTATAGGCTTACCTATAGGTACAAATTAGAAAAGATACATTTACAACCACTTTAATACTGACCTACATTCATTTGTGTCTTTTATATCTGTATGGAGGTTAGCTGACATACCAATTGTGGTCCACAGAATCCTGACCCAAACTTGTCTTTGGGTCTTTAGACCCATTTGGATCTATCCAGTCGGAAGCAGAACTTAATGTGCATTGTGTTAAAGGGTAATTCCACTTTCACAGAAAATAAAGAAAATAGCATATACAATTACTACACAAGCCAAATTGTAATTTAATGTTAAGGTGACTTTTCTTGTCAGACTGCAGCCGCTGTAAGTTTCTGTAAAATCCAATGGCAACCTGGAGGCATTCTGTACATTGCTGGTGTACAAAAGGCCCCCAGAATTGTAATTTTCTGCTTGTGTGATTGGCTCACCAATTTACCCAGAAGTGCGCCAACATTAGTCAAATTTTAAACATGCCTTGCAGTAGGAATTTTAGTTTTGGTGAGATACTCCCAAATGGATTTTAACACCGGCGCTGTCAATCTGCTATAGGCCGGGGCG
The DNA here is from genome assembly GCF_965119305.1 of Pelophylax lessonae. Taxonomy (NCBI): domain Eukaryota; kingdom Metazoa; phylum Chordata; class Amphibia; order Anura; family Ranidae; genus Pelophylax; species Pelophylax lessonae. Next base: position 124,898,658 of record NC_138774.1, on the reverse strand, counting down.
GGAGTTTCCTACTTCGGAGTGGACGCCAAAGGATGACCTCTCGCAAGGCGCAATCTGTCACCAGCCGATGACTGATCACTATACCGGCCCGCTGCCAGTGTCATGTGATCGCTGTCACAATGGATGGCTTCCTTTCATGCCATCCATTGTATACAATTGTGTTGCTAGCTGTGATTGGTCACAGTGATCACATGGTACAGACAGGGCCAATCACAGCCTATCAGTACCACGTGATAAGCTTTGGCCAATCATAGCTAATCACAACAAAAGACACTGAATGAAGCAGTTTCATTCAGTAAAAATGGTTGCTTATACCAATGACATTCATTGGTAGAAGCGATCATAATGTGTATAAAAAAAATAATAAAATACTGATAATTTCCCCAGAGTAGTATACTGTTACTATGGTAAGAGAGTGTATTGCTCTGGTCACAGTGTGTTAAAAAAGAAAAAAAAAAAAATTGAAACAAAATAAAATGTGTGCTGCAACATAGTATAACATTAAAGGCCAATTAAACCTAAAATAGAACAGGAAAAAAGTTCTCCTACACTAAAAGGCAAACATTGACATTTTAGAGAGAGTTTAAACAAAAAAAGCCATATGAATGGATGACGAATCCTTCTACTTACCAGTGATGCTGATAGTTAAGCTGGATACCCTTTTTTATGAAGTCAAACTCAGCAGTTTTAGTGTTTTGGTCATATTCACGTTTACAAACCAGCGCACAGCTTTCATTCTTGTTAAAGTGAAACTGGGGACAAAAGGAAGCAAGAAAGTTTAAGACTAAAAGCATTTTAGCAAATAGAATTGAAATACATATTGTATATGTGAAATATTTTTCCGGACAGTTTTAAATTGCGTAATAAACTGAACTGGACATAAGTTTAACTTGCACAGAATAAAACAGACTAAAACAGACTATCATTTGTGACAAATCTGATCAGTATTGAAATGTAGAAAAAAAGATATAAACGGGTTCATGTTAAGAACATGTAAAAGTCTATTTAAGTTCCCGCGATGCAGTATTTGGTTAGGCCATACAAGGGTTAATTGAATAGACGGACAAATGGATGCGGAGTGTTGAGCGGGTGATACGACGCGAGACACGGAGAGGCATGATCACTCACGTAACAGAGGAAGGATATTTAAATAAAGTTGTCGAGCCAAGCAGCCACCCCCTGTGACGAACTCGGAAGTGAGGAAACGCGTCAGCACGTGGCTACACGGCGACCAGAGGAGACACCAGGATGTACATTGATAGCGTCTGTGATGGGAAGATTAGATATGGAAACAGCACCTCATTGTATTTATATCAATAACACGTAAACTGTTTTTAAGCAATGTGAGCAGCTTTTTTTATCTTTTAAATAAAATTTGTGGTGGTTTGGTTACTATGCCAATGGAAGTTTCCCTTTTTTCCTCCACATGATATGTGGCATATTACACGGTGTGTATCTGCCCTTGAGTTGGTGATTTCAACCTAAAAAGCTGTTTTGCCAACCATGAGAATGGAAGGCATTTATGCCTCGTTTCCACTGAGTGGTACGGTTCGGTACACAATTTTTGCTGTTTCCATTGTCAAAAGTTGTAAATGGTACCCTAATTCCAAACCATACCGTACCACTTTTCTGGTACCCTTTCGTTGGGGTACCAAATACATTAGTACCGTACCAACAGGGTGGAGCAATACTGTTGAGCTTAGGTACTGTTGTCAGTGGAAACGCAAGCCTGATCAAGGTGTACCGTACCAAACCGTACCGTACCACTTAGTGGAAACGAGGCTTTAGAGTTGGTGAGTTTTTGATTTAAAGTGCGAGGGATCAATAACTGCATGTGAGGTGGCGTTTCGATATGGAGATTTACAAAAAGGACTGTTTTATACAAAAGAGGACTACACTGATTTTATGTTACAGAGCAGTGGCACATTGAAGTTTTAGCATGAAGAACAGCACTGGGTGTTTTACATCATATGTACTTACTTTAGGATTTAAATTTTGTTTGCATTTTCACAGTGCTACCTGTTAAAGTGACACACTGTACCTTTTTATCATTTGCATTTATAGATGTTCATGGTGGCAGCAGTGTAATTTATTAGCACAGATAATGACTAACAGAATTTTGTTTGGTATCATAGTGTGATAGCGTGGATTTTTTGATTGTACAGAAAAAATATATACTTTATATGGTGATGAAGCAATTCTTTCTCCAAAAAGGACTTGTCCAAGGTTTTCAGAAGGATGTTTCTCATGTTCGTCCTTGCAGAAGTCAAAGCTATGTAAAAGAAAAAAGCAGAAGTTAGCGGACAAAAAAAACAAAACAAAAAAATAAAAAAAAACACACGTCCTCCTGGTTTATCCCTTTAAAATATCTAGTTATCCAGGGTGATCCTAACTTCCTGTTTGAGCTGACAACACAATGCCTCAGCCACACTGAAATCCCAGCCAGTGTTGTCAGCCATGTCTGATGGATTACTAAGCTCTGCCTATCCCTGGCCCTCTCCACACACAAAGATGGATTTCCTTACCAACAAAACAATACTGCTGCCTTGACTGCCAACAAACTGTGTACAGAAAGGGACTCTCGATATCCTGTGCTAACAGAAGTGGGTGATGCTGAGTGTCCCTCAACCTGGAAAAACAGCAGCACTAAATCTAGGCAAGCAGTTTCTGTTAAAGGGGTTATAAATTCAGGTTTATCAGTTAAAAAGCCTTCTGTTTGCAGCAGTCCCCCTCAGCCCCCTTAATACTTACCTGGGCCCCCCTCTATCCAGCGATGTCTACGAGTGCCCTCAGCTGTCTGGGACTCTCTCTGAATGGCTGAGACACAGCAGTGGTGCCATTGGTATGCTGCTGTCAATTAAACTCAGTTAGCCAATCAGCAGAGATGGGGCGAGGTCGAACAGTAGCTCTGTGTCTGGATGGATACACTGAGCTGTAGCTCGGCTCGGATGCCCCCATAGCAAGCTGCTTGCTGTGGGAGCACTCAACATGAGGGATAGGCCAGGAGCTCCAGCAAGGGACGCGAGATGAGGAGGATCTGGGCTGCCCTGTGCAAAATCACTGCACAGAGGAGGTAAGTAGAACATGTTTGTCACTGATCCCCAAAAAGTGTCACTTAGTGTCAGATTTGTCCACCGCAATGTCGCAGTCCCGCTAAAAAAAAAAAAAAAAAAAAAAAAAAAAAAAAATGGCTGATCGCCATCAATACTAGTAAAAAATAAATAAAAAATGCCATAAATCTATTCCATAGTTTGTAGACCAATCAAAATACACTTAGTAGGATTTTTTTGCCACAAATATGTAGCAGAATACACATTTGCCTAAATTAATGAAAAAAAAAATCAATTTTTTTTTTTTTTTTTTTTATTTTTTAATTGGAAATTTTTTGTAGCAGAAAGGAAAAAAAAAAAAAAAAAAAAAAAAGTATTTTTGTTGACTAACCATAAAAATCATTTCTCTCATGTCCATTGACAGCTCTTGATATTCATAACAATTGGGTTATACTACCCCTACAGGAGTAGGACACTAGGCAGAAAAGAGGGGTGGGCGCTGTGTGCGTCAATGAACATCAGAGAAATGGATTTTACGGGAAGCCAAAAATCCCATTTTCTCTTTCGTTCACTAACCATTGGCACTCTCTCAAAGAGGATTAGGTCTTCTTAAACAGCAACCTGCAAAACCTTACGGCAAAAAGAAGCATCCGCAGATGCCAACACATCTACTTTATATGCAGGTTTGCAAGGTGGCCGCCTTGCAAACCTGCATCACTGATGCCTGATGATGGAAGGAGGCACTAAGCGGCCTAGTAGAGTGTGCCCCAACAAAGAAAAGGAGGAATCTGATCTCTGATGGACTAGGCCTTAGCCACGGTCTGTCTGATCCATCTGGAAAAGGTTGCAGAGGAAGCAGACAACCCTTTGCAAGATCCATCCGTAAGCACAAATAGAGTCTGACTTCCTGAAAGATTCCGTAGCTGTCAGGTACACCCTAATTAACCAGACCACATCCAAGGCATGCAAAGCAATTTCCTTTGAATGTTTTGGCCTGGGACACAGGGAAGGCAACACACTGTCTTCATTCAAATGAAAATCAGAGACAACCTTTGGAAGGAAAGACGGACAGAGACGAAGAATCACGCTATCCCTGTGAATTACCAGATAGGGTGAATGACTGGATAATTTCGCCAGATCCGACACCCTGCGTACAGAGGTGACAGCCACCATAAAGGCCACCTTCCTTGGGACAGCGTAAGCAAGGGAATTTCCCGAATATTTTCAAAGTGAGTCTTCTGTAGAGCTGAAAGAACCAAATTGAGATCCCAATGCGGCAATGGAGCCCGCATTGAAGGGACCAAATGTCGGACACCTTGCAGAAAGGTACACACCAGGGAGTGTGTGTGGCCAAAGGTCGTTGGAAGAAGACCGCCAAAGTCAACACCTGGCACTTGATGGTACTTAAGGCTAACTTCTGACCAACCCTACGTTGAAGGAAGGTTAAGATCCCAGCCACCAACAAGGAGCGAGGATGAACCCCAAGCGACTTACACGGCGCAATGTACGTCTTCCACGTACGATGGTAGATATTCCTAGAAGTAGATTTCCTAGCTTTCTACAGTGTAGGAATCACTGATTCAGATAAATCCCTATCCTTCTGCACCTGGCGTTCAACAGCCAAGCCGTCAAAGCCACCAACTGTAAGCAGGATTGAAGATCGGTCCTTGGGACAGCAGATCCTCCCTGAGAGGAAACTTCCAAGGAATGTTGGGGACCAGCCACACCAGATCGGCGTTCCAAGCCCGACGACGCCAGTCAGAAGCCACTAAGGTGACCAGAATCCCTTTTGCCTCAATCCTGTGTAGAAGTCTTGGCAGAAGCTTGAGAGGAGAGAAGGCGTAAATCAGCCGATACTGACTGTCATGGTTCTAGTCATATCCGTCAGACGGCTAGGCGTGGCCACCCCACTGGTGCCTTTCAGAGGTTTTGAACCTGTGTCCTTCTGGCTTCCCAGTCTGCAAACTAGCCTCTGAGCCACTTCAGGACTTTGGAGAACTCCTGTTTATTCCTGTATTGCCTGCAGCACTAGGGGGCTGGATTTCACCAGAGGCTCAGACCTGTCAGTAACTCTCCAGCTGTATTTGATACCTAATTAACAAGGTATAAGACACTGCCCCTCCCTAAGGGCAGTGTCAGTTCATTGATTCTGGTTTCCTGGTTTGGTTCCTGTTGTTTGAGTTCCTGCATTCCTGTTTGTTTCCGGCATTTGACCCCTGGCTTCACCTGACGGTTCTCCTGCTCTTGTCCTTGCCTGTATTTGGACCTGGTTATCCTGCACAGCCCCCGTGCACAAACTCACAGGCCAGGTGGCTTCTTACCTGGTCACCCTGGTCTGTGTTTGTTTGCAAGTGTGAGCATAAATCTCTGCCTGAATGACTCCCAACAAAGGTAAGCCCTGACAGAATGAACTGACCAAACATGGAGTCAGCAGAGATGTGCAAGATGCTAACCCTGCAAGTGTCCAGCCTGGCCCAGACTGTTTCAGAGCTGCAGCGTGAAATTCTGTTACTTAAAGGCACAGTACGCCCAGTCTCGGAACCTGCATATTCAGAGCCGTTTGTTGTCATGCCTGAGAGATTCAATGGTAGTCGTGCTTCTTTCCAGTGCTTTAAGGTGGACTGCGAAATTTTATTTGCCTTAAAGCCTCGGACATATGCCAGTGACTTTATCAAGGTCCGTGCGGCTATCAATCTGCTGTCTGGATGGATCAAGACATGGGCACACCAGATGTTGCTTGCTCAGAATCCTGTCCTTGACAGCTGGGTGTCCTTCTTGACTGCATTGGACTCGCAGTGTAAGACCTCTAGAAAACCGTCTACTCCAAGGTCAGGTTTCAGAGAATCCAAGATGCCCAGAGACAGGGAATACCAACACCACACGTCAATGTTGCCATCTTGTGAACCTGTTCATAGAGAAACTCCAGAGGTTTCCCATGTTCCTGCCGACTCTGAAGAACCCATGGAGATAGGTCTCATAAAGATAAAGACCAAATTGACACCTGATGAAAGAGACCGGAGGAGAGGCCGTGGTCTCTGCTTTTACTGTGGAGAAAGAGGGCACTTTATCTCTCTGTGCCCTACGCGCCCTCCTAGACCTCGGGCTCTCCATTTGGGTGCTGTTCAGTTATACCCAGTCAGCAATACACCTCTGTCTGTGAATTGCCAACATTGTTGTCACACAAGTTCATGTTCGTCTATGGCCAAAGGTACTCAGACCACTGGGATTGAAACCACCAATGTCCTTCAGGTACCTGATAACGTGACCTCTGTGACACTTCTGTCTAAAGCCCCAGAAGAGGCAACGCTGTCTCCTGAAGATGCAGTTCTTATTAGTACCAACACTACTTCAAGCCTGCTCGAAGAAGATATACCACCAGACTGTACCTATGCTTCTGATGGTACTGTAGTCTGCAAAAAAGACTTGCGTTTATTTGAGGAGGCATTGCGTGCCAGACGCTCCACTCCTGCTGAGGAAAATGTTCACGCCCGGCGGGCGTCCCTAAAGGGGGGGTACTGTCATGGTTCTAGTCATATCCGTCAGACGGCTAGGCGTGGCCACCCCACTGGTGCCTTTCAGAGGTTTTGAACCTGTGTCCTTCTGGCTTCCCAGTCTGCAAACTAGCCTCTGAGCCACTTCAGGACTTTGGAGAACTCCTGTTTATTCCTGTATTGCCTGCAGCACTAGGGGGCTGGATTTCACCAGAGGCTCAGACCTGTCAGTAACTCTCCAGCTGTATTTGATACCTAATTAACAAGGTATAAGACACTGCCCCTCCCTAAGGGCAGTGTCAGTTCATTGATTCTGGTTTCCTGGTTTGGTTCCTGTTGTTTGAGTTCCTGCATTCCTGTTTGTTTCCGGCATTTGACCCCTGGCTTCACCTGACGGTTCTCCTGCTCTTGTCCTTGCCTGTATTTGGACCTGGTTATCCTGCACAGCCCCCGTGCACAAACTCACAGGCCAGGTGGCTTCTTACCTGGTCACCCTGGTCTGTGTTTGTTTGCAAGTGTGAGCATAAATCTCTGCCTGAATGACTCCCAACAAAGGTAAGCCCTGACACTGACCCCACGGGGCCACCAGCGCGTCTGTGGCGTCCGCCATAGGATCGCTTGACCGAGCCACGAACCTCTGTACCTTTTTGCTGAGCCAAGACGCCAACAGATCCACCTCAGGGGTGCACCACTGGAGACACAGCTGATGAAACCCCTCAGGATGAAGGGACCACTCCCCTTGGTCCAACGCCTGCCGAGGTAATCTGTCAGCCAATTTTCCACCACAGGAATGTGTACGGCGGAGAGGGCTGGAACAAACCATTCTGCCCACCTTAGAATGCAGACTACCTCCAGAGCCACCAGGACACTTCTTGTGACCCCTTGGTGATTGACATAACCCACGGCCATGGCATTGTCCGAATGAATGCACACTGGACAACCCTGAAGACGATCCGTCCAATGATCCAGACACAGTCTGATCGCTCAGAGTTCCAAGACATTGATCGGTAGTCTGGACTCTTCCAGCGTCCAGATCCCCTAAGCAGAATGCTTGCAGAGGATGCCTCCCCAGCCGGACAGGCTGGCATCCGTGGTGACCACTGTCCAATACAAGAGGAGGAAGGATTTTCCCAGCTGAAGTGCCGCAGAACGAAGCCACCATATTAGGGACTCCCTCTTTCCCCGACTCAGCCTGATCTGATTGTCCAGAGACTGCGGAGTCTTGTCCCATTTGGTCAGAATTTCCCTTTGCCGTGACTTTGTATGGAACCGTGCAAACGGAACCGCCTCAAAAGGTAGACATCATCAGGCCCAGCACCCACATGTAAGTCTGGAGGGACGACCATCTGTTGGACAGCAGGAGGCGAATTTCAGCCTGCAATTTCTGGAGTTTGTCCAGAGGAAGGAGCACTCTGGCTAAGGCCAAGTCCAGAGTCAGGCCCAGATAGTCCAGCTTTGTGGACAGAGCCAGAGCAGAATACAAAATCCAGCCTAACTCCCACAGAGGTCGTATTGTGACCTCCAGGTTTCCACCAGAGCAGGAGGGACATTCCGCTTGCAGAAGGAGATTGTCCAAGTAGCTCAGTACCGCAATCCTTCGTTGGCGTAGCAAAGCTAGCACCGGGGCTAATACTTTTGTGAAGACCCGAGGAACAGAGGCAAGACCAAAGGGTAACACCACAAACTGATAATGCTCCTCCCCCACAGCAAAGCGGAGAAAACGCTGGTGACTGGCACATATTGGAATGTTAAGGTAGGCATTCTTGATATCAATAGAGGCGAAGAAATCTCCAACGCAGGGATGCCACCACCGTTTGAATGGATTCCATTCTGAACTCCTGTACCCGCACAAACCAGATGAGCGCCTTGAGGTCCAGGTTTGGACGCACTTTGCCTTCCTTCTTAGGGACTGTGAACAGGTTTGAGTGAAAAACCCTGAAATTGTTCCAAAGTCGGAACCGGGACAATTACCCCTTGAAGGAACAGGTCTTGTACCGCCCCAGACAGGCCCTGTAAGCGGTCTGGGGACAGTGGTAAGTTGGAAGTAAAAAAAAAAAATTGCAGAGGGACAACAGCAAAACTTGATCTTGTAGCCGGACCGAATGACTTAGTGGACCCACTTGTCTTGCACCAGGGAAGTCCACGGATCCGTAAACCAGTGAAGACGTCCCCCCACCCCCGATACGGGTGAGGGTGCACCTTCATGCTGAAGAAGCCTTGTCCATGGGTCTGGAGAAGCCCAATCTTGGCTTGCCAGACCAGGTTTGTTTGGATCCTCCTAAAGAGGCTCTGAAAGGCCTCAAGCCCTTGTCAGTCGACCCTGTGGGACAAAAAAAACGTATGAGCTGAGATAGAAGGCCCATGTCTACAACTAGGTTTCTTGCCCTTAGTAGCCGGCAGAAGAAACGTTTTCTTCCTAGCCCCCCCCCCCCCCCCCCCCCCGTGAGACCTTTAATGAGGTCATCCAGGGTAGCTCCAAACAGGCAATTCCCTTGGAAAGGAAGATCAGCCAAGGCCTTTTTTGAAGTCTGATTCGCAGATCAGAACTTGAGCCAAAAAGCACGCCGAAGGACCACTGTCAAAACATGGAGAGGAGCCATCAGGGGAGCCGCATTCAAAGAGGCATCACAGATAAACTGTAGCCACTGTAACAGCTGGTCCAAGAGCTTGGCAAAAGCAGGGCGGAGAAGTTTCCCCTCCAGGTCACGGTGTAAAAACTTAGGCCACTCGGTCAGAGTTTGCAACACTAGGGCAATGGTGAATACAGGCCTTATTGCCGAACCAGCCAGAGTGTACATATTGCGGGCCACAGCCTCTGCCTTCCGGTCAGCTGGATACTTGAAGGCTGGGGACTCTTCAACCGGAGTCATGGTTGCCTTGTACAATCCGGAAACAGGAGGGCCCACCAACGGTGGCACAGTCCACTTTTTAACCACTTGCCTAGAGGGCACGTAAACCCCCTTCCTGCCCAGGCCAATTTTCAGCTTTCAGTGCTGTCACACTGTAAAAGGACAATTGCGCGGTCATGCAAAACTGTACCCAAATGACATTTTTATCATTTTTTTTTCAAACAAATAGAGCTTTCTTTTGGGGGTATTTAATCACTACTAGGGTTTTTATTTTTTTTTCCTGGACAAAGAAAAAAAAAAAAGGCCAAAAATTTTGAAAAATAAAAAAACAGTTTTTATAGTTAGTTATAAAATTTTGAAAACAGGTAATTTTTCTCCTTCATTGATGTGCGCTGATGAGGCGGCACTGATGAGCCCTGACAGGCACTGATAGGCTGCACTGATGGGCACTAATAAGGGGGCAGGGATGGGCAGCACCAGTAGGTGGTGCTGAAGGGCACTAATTGGCAGCACTGATGGGCACTAATAGGTGCACTGATGGGCAATGATAGGCACTGGTAGGTGACACATTATGGGGCACTGTTTGTCACTGGTAGGTGGCACTACTGGGCATTGGTAGGTGGGTGGCACTAGTGGGGACTGATAATTCATTTCCTCTTCGGGACTGATGTCCCTCTGAAGCAGCCGGCGATCGTTTTTTTTTTTCTCCTCACACTGACAGTGTGAGGAGAAAAAAAACAAACAGCTGATCGCAAGCTGCTGTTTACTTTACATGATCAGCTGTCATTGGCTGACAGCTGATCACGTGGTTAGGGGGCGGGATCGCCCCCTTACTCCGATCTGGGATCAGGCGAGTCTCATGGACTCGCTGATCACAGAGCGAATCGGGCGCGCTCCGCAGGGAGCGCGCAGGTCGCTCATGCACAGGTAAAGCACAAAGACGTGAGAAGATCCACTGCTTTCAGCAGGACCAAAAACAGAATTTACCAAGACAGAAACAGACAGGGCCACTTTAAAACAAAACAAAAAAAATACTGTTCATATACATAGAATTTACTAAACACATATGAACAGAAAAAAAAATGAAATATAATTTAGAGCTGTGTAGAAGAGTCTTGCTACTTACCTGTCATACTCATATGGCAGAACCGATTCTACAGAGTCCAGTCGATTTACGAAGAGTTGAATGTCTGACTAAAAAAAAAAATATATATATATCAAGGTTAGTAAAAAATAGTTTAATCACAAGAGAAATCAAAATAATCCAAAATGAACAGGTCTAATACAACAATACGAGAAGCAGGATGATTCAATAAAAAAAATAAATTAAAAAAAATCTGAAATCTGTTAAAAAGCCAACTAGCACTTTATAAATGTAAGGAACTTAGGGCTTTTCCTTTTTGGAGTGCTTTGTGATAAGTGTACTTTATTTTTGAATACATACAGTTGTGTTCAAAATTATTCAACCCCCAATGCTGTAAAGGGTTTTAGGGAATTTAGTGTACATTTGTAATTGTATTCAGAATGAAATCCTACAAGGACTTCTTAAAGAACCATATGCAACTAAAATGACATCAATTGGTTTTGTAATACAGTAGTAAATGTTTCTTTTGTTAATTCTTCATTGACACAATTATTTAACCCCTTAACCACTTGCCGACTGCCTAACGCCGATCTACGTCGGCAGTCAGCCCAGCCCCTCACAGGCAAAGTGACGTAGGGCTACGTCACTAGCTTGTGAGGGTCTAGGGAGCAGCTGACTTCGACTGCTGTGCACTACCTGAAGCGTAGAGTGGAGAAAAGTCCCCGTGTGACTGCTGAGGAACTGAGAAAAGATTTGTCAGATGTGGGTACTGAAGTTTCTGCTCAGACAATACGGCGCACACTGCGTAATGAGGGCCTCCATGCCAGAACTCCCAGGCGCACCACCTTGCTGTCTCCAAAGAATAAGAAGAGTCGACTGCAGTATGCCAAAAGTCATGTGGACAAACCACAGAAGTTTTGGGATAGTGTTCTGAGGACTGATGAAACAAAATTAGAACTGTTTGGGCCCATGGATCAACGCTATGTTTGGAGGAGGAAGTGTTCTGAGGACTGATGAAACAAAATTAGAACTGTTTGGGCCCATGGATCAACGCTATGTTTGGAGGAGGAAGAACAAGGCCTATGAAGAAAAGAACACCTTGCCTACTGTGAAGCATGGCGGGGGGTCAATCATGCTTTGGGGCTGTTTTGCTTCTGCAGGTACAGGGAAGCTTCAGCGTGTGCAAGGTACCATGAATTCTCTTCAGTACCAGGAGATATTGGATGACAATGTGATGCAGTCCGTCACAAACCTGAGGCTTGGGAGACGTTGGACCTTTCAACAGGACAATGATCCCAAGCATACCTCCAAGTCCACTAGAGCATGGGTGCAGATTAAAGGCTGGAACATTTTGGAGTGGCCATCACAGTCCCCAGACTTAAATCAGATTGAGAACTCTAAAATCCAGGTGTTTGCAGACCTATCTCAGCACACGTTACAGAAGAGAAGAGTTCTCCACCCACTCACAAAAGTCCTGAGAAACCATTCCATTGTCTACAAGTGGGGATTCCCTGTAAAGCTCACCATCACTTATAACAACAAGGCACATGTCATCACTTCTCTGCAGGATGGTTTGCGGCTTCTACAGACCTGGGGTATCTTGCCTGATCAAAGCTCCGCCCCACTGGTGCCCTCTGGCCGTATTTCCCCACTACCTGAGGAGTGGCACACTGTATCTCACAAAAAGAAGGGGAAGAAATCATCCAAGGGACAGCCGTCTCCGGCTTTAAGCAATAGTTCCCCTCCCTGAGTCTGACCACTGTGACTGCCTTTACCCCCTTACAACATGTGCAGTATACCTGCTTACGAGTTTCATCTCCCTTTTTTAACTTTGCCGAACGTTAACCAGGTTTATTCCTTTGTTCCACTACTTTTCTTTTTTATTTTTTTCCTGATGTGGGTCAGCAGCATCATCGAGCCAGCTTTGGAGTTCAGCAGACAGCCTCCGGATCCCTCGGATCGAAGTTTCCCCGGGCCATGGATACGCCTATGGGAGTCACCTCTGCCAATCCTCAGGTGCAGCCGGGATCCAGGTAACGCCATTCTTCTCCTTAAGCTTTCACCATGACTATTACTATCACATCTTTTAATGTTCGTGGCCTAAACCACCCGGCCAAGCGGTCCTCCATGTGGAAGGAAGCTCTGCAGCTCAAGAGCGATGTCTTGTGCACCCAGGAGACCCATTTTCAGAGTTCCCGACCACCAACTTTGTCCCACAGAAACTTCCCGCATGTTTTTACATCATCAGACCCATTTTCAGAGTTCCCGACCACCAACTTTGTCCCACAGAAACTTCCCGCATGTTTTTACATCATCAGCCCCGCAGAAACGCAAAGGTGTCCTCATTGCAATTAGAGACTCTATTGCCTTTGCCCTGCGCAATCTTTTAGTAGATCCAAATGGGCGCTACATACTCCTGCAATGCGAAATGAATAATGCCCCCTACACGGTGCTCAATGCATATGCCCCTAACACCCGCCAATTGTGTTTCTGGAGAAAAATGTTTCGTATGTTGGACAAGCATAGATATGGATCTGTGGTGGTCTGTGGGGATTTTAATTTAACGGCTGACCCCACCCTGGACACTTCATCCAACCCTAGACGCCCACCCCCTGCTTTACAATCCCTCCTTCATGAGGTGGACTTGTTTGACGCTTGGAGGTGCCTTCACCCAGGCGAACGTGACTACTCTTATCACTCTCAAAGGCATAATGTATATTCCCGCATAGACATGGTATTGGTTGACAAACACTTGTTGCAATCTGTCCAGAACTCGACCATTCACAACATCACTTGGTCGGACCATGCCCCGGTGACGGTTACGCTTCAGGAACATCGTTCTCCAAGCCCTACTTATTTGTGGCGGGCAAACAGTCAGGTGTTGGACTCTCCTCAACATGCCTCCCACATTAAGCGGCACCTTGAGGAGTACTTCCAGCACAATGCGGGGTCGGTTTCTGATCCCACGATAGTGTGGTGTGCCCACAAGGCTTTTATGAGGGGTGTTCTTATAAAACTGTGTGCGCAACTTAAGAGGCAGAGGACACGGCGCCTGGACGGGCTCCTGGCTGAGATCGCCCGCTTAGAACCCCCTCAACAAATCTTCCCCATCCCCGCGTCTAGCCCAACAATTAAAGGACCATAGGTCCACCTTGCGGGATCTCTTGGAGGACCAGCAGGACAAATATTTCCGAGCTCTCAAATTGTCACACTACTCGGCCGGTAACAAGGCTGGGAAGTTGCTGGCTAACAAGTTAAAAGCTAAACGACTCAAAAGTAAAAATAGCATATCTCATAAACCCCACCAATAATACTAAAATCACGAACCCCCAAGAAATTGCTGACTCCTTTGCCAATTATTACGAAACTTTATACAATTTAAAACATGATCCAGATACCCCACAACCAACGGAGGCAATCATTTCTTCCTTTCTAGACTCTCTCAACCTACCGCTTCTCTCCACTTCTCAGCTACGGGACTTGAACGCCCCGATTTCGGCTGAGGAGGTGGAACGGGCAATCCGTACACTGCCGACGGGGAAGTCTCCGGGACCGGATGGCCTCCCCAACCTATACTATAAAAAGTTTATGTCGACCCTCAGTCCGCACCTAGCCAAGCTGTACGCGGCAGCTGTGTCCTCTGCCTCTATGCCTACTGAATTACTTCAAGCGTATGTTGTAACATTGCCCAAGCCCGGTAAGGACCCTACCTCTCCTCCCAATTTTAGGCCAATATCGCTATTGAACACAGATGTGAAATTGTACGCAAAGGTTTTGGCCCTTAGACTTCACCCCATCCTACCGGATCTTATCAATTCGGACCAATCGGGCTTTATCAAAGGCCGCCAGGCCTCAGATGCAACCAGGAGGGTCATCGGGCTTGTGGACAGGGCTGGGTCCGGTCGGGTGCCTTCTCTGCTACTCTCATTGGACGCGGAGAAGGCATTCGACCGGGTCCACTGTTTATATATGTCTAGAGTGTTGCAGAAGTTTGGATTTCAGGGCCCCATATTACAGGCTATACTGGCGCTGTACTCCAACCCCTCGGCAAAGGTCTATAACTCCAATATGCTCTCTAGGGCCTTTCCAATTACGAACGGGACGAGGCAGGGCTGCCCATTGTCACCCTCTATTTTTAATCTGCTCATTAAGCCTCTGGCAGAGGCTGTGAGGTCCTCCGCGAACATTAGGGGTATCACCACCTCCTCTAGATCACATGTTATAGGTTTATTCGCGGACAATGTCATTGTCCTCATGTCAGACCCTGAGAGGTCCCTGGCTGCCATGCATTCCCTGCTGCAGCAGTTTAGCTTAGTCTCTTACTACAAGGCCAACTTTGCGAAATCTCTAATCTTGCCGCTTAGCCTATCCCAAAATCTGTGCCAAAAATTGAAGAGCTTATACCCTTATACATGGAAGCAAAACAGCATCCCGTATCTGGGAATTCACCTGACACCCAAGGTGGAACTGCTGGCTGAGGCAAATTTCCCGCCCCTCATTACAAAAATTGAGCAGGAATGTCGTAGAATCTCCACTTCTGAACTCACTTGGTCGGGCCGCCTTGCCTCGTTCAAGATGCTAATTTTACCCCAGATTTTGTATATGTTTCGGACTCTGGTGATCCCGATACCCCGAAAAATTTTGGCGTCACTACAGGCGGCACTCAAGTGCTTAGTATGGAGAGGCAAGAGACCTAGGAGCACTCATTCATTCCTGATCAAGCGTTGGTCTGCAGGGGGAATGGGCATGATTGACATCAAGGACTACCTTGTGGCTACCCATTTGGCCTCATTGAGGCACTGGGTGGACCCAACGTTCCCAACTGTATGGAGCAACATGGAGGCTGAGATCTGCTCTCCCCTCCCCCTGCGGATGATGCTTTTGGCGGATGTGTGGAGCCCCAGAACACTGAAAGTGCTCCCTGTCTCGGTCCAGGCTTCTCTTTTGGCCTGGCGCGAATTCAGGGCGAAAGCGCTCCAACCCTCCCTGATGACAAGGGTACCGGTTCCGATGGGGGTGTTGGAGCTTGCTATCCCCCACACCTCTCTTCGACACTGGACTAGTAGAGGTATGGCCACCTTAGACCACATCTTGTCGGGAGATAGTTTGAAATCATTTGCCAGCCTGCAGGAAGAATATTCGCTTCCATCCACCGAACACTACTTGTACCTCCGCATAGCTCACTTCCTTCGTTCCTTAGTTACGCCTCACATATACATACCGACACAGGGTTGGAAGTTCCTAATGGGCGGCTTACGCTCGGTCAAAGGAACATCCCTCTTCTACAACTCCCTTCAACGCAAAGAGGAATATAGTAAGACAGTCCTCTTTCTGAAATGGGAGAAGGACCTGGATACCACGTTCACTGACAAGCAGTGGCAGGCAGCTTTTCGGTCCGTACGACAATCCTCGTCATGCACTAACCATTGGGAACTGTCGCAAAAGATAAATTTGAGATGGTATCTTACACCGTATAGATTGTCTAAATTTATGACTGATTACTCGCCTCTATGCTGGAGAGGATGCGGTGAGGTGGCCCATATCACCCATGTGTTTTGGTCCTGTGGACACCTGAGGAGCTTCTGGAACGAATTGTTCTCCATAATCTCCAGTATTACTGGGGTGCTGACCCGCCCCTCTACAGCGTTGGCTATATTAAACATAGGGACTGAGGCCTTTCCTCTGGATTGCTGCAATGTGGTCACTCACATACTGCTGGCGGCCCGCACCCTCATAACTAGACAATGGAAATCAACGGCGGCTCCTAACGCCTCAGAAGCTATCGCGTTGGTAAAAACTAACTTTGCCTATGAAAAGCTGCTCGCCTACAAGTCGGGACGAGGTGTCAGGTTTGACAAAAATTGGTCCAGATGGACCTCTTGGGTATCGGACAAACACTGATTACATGTTTATATGATTGCTAGAACTCATTGGTGCTCTGCTGACCCACTGTTGTTTTTGTTATTTTTATTATTATTATTTTTGATGTTTATTGTCATTGCAAGGCATACACTACCTTCAAATATAGGACTCTATCAAGTAGTCATGCCATATGGCAGAGGCCCTAGGTATGTTTGCCTGGAAGCCTCCAGGTTGTTGTACTCAAGCTCTCCTGGTACCCCCCCCTCTTCTTGTATGATGTTTGCCTAACTCTCTTCCTCTCCCCCTACTACCCCATTTCCACCCTCTCTCCCTCTTACTTCCGCTACTCGTATCCTTCTATCTTCCCCCCCTATCGCTTCTTGTCGTCTCCCCCCCCCTCTCCCTTCTTACCCCTCACCCCCACCTCCCTCCCCGCTCCCTTCCTACGCTTCCTCTCCCTCTTGTCCTCCTCCTCCTTCCTCTCCCTTTCTCTACTCTCCCCTCCTTACCTGGTGACTCCTCGCTTCTTCTCGCCCCCTTGGCACCTACCACTCTTTTCCCTCTACCCTCCCTTCCCATTCCTCATCCCTTTTCCTCCCCCCTCTAGTCAACCCCCTCCCCCCCATCTCCCCCTCCCTCCTCCCCCTCCCCCCCCCCCCCGCTCCTTCTTGCCCACTTCCCCCTTCCTCTCATCCCTTCCTCAGCCCTCTTAGCCTCCCTTTCCATCCACCTCCACCACACTACTGTGCGCATCCTCATCACATTGGCCTTCCCTATCTACCCTCCCTATTCAATAGCCTTACTCGATCTTAGAATCGCAAACGATGCTTAGTACAAGACCTATATTGTTTATATCATAAATTTGGACAGGGAGCAAGAGAATATGGACAGGGTACCGAGAGAGCAATTGAGATCTCACATATCTCTGAGTATCTAAATGTATTTACATACACTGCCTTTGACCATGTTACAATGTTATTCGGTGATGTTGTTATTCGGCTGTATGCTAATATCACAATATCACTCTACTGTGTGTACCATGATAGACTATGCAATGACTTTGGTTATGACTATGTTTGTTTGTATCTCCTAAAAATCAATAAAAAATTTTCAATGGAAAAAAAAAAAAAAAACTGATAATGATGTGAGCACAGAAAATACATTTGTGGTTATTTCATTATAAATGTTATGTTATATTTGTCTGACCTACACGTGCCTCTTTGATTTAATTGTAAGCAGGATGACTGAATGATCAAAATCAATGTCAAACTGGCCAAAACAATCAATTTCAGTGGGGGTTGAATAATTTTTAACACAACTGTAAATCATCAATTTATTTTTGTGATACATTACTACTATAATAGAACGAGAAAAAAAAAAAAAGAAGCACACATTCTTGGCACACCTCACAGGAGTTATGCCATTGCAGTCAATCAAGATGGTGAAGACTTTGAACCCAGAAGAAGGCTGAGTGAAAATATAAGCAGGGAGCGATGGGAGGGGAGTTTAGTTAAAATTTTCTTTGTGGGGAAAGGTTTGCTTTAAAACTGGTGGCCCACCAGCTGTTGCGGAACTACAAGTCCCATCATGCCTCTGCCTGTGGGACTCATGCTTGTAACTGTCAGCCTTGCAATGCCTCATGGGACTTGTAGTTCCGCAACAGCTGGATGGCCGTCAGTTTGACACCTGTTAGGACCATTGACAGGTATATATTGTAGGCTGAATCCCAACTGAAGATATTTATTAAAACGCAATAACTTCTGCGCAAACCAATCAAAATACGCTTACTGCGATTTTTTTTTACCAAAAATATGTAGCAGAAAACAAATTGGCCAAAAATGATAAAAAATGTTGATTTTTACATTTTTTGGGGGGGAATTTCATATTAAAAAAATGTGAAAAATATTGTTATTTTTTCAAAATTTTTACAATTTTTTGTTTATAGCGCAAAAAGTAAAAATCGCACAGGTGATCAAATACCACCAAAAGAAAGCTCTGTTTGTGGGGGAAAAAAAGGACATAAATTTTGTTTGGTTATGGCGTTGCATGACCGCGCAATTGTCCGTTAAAGTCGCACAGTGCCGAATCGCAAAAAGTGGCCCAGACGTAAGACAGCAAAATCCTCCGGTGGCAAAGTGGCTAAAAATCCCCACTCCAATTTTCTCTTCCTCCATGATCTATGGGTGGTTGAGGTTTTTTTTACTACTTCTAAAACGTTTTCCTGACACCAAGAGAAAAAAAAGTGACAGGGGAGGAACTTCCAGCTGATTGACAGTCTCTTTTCCTATGAGATGATGAGATGTGTAAAGGTGGGGTTTCTTCCCTCCAATCAGCTCTCAGAGCTCTCATCACTGAGCTCTGCAGAGAGTCATTTTAGCTCTCCATCCCATTTTTTCTGAAGTCTTAGAGAAGCTTTTATCTTATTATAAATTCTGGACTTGGATCGGATGTAAAGAGAAGACCGCAAATAAAAAAGGTAGAACATATAGGATAATTATTCTCATTTGTGTGTATCACCTGAGACCAGTCACTTCACTGTCTATATGGTTTATAAACACTTTAACCACTTGCCTACTGGGCACTTAAACCCCCCTCCTGCCCAGACCAATTTTTAGCTTTCAGTGCTCTCACACTTTGAATGACAATTGCTTGGTCATGCAACACTGAACCCATATGAATTTTTTGTCCTTTTTTTCATAGAAATAGAGCTTTCTTTTGGTGGTATTTAATCACCACTGGGCTTTTTATTGTGTGCACTATAAATGAAAAAAGACCGAAAATTAAAAAAAAAAAGTTTTTTTTTAGTTTCCGTTATAAAATTTTGAAAATTAGCAATTTTTCATCATAAATTTTGGCCAAAATTTATACTTCTACATATCTTTGGTAAAAATAACCCAAATAAGTGTATATTGTTTGGTCTGCATGAAAGTTAGAGAGTCTACAAGCTATTATGCTAATCATTGAAAATTGATCACACCTAATGTAGTGACAGCCTATCTCCATTTCTTGAGACCCTAACAAGCCAGGAAAGTACAAATGACCCCCAAATGACCCCTTTTTGGAAAGGTGATGCTGATGGCACTTATGACACCGACAATGGCATTGTGGGCACTGGCACAGTGACACTAATGGCACTGATAGCACCGATGACACTGATTACACTGTAGGCCCTTTTGACACGGTGAAACTGAGACGTGACACTGGTGGCACTGATGACTGATGGGCACGGTGACACTGATGGACAGGGTTACAATGATGGGCACACTGATTGGCTCTGAGATGGGCACACTGGCACTGTGGGCACCCCGATTGGCACTCAGATCGCTCTCAACGCTCAATTTACACAGATCTCTCCTTCCTCACACGCAGTCTCTGTGTGAGGAAGGAGAGCTGTCACTGAGAGATGATCTCATATGTTTACATTTGAGATCATCTCTCATTGGACGTTCCGATCACGTGGCAAATGGCCGCTGTGATTGGCCATTCACCACGATCTGTGATTGGCTGTGTCCAAGGGACACGGCCGACACAGATTTTCCCCGATGCGCGCTCGCGGAAGCGCACGGGGAGCCTGTTACTGGGAGGCCTTTTAAGGAGGAGTTTAAAGACGGCCTTCCGGAAATTAGAGCCCACGCTGTAGCTGTCTTTCGGCTATAGCGCGGGCGCGATCAGGTTAAAGCCCATTCAAAGGGCCACTGGCAGTCATTGGAAGGGGTTAAGTGCCACAATGGTATTTGACTTGGTTCACACACGCTGCGGTCCAGTGAGTCCCTGTTCAGTGACAAATCAGGTCTGAATATTTGGCTAAATTCAGATATGAAACTGAGCAAAAAACGCACAGAACCCTTCTGCAAACTGGCCACAGCCAACATGGCGCTGCGTGAACCGGCTCCACTGAGAGCTGGGCACACTCTCCTGTCATGTGAATTAGATGCGGGGAAACCTCCATCCAATTCACAGAAGTGTGAACCCGACCTTACAGCTGTACTTTTGGTTGACTGTTTCTTATCTTATTAGCACAGTTGTCACTCACAAGTATCTCAGCAATCACTAACTTTTATGAAGCCGTTATGTGTCAGGCCAGGAAGTTCAAGGGGGGAAAAAAAATGCATCTTCAATCAGAACTGATAAAGAGACTGAAAATGTGTCTGTCCTATCAATGCTGTTATCTAAACAGTTCCAGGCATTTATATCTAGTTCATGACCATAGTTTGTTTAAAAGGGTCTGCTCATACATGTCATGCTATACTGAACTAAAGTATATTAGTCTCCAGGTGTGCCAGCCTTATTCTAGACACCCAGGGGTCACCATACACTTTACAATCTGACCATACAATCTTTGTACAATCAAATTTTGATTTACAAAAATTATATAATAATATGAGGACCTACCTAATCTATCCAATTGTTTTGTATCTAATTAGACAGACCCTTGCGCTACATAGTTGTTGAGTTGTTGGTAGAGCTTAAAGCGAAACTTCATTCTCTCAATCAACATTGGTTGTTTTAAGTGCCGGGTCACACTTGTGCGATGCGGGAAGGCTGCGAATTCGCAGCCTGTTCCCGCATCGCAAACGCACATCTGGTTGTTCACACTGCTATATGCGATACACAGGGGGTGGCAAATGTTAACGACACCCCCAGTTTGATCGCATATATCGCAGTGCGATCTGACAGTTCGCACAGAATCGGATCGCACTAGTGTGAACCACTGTGCGATCCGATCCTGATGCGGCTGAAAAAAAGGGTCCTGTGCGACTTATGTGCGGGTGCAGTGATAATTTAGCCATACAAAGTGTATTGCTGAATTCGCACTACACATCCGATCGCATGTAATGAAGGAGCAGTGCGCTCGATATTACATGTGATCGCCGCACACGCTATAGTGTGAACCGGCACTTAATCCCTATGCTGCCAGTGTTAGTAAATAGAAAGGAGAGTTATATTATATTATATTTACTTGTGTTAAACTTTTTTTTTTTCAGTAAGGCCCCTTTCACACGAATGATCCGATCAGATCCGCCTGTTAGTTTTTTAGGCGGATCTGATCGGATCCTCCATGCAGCTCTATGGAGCAGCTGATGTCATTGGTGACATGTACGCTGACACCCGCTGCCATCCGCATCCGATCCTGTCCGTGAAATCCAGACGGATGGAAACCCTATTTTCCGTCCGTCCAGGGGATCGGATGGGATCGGATGAGAGCGGACATGCGGTCCGCTCTCATCCGATTCCCCCATAGAGAGCAGCGGGGCTCTGACACCTCCCTTTCCGCACACAGAGCCAAGAGGGAGCTGTCACCTGTCTGCTCAGCGGGGATCGGCGGATCAATCCCCCGCTGAGCAGCACGGACTCTGCCAATGGAGGCGGACCGTGTGAAAGGACCCGTACTATCTGCTTTCCAGGCCTAGGCAAATTATGTCATACATTATTATTATTATTATTGAGGATTTATATATCGCCAGCAGTTTACAATATAAAACGGGAGACAACACAGTTCCAATACAATAAAATACAAGAGGATTAAGAGGGCCCTGCTCAGAAGAGCTTACAATCTAATCCAAAGAGTCTTCAGGAGGGGCTTTCCGAGCCAAGCACACTCTCCTGCCTGCATGCCTGTGCGAAGGGCAGATGGATTCCAGGAAGTAAATGCCACATGAATGACCTGCCCTTACTCAAGATGGCCACAGCCAGAAGTGCTAGGGGGGGTGTTTTTCATAGTGATTTCTCAGCAACATAAAGCATGGAAACATGGATGTAGCAGCTTGCTTTGAATATTAAAAATGAACTAAATAGCGTTTTTGGTTTGTGAAGCTCAGATTCACTGTAGCTGCACATCCGTTACAATCTAATTATTCAATCTCCTTTAGATCTACCAATAAGTATGTCGTGCAAGGACCTACCCAATTGGATACATTGGGTAGGTCTTCACATTACATACTTTTGTTAAATCTAAACTTGATTGTACAAGGATTGTATAGTCAGATTGTAAAGTGTATGGGGACACTAAAAGATTGTATAGATAATGTGTATGCTGAACTTTAACAATACCAATTTTTTTTAAATGTGGAAATCTCTAGAAAGTGAGCCGTAGGTTATACAGTATACGACTACCTACCACCACTGCAAAGGTACACTGAGGTTGTACACTCCAGAGATCAGATGCTGGAAACTTCATGTCCCACTACAGAAAACCTCCGAAGTTACCAAGTAAGTCAGGTAGAAAGAAACATGCTCATCAAGTTCAAAGAAGAAGTATGGTCAAAGCTTTTTTTTCCCCCTGTGACCCGTTTTCAGCCGACAGCAGGCTGAAGTCCGTTGTCGGCTGACATCACAGAGCAGGTCCAGGCTGGGGAATGATCACAACCATATCGCTGGTATCCGCCCAGAAGCCTGGTTCAGCACCTAGCTTCACCTCTCAGCAATCTGCCGAGAGCCTGAGCCAGCCTCCCCCACCCCCTTCACAGCCGAGCGCTCCAGTGAGTGCTGGAGAGTAGAGCAGAGAGCTGCTGACTGACTGTCACAACTCTCTGCCCAGAGGGGAGGGGAGAACTGAGCAATCAGCAGTGTTTAATCGCTCAGTTCTCACTACAGAGGAAGCGGGGACAGATGCAACATTAAATCAATGCTGCATCCACCTAGGTGAGTATAAGACCCCGTTCAGACTGCGGCAACACGACTTGGTGGGGCGACCTGTGAAGTCGCAGTGCACAGCGTGCACCACGACCTCGGCGCGACTTGCACAGACTTCATATAATTGAAGTCAATGCCAGTCGCCTCCAGGTCGCCCCAAAGTAGTACAGGACCCTTTTTCTAAGTGGGAGTGACTGGTGTCGCTCCTATTAGAACGGGTCCTGTACTATTCAATGGCGAGCAACCCACCGCGACTTGTCAGGCAACCAAGTCACCTGACAAGTCGCGCTAGTGTGAATGGACCATCAATGTTTTGTTTTTTTGTTTTTTAACTCTGAACTTCTTTTAAAACAAATCCATTAAGTGCCGGTTCACACTAGGTTGCTCCGACTTCAGGGGCGACCTGTGAAGTCGCGTACAGCGCGACTTCGGCGCGACTTGCACAGACTTCATTAAATGAATGTCTATGCAAATCGGATCCAGGTCGCCCCGAAGTAGTACAGGACCCTTTTTTTAAGTCGGAGCGACTTGTGTCGCTCCTATTAGAACCGTTCCTGTACTACACAATGGACCGTGACCAGGCTGACCAAGTCGTCTGACAAGTCGTACTAGTCTGAATCGGCACTTAAAAATCTGCATTTACAGAAACCTAAACAAACTGCTGATCCAGAAACAAAACACATACAGAATGCTCCAATCTGGTGAAAGAGGGGAAAGTTCTTCATTGCCTAGGCTTCTCCCTGGATTTATATTGTTATTACTTCTTACTATTAAAAGGGAACTAAACCCATACATTTAAACTGGTTCTAAAGGCTTAAAGGGATAAGTCCAGGCAAAACCTAACTAATGCTAAACCTGCTCTGTGCCACATTCCAAACCTAATCTATCTAACCCTGTAAAGCAAAAACTGCTGTACTTATTCTGCAGCCAATCCGCTGCGGTCCCACCCTGAGTTGTCAGTGGCGGCTTCGGCATGGAGGTGGGGGCAGAAGAGGCACTCAACAGAAGCCCCATAGTAAGTCTATGAGTGATGTCATTTCCCATTCATTTCACAGCCGTTGTCGGTCCTCTCCTTTCCGTCGCTGAAGACGGGACCAGATCGGGTGCAGAAAAGGTAAGTACAAAGATTTTTGCTTTACAGGGTTAGATAAGCTTAGGTTATCAGGTGGCACAGAACAGGTTAAAGTTTTGCCTGGATTTATCCTTTAAGGTTTTTCACCTTAATACATTCTACCTATACATTAAGGTAAAAAACCTTCTGTGCTGCAGCTGCTCCCCTGACCCCCCCCCCCCTTTACCTTACCTGAGTCCATTCAATGCAGTCATGTGCACAAGCACAGCGGCTCCCGCTACTCTCTCTCTCGGACAGATAGCAGCAGGAGTGATTGGCTCTCATTGCTGTCAATCAAATTCAGTGACACCGGATCGGAGAGCGGGGGCAGAATTTCACTGTCTGTGTCAGTGGACACAGCAGCAGGACTCAGGAGCGAGCACGCACAGCCCAAAGCCGGCTTCCCTGGGGGCACCCGATATAGAGGAAGGGCCTGGAGTGCCAGCGCGGGACCTCAGAAGAAGAGGATCGTGGCTGCTCTGTGCAGGTAAGGATAGACATGTTTGTTATTATTGTTTTTTATATGAGGGTCTAGTAACACTTTACAGCCCATTCAGACTAGCGCGATCCGACTTTGTGGGGCGACCTGTGAAGTCGCGGTGCACAGCGTGCACCGCAACTTCGGCGCGACTTGCACGGACTTCATATAATTGAAGTCAATGCAAGTCGCCTCCAGGTCGCCCCAAAGTAGTACAGGACCCTTTTTCTAAGTCGGAGCGACTTGTGTCGCTCCTATTAGAACGGGTCCTGTGCTAATTAATGGCGAGCGACCAAGCGCGACTTGTCAGGCTGACAAGTCGCCTGACAAGTCGCGCTAGTCTGAATAGACCCTTAAAGTGATTGTAAAGTCTCTATTATTTTTTTTCTTTAAAAATAAACATGTTATACTTACCTCCTCTGTGCAGTTGGTTTTGCACAAAGCAGCCCCGATCCTCCTCTTCGGGTGCCTCATCAGTGCTCCTGGCCCCTCCCTCCTGTCAAGTGCCCACACAGCAAGCAGCTTGCTATGAGGGCACCTGAGCCAAGCCGCTGCTCCCTCTATCCATTCAGACACAAAGCAGAAGTTTGGCCCCACCCCCTCTCTCTCCTAACTGGCTAACTGACTTTGATTGACAGCAGCGGGAGCCAATGGCACTGCTGCTTTGTCTCAGCCAATCCGGAGGGAGGGTCCCAGGTGGCTTAAGATGGATACACCCTATACAACTTTTGTTGGTATATTTCCATTAGATTTATCTTTAACTATGTAGTGCAAGGGCCTGTCAGATTGTATACAAATTGAAAGTGTTTAGGTTTGACCTCATATTATATGGTTTTGGGAAGTCTAAAGGAAAAAAAATCTAAAGAAAATTGTATAATGTGTATCCAGCTTAAGGCAGTCGTACACATTGCTGGATAGAGATGGGGCTCAGGTAAGTATTAGGGGGCTGATATACACAGAGGTTTTTTTTTTTTTTTTATCTTAATGCATAGAATGCATTAAAATGAAAAAACCTTTTGGCTTTACAATCACTTTAACTGTTTCCCAAAACATTCCAGGCATCCCAGGAATGATAAGTGTCATTGTTGCTTGTGCACTCAACTGAACTGTCAAGCCATCAAAATGGCTGGCATCAGGACTGATCATGGGTATATCACCATGGCACTGCAGATCAAACAGAGGCTAAGAAGACAGCTTGCTTGGCTGTAAAGGATAGAAGAGAATAGAACAGAATAGAAATAGAATTTCACCTTTCATAATAAATAGAAGCGTTTTCCAATGCCATTTTTGGCCCAGCCAGAAGCCTTTGTTTCCTTGTTGCATCGCAGAGGAGGGTGTGATGGGGTGCGTTCACCACTCTGGATCACACCTCCCTCATTACAATACTACCTTCAACCCACTTCCTATACAATCTCCTTTGGATCTCCCATCAGCTATGTATTATAAGAGCCTTGTCTGATTTGATATAAATTGAATGCCTTGGTCAGGTGTGTCTTCCTATTCCATATTTCTATGTAAAGGAAATTGTATAGAGATTGTACAGTGTATAGCCATCTTCATACAAGTACTTAGGAGGGAGTGGACAGAGACACTCAGTTGTCAGACCTCATTCACATCAGTGTTAATTTTGGCAGCAAATTTCAATTTAGTTTTAGTCTTAGTCTTAGGACTAAAATGGCATTTTAGTTTTAGTCCCATTTTAGTCTTCTGCAAGTGTTTTAGTCGTATTTAGTCGACTAAAACTCCAGCACATTTTAGTCATCTATAATCGAATGGGTGTAGTTCAATTGTAATTTGTAATGCATTATTTAAGCATTTCTCTACAATTTCCAAACTCATTATATACTACTGCTGGTCCTGGAGTGAAAAATCTAATATGTTATTATTTATGGTATTAAGCTTTGAGCATGCACCAGTGTTAATTTTGGCAGCAAATTTCGATTTAGT
The DNA here is from genome assembly GCF_965119305.1 of Pelophylax lessonae. NCBI lineage: Eukaryota > Metazoa > Chordata > Amphibia > Anura > Ranidae > Pelophylax > Pelophylax lessonae. Next base: position 124,872,153 of record NC_138774.1, on the reverse strand, counting down.
TTTAGTTATAGTCTTTTGACTAAAATGCCATTTTAGTTTTAGTCGTATTTTAGTCATCTGAAATGTTTTAGTTTTAGTCGTATTTTAGTCATCTGAAATGTTTTAGTTTTAGTCGTATTTTAGTCGACTAAAATTGTGTTAATTTAGTCGACAAAAACATTTTAGTCGGTTTTAGTCGACGAAATTAACACTGATTCACATCTCCAAGCAGAGAAAACTCACATCCCGCATGCTTTTGTTTTGGGTGTTTTGGAGCGATTTCACTCGTCACGCATAGGGCAGCCCATTCACTTGAATGACAATCCTCCCAGAAAAGCTCCAGAATTTTTTTTTTTTGAGCAGAGCATGATGCATTACCACAGTGTTTGGTGCGTTTGCCCCACTTGGGGTGCCTTTAGCATGACAACACAACCACAATGCACATTTTCAGCAAAATGTATGGCAAAGTGCACATTTTCTGTGTGGTTTGCCATGAATTTCGAAAACACAGCTGACTGAGAGGAGGCAGGGCTGAGGTAGGACGGAGTTCCCGCCGCTGGAAAATTTTACAGCACTGCCACGTCATCGAGTCCTTACAGGGGGCGGATGGGAGAACTGAGAGGAGGCGGGACAGAGGGTGAGGAACATGTTGCAGAGCTGACTTAGAGGAGGTGGGGCGGGAGGGTTGAACTGAGAGGAGGCGGGAAGGAAGTGCGGCCGTGTCATTAATGCAGGGCTTCTAGCCATTAAAAGCTTCTCCTTCTGTCCCAATATATACATTAAATGCTAATATTACATTTTATAATGTCTTGTGCGTATGCGCACTGGTGACTCACAACAGCTGTTTCATGATGCAGACTCACCGGAAGTGACCAGGTCTGGAATTTTCATGGGTCCAAGAAAATTTTAGGACACCGGCTTGTACAGCATCTGATCAAAAGGATCTCTGATGCTTTGAAGGACAGAGGAGGGATATGGGGTCTAAATGCAACCAGATCTCTCCGTAAAGAGGACATGTCACAGCCCATACTATCACAAGATTTGTGATAGCAAAAAAGTTGATAAAAAACAAAAAACAAAGAGTGGAACAAAAAAAAAATAAATAAATAAATAAAATTGAAAGTTCCCCCATCAGTCCCACACACATATGTAAACGTTGATTGCACCACACATGAGGGGATATCACCATGACCATCAGAATGAGAGCAATAATTCCAGCACCAGACCCCCTGTGTAACTCTGGAGGCTTTTAGGTACCGCAGTGTGTCGCAATTCCGATGGGCATATGCAATTTTAAAGCATGACATGTTTGGTATTTATTTATTCGGGTGTAACAGCTTTTATATTTTACCACAAAATTGGTATTATATTGTGTTTGTGTGTACTGACCTATGTTAAAGTGTATTTTTTACTGAAAATTTGCATTCGATTAACTGCTGTGCAAATATCATGCGACAAACAGCCGTTTTATTCTTCAGGGCCTCTGCCTATATATAAAAAATATTTGGGGGTTCTAAATAATTTTCTAGCAAACAACTGCAGATTTTTACATGTATGTGAGAAATGTCAGAGTTGGCCTGTTTTTTAGTCCCGGTTCACACTTGTGCGATGCGGGAAGGCTGCGAATTTGCAGCTTGTTCCCGCATCTCAAACGCACATCTGGCAGTTCACACTGCCATATGCGATACGCAGGGGGTGTCAATTAAATGTTAACAACACCCCCAGTTTGATCGCATATCGCAGTGCGATCTGACAGTTCGCACAGGATCGGATCGCACAAGTGTGAACCACTGTGCGATCCGATCCTGATGCGGCTGGAAAAAAGGGTCCTGTGCGAGTTTGGTGCGGATACAGTGCGAATTCAGCCATACAAAGTGTATGGCTGAATTCGCATCCGCACAGGAGATCGCATGTAATGAAGGAGCAGTGCGCTCCGAATTACATGCGATCGCCGCACTCGCAATAATGTGAACCGGCCCTTAGGCTCCGTTCACATGTAGGCGTTTTGGGGAGTTTTTCTGCTCTAGGATCAGCTCTCAAAACGCCCAACAAGACAAATCCTATTCATTTCAATGGCCCCTGTTCACATCTGAGCGCTTTGATGCTGTGATCAAAACGCCCAACGCTCAAAAAAGTACATGAGCTTCTTTTTGGGCAGATTACAGGCGTTTTCCATTGGTCTCTATTCAATCTAAAAATGCCTGCACAAAAAACGCCTGTAAATCGCGGTAAAAATTGCGGTAAAAGACCGTGCAAAAACGCTACGCTCAAGTGTGAATGTAGCCTCAGGCTCGGTTCACATATATGCGATGTGGGAAGGCTGTGAATTCGCAGCCTGTTCCCGCATCGCACACGCACCCCCGGCAGTTCACACTGCCATATGCGATACGCTGGGGGTGTCAATGTAATCTTAACGACACCCCCAGTTTGATCGCATATCGCAGTGCGATCGTGCAGCTCGCACAGGATCGGATCGCACAAGTGTGAACCGCTGTGCGATCCGATCCTGATGCGGCTGCGAAAATGCCTCCTGTGCGTGTTTGCTGCGGGAGCGATGTGAATTTAGCCATACAGTTTGTATGGCTAAACTCGCACCGCACAGCTGATCGCATGTAATGTCGGAGCAGTGCGCTCCGACATTACATGCGAACCCCGCATACGCACAAGTGTGAACCGGGGCTCAAAGTAGCTAAATAGGATTGGGAACTTCTATTCCGTTTGTTTATAAACACATCCGGCTTGTTTTGAAAAGCAAACTACAGCTCTGGCTAGAAGACGTTCCCATGGAAGTCTGTTCCATATTTCTGCGGCCTCGACAAGGACGCCACGCTGCCACCCCTCTGAAAAAGTGATCAGGACAGATGGCTTTAACCACCTGTTGCCCATAACTTACCGATGCCGGTGTTCTGTCAGAATGACGCTACCTATCAGATTCTGCTACCAGAAGTGATGTACAGACTTGAACAACTTACTGTGCATGCGCCATGCGTTCCACACACGGGCCGAATGCCGGGCAACATCAGCCGGTTCAATAAAAACTGGCCGCCATTCGGCCCATATGTATGGCAGCCGGTCCAACAGAAGCCTGCCATTCAGCAACATACACGGAAAAAACTGGCTCATAACTTTTTTAGCTGGCTCCTAGATTCCAAGCAAATTTGTCAAGCCCTGGCCTATGTAAACAAAGCAGATCTCCCTTCTGTCACTAGAGAAGGCATGGATCCTGTGTTCCTGCAAAGCAGGGGCACCAATCCATGCCTTCCACTAGTATTTGCGGATGATACTAAACTAAGCATGACAATTATCTTCTATGCAGGTTGCGGAAATCTTACAAGCGGATCTGAACAAAATAACAGGGTGGGCAACTACATGGCAGATGAGGTTTAATGTTGAAAAATGTAAAGTAATGCACCTGGGGGCCAGAAAGCAAGCTACTCACTAGGGGGGGAATCTCTGGGTGAGTCTAGGATGGAAAAGGACCTGGGGGAACTGGTAGACAACAGGCTTGGCAGTGGCATGCAATGCCAAGCCGCCGCAAGCAAAGCCAACAGAATACTGGGATGTATAAAAAAGGGGATTCACTCCAGAAATAAAGAGATTATTCTTCCACTCTACAAGACTCTGGTCCGGCCACATCTGGAGTATGCTGTCCAGTTCTGGGCACCGGTCCTCAGGAAGGATGTGCTGGAACTGGAGAAAGTCCAGAGAAGGGCAACAAAAATAATTAGGGGGATGGAGGACATCAGCTATGAGGAAAGACTACAAGCACTGAACTTATTCTCTCTGGAGAAGAGACGATTGAGGGGGGATATGATATCAATGTACAAATACTGTACTGGTGACCCGAGCATAAGGAACAAACTATTCAGAGAGAGGAGATACAATAAGACACGTGGCCACTCACTAAAACTAGAGGAAAGGCGGTTTAACCTTAAAGTGCGTAAGGGGTTCTTTACTGTCAGAGCAGTAAGGATGTGGAATTCTCTTCTACAAGCAGTCATATCAGCAGGGAGCATTGATAGTTTCAAAAAACTGTTAGATGGGCACCTTAGGGACCACAACATACAGGGGGTATACAATGCACAACGTACAGGGGGTATACAATGTACAACATACAGGGGGTATACAATGTACAACGTACAGGGGGTATACAATGCACAACGTACAGGGGGGTATACAATGCACAACGTACAGGGGGGTATACAATGCACAACGTACAGGGGGGTATACAATGCACAACATACAGGGGGGTATACAATGCACAACGTACAGGGGGGTATACAATGCACAACGTACAGGGGGGTATACAATGCACAACGTACAGGGGGGTATACAATGCACAACGTACAGGGGGGTATACAATGCACAACATACAGGGGGTATACAATGTACAACATACAGGGGGTACACAATGCACAACATACAGGGGTATACAATGTACGGTTAAAAGCAAACACACACATCATAGGTTGAACTGGATGGACTGATGTCTTTTTTCAACCTCACAAACTATGTAACTATGTAAAAAAGCACCTCCCCCGCTGTACACAAACACACTGCTCAGGCACACAGTTAACCCTTTGATCCCCTCTGATGTTAACTCCTTACCAGCCAGTGTCATTAGTACAGTGACAGTGCATATTTTTAGCACTGATCACTGTATTAGTGTCACTGGTCCCAAATATCTAAAGTGTCAGTTAATGTCCGATCGTCTACCGCAATATCGCAGTCCTGCTATAAGTTGCTGATCGCCACCATTACTAGTAAAATAAATAAATAAATATCCCATAGTTTGTAGACACTATAACTTTTGTGCATCAATATACGCTCCTTGGGATTTTTTTTTTTTAACCAAAAATATGTAGCAGAATACACACTGGCCTAAATTTATGAAGAAATTGGATTTTTTTTTTTATGGTATATGTTTTATAACAGAAAGTAAAAAATGTTTTTTTTTTTTTTTTCAAAATGTTTGGACTTTTTTTTGTGTAGCGCAAAAAATAAAAACCGAAGAGGCAATCAAATACCACCAAAATAAAGCTCTATCTGTGGTAAAAAAAAAAAAAAAAAACAACAAATTTGAGTGCAGTGTTGCATGACCGCGAAATTGCCAGTTAACCACTTTACCACCGGAGGATTTTCCTGCTAAAAGACCAGGGGTTATTTTGCGATTTTTTACTGCGTGACTTTAACGGACAATCGCGCGGTCGTGCGACGCTGTACCTAAACGAATTTCACGTCCTTTTTTTCCCACAAACAGAGCTTTCTTTTGGTGGTATTTGATCACCTGTGCGATTTTTTGATCATGCGCTATAAACAAAAAAAGAGCGTAATTTTTGCAAAAACAACAATATTTTTCACTTTTTTTTATATGAAATTCCCCAAAAAAAAAAATGTAAAAATCAAAATTTTTTAAAATTTTCGGCCAATTTGTTTTACGCTACCTATGTTTGGTAAAAAAAAATCGCAAAAAGCGTATTTTGATTGGTTTGCGCAAAAGTTATCGCGTTTACTAACAAAGGGAAAGATTTTTGTCATTTTTGGTGTTTTTTTTTTTTAACGAGTAATGGCGGCGATCTGCGATTTTTTTTGCGGTACTGCGACATTGCGGCGGACAGATCGGACCCTTGACTGACATTTGTGACACTTTTGGGGGTACCAGTGACATTACTGCAGTAATCAGTGCTATATATATGCACTGTTACTGCAAAAATGACACTGGCAGGGAAGGGGTTAACAGTATTGGACAGGGAGGGGTTAAGTGTGTCCTAGGGGCGTGATTCTAACTGTGCAGGGACAGGTCTACTAGTGTAAAAACAAAGATCAACGGTTCTACATAGTAGAACTGTTTGATCTTCACTTTTACACAGGGAGAACTGACAGGTGGCTTGTTTACACAAGCCGCTCTGTCTTTCTCCCGCTGTACCGACGATCGTAGTGTGACCGGCGGACATCGGGTCCGCCAGTCACACTCCCGCACTCCTCCGTGAACGAGCCGAGGCGGGCGCGCGCCTCAGCGGGCGCGCGCCCGCCCGCTATTGGCTCTGGAAGGAGTGACAGGCGAGCGACGTAGACCTACGTCACTCTGCCTGGCCGGGGCCGACTGCCGCAGTAAATATACTGTGCGCAGTCGGCAAGCGGTTAAAGTAACGCAGTGCTGTATCTCAAATAATGGCCTGGTCACGAAGGGGGGTAAATCTTCTGAAGGGCAAGTGGTCAGAGTCGTGGCTGCAAAGCATGGCCTTTGCTTTGTATAGAGTGGGGCAGGTCAGACCCTTTTCTGCCGTATGTTTCCCCATTGGAGGATTCACCCCTCTATTTATACCGGTTACCATGCTTGCTGAGACAGAAATTGATGGGAAATCTGAACAGTTGTTACCAGAACAAAGGGGGGGGGGGGGTTAATCTTTTAATGGGGACACCTGTCCCCACATTGATAGTCACTGTGGGGGGACTTCCTGTTGTGTCTCTGAGACAGGAAGTGAAGAGAAATTTCCCCAAGGGTACACAGACAGCATAGACATAACTCTTCCATAAATACAGTCAGTAGCAGGCATAGACTCAGGTCCCCACCAATAAGACAAATGTCATAGCAGAGCGATGTGATAGGTGTGTTCCCCTCCCCCTATCCCTGTCAGTGATGTGTCCTCTCACCTTGCAGGTCTCCTTCCCACTCTCTCCCTCACAGAAGCTGACCGGGGCCAGGCCGGGGAGGTAGAAGGCGGCACACCAGCCTGAGCACAGCACAAACACCAGCAGCGGTAAGTAGTTCATGGCGCTATCCGGGATCCCGTACCTTCCTCCGGGTCAGATGATGATGATGATGATGATGACAGCACTCGCTACACGACGCTGAGCCGCTGCTAAGGGTTTGGCACGGCGTGATCTGACGGCATGACGCGACGTGCGCGTTCCGTGCTGGGATTAGGCGGGTGCACGAGGAGCGTTGTGTACAGCGGAGTGTGGGGGGAGTGTGAGCTCTGAGCAGCCGGGGAGTTGGAAGTAGAGGTGAGGACATCGGGACGGAGAGTGTGCAGGAGTGGGGTGTAGGTACACAGAGAGTGGGGTGTAGGTACAGTGAGTGGGGTGTAGGTACAGTGAGTGGGGTGTAGGTACAGTGAGTGGGGTGTAGGTACAGAGAGTGTGGTTTAGGTACAGTGAGTGGGGTGTAGGTACAGAGAGTGGGGTGTAGGTACAGTGAGTGGGGTGTAGGTACAGTGAGTGGGGTGTAGGTACAGTGAGTGGGGTGTAGGTACAGAGAGTGAGGTGTAGGTACAGTGAGTGGGGTGTAGGTACAGAGAGTGGGGTGTAGGTACAGTGGGTGAGGTGTAGGTACAGAGAGTGGGGTGTAGGTACAGTGGGTGAGGTGTAGGTACAGAGAGTGGGGTGTAGGTACAGTGGGTGAGGTGTAGGTACAGTGAGTGAGGTGTAGGTACAGTGAGTGAGGTGTAGGTACAGTGGGTGGGGTGTAGGTACAGTGGGTGAGGTGTAGGTACAGTGGGTGAGGTGTAGGTACAGTGGGTGAGGTGTAGGTACGGTAGGTACAGTGAGTGGGGTGTAGGTACAGTGGGTGAGGTGTGGGTACAGAGAGTGGGGTGTAGGTACAGTGGGTGAGGTGTAGGTACAGTGAGTGGGGTGTAGGTACAGTGGGTGAGGTGTAGGTACAGTGGGTGAGGTGTAGGTACAGTGGGTGAGGTGTAGGTACAGTGGGTGAGGTGTAGGTACAGTGGGTGGGGTGTAGGTACAGTGGGTGAGGTGTAGGTACAGTGGGTGGGGTGTAGGTACAGTGGGTGGGGTGTAGGTACAGTGGGTGAGGTGTAGGTACAGTGTGTGAGGTGTAGGTACAGTGGGTGTTGAGGGGATGAAGGTACAGACGCGGTAAGTTGTGAGGGATGCAGGCATGGTGGATGGGAAACTCTGAGTTTCCTGCTGATCAGGTTGGGGGAGTTTAGTCATCAGAGTCAGGTGCTCTGGATCTGGGGCACTCTAGGCAGGGGGGGTGGTGGCCAGGAGTGGAGCGCTCTGGGCAGGGGGACGTGGCCAGGAGTGGGGCGCTCTGGGCAGAGGGCACCGGCCTGGAAGTGGGAGGCTCTGGGCAGCAGGCACCCACCTGGGATTGGGGCCCTCTAGGCAGGGGGTAGTGGCTGGGAGTAAGGGGCACCGGCCTGGGGTGGGGTGCACTGGGCAGGGGGCACCGGCCTGGAAGTGGGGCGCTCTGGGCAGGGGGCACCGGCCTGGAAGTGGGGCGTTCTGGGCAGGGGGCACTCTGGGCAGTGGTGCACCCACCTGGAATTGGGGCGCTCTAGGCAAGGGGTGTGGCTGGGAGTGGGGTGCTGTGGGCAGGAGGGGACTGGCCTGAGAGTGGGGTTTCGCTGGACAGGGGGTGGTGGCCAGAAGTGGGGCGCAGTAGGTAGGAGTGGGGCGCAGGGGGCATCGGCCTGGAAGTGGGGCACACTGGGCAGGGGGTACCGGCCTGGAAGTGGGGCGTTCTGGTCAGGGGGCACCGGCCTGGAAGTGGGGCGTTCTGGGCAGGGGGCGCCGGCCTAGAAATTGGGGTGCTCTGGGCAGGGGGGCACCCACCTGGAATTGGGGCGCTCTAGGCAGGGGGTGTGGCCGGGAGTGGGGTGCTGTGGGCAGGAGGGGACTGGCCTGAGAGTGGGGTTTCGCTGGACAGGGGGTGGTGGCCAGGAGTGGGGCGCGGTGGGCAGGGGGGCACTGGCCTGGGAGTGCAGTGATCTTGCACCTCTCTTGGTAGGTCCTCATTACTGCAGACTAGGAACATACAAAGACTGCAGTTTTGGAGTTGCTCTGATCCAGTTGTCTAGCCATTACAATTTGGCTCTTGTCAAAGTTGCTCAGATTCTTATATTTGCCCAATTTTTTTACCTTCATATGTCCCCCCATCCTACCCCCACCTTCCACTTCTACTGGGGCTGCGTGGGTGGTTTGGTCCACCTCCTGGGGTATGGGGCAGGGCGCTATGCTGGCAGAGGAGTGCCCTGCCGGCGACCGGATGATCAGCTGGGCGGGGGGCTGTACCTGGTGGGGCCTCCTGCAAGATCCCCCATCCTTGAGGCCTAGTGATCCCTCCTGGGAGCCTTGTTGTGCTGCCATTTTGTTGTAGCCTTGTGCTGCAATGCACGGCAGTCATATTTGTGTAGTCAGGTGGCCATTTTGGGGTGCTCTGCCATAGAAAACAGTGGTGGCCAATGTCTTTGGAGCCTTCTGGGCAGCATTTTCGGTGGTGGGAGCCCCTGCTCATCCCCTGGTGCTGACTCCTGGATCCTTTAATTTCCTGATCACTGCTCGTGCATTGCAAATTCTCCTGCTGGCTGCGGTGTCTAGTTTCTGCGGGGTGGTCAGTCTGGTGGGGTCCTCTCTGCTGAGGATCAATTGGAGCTCTGTGACTGGCAACCAAGTGGTGCTGCCAGAGTGGTTGGGGTTGTTCCTTAGTAGCGTTTTCACTTTTTTGTGGGGTCCCCCTGTTGACTAATGGGGTCTTTGGAGCACATCTCCCCACTTGATCCCCTCTCTGGGGCTGCGGGGCAGAGCGATCTGACTGTGCCTGGAACATTGGACGGATCGTCTTCAGGGATGTCCAGTGCGCATTCAATCAGACAATGCCATGGCTGTGGCTTATGTCCATCACCAGGGAGGGACAAGAAGTGCCCTGGCGGGTCTAGAGGTAGCCGGCATTCTAAGGTGGGCAGAATGGTTAGTTCCAGGTCTCTCTGCCATGTACATTCCCGAGATGAAAAACTGGCAGGTGGATTACCTCAGTCTGCAGGCGTTGGGCCAAGGGGAGTGGTCTCTTCATCCGGAGGTGTTTTATCAGTTGTGTCTCCGGTGGGGCACCCCCAAGGTGGATCTGTTGGCATCTCAGGTCAACAAAAAGGTGCTGAGGTTTGTAGCTTGGTCGCAGGACCCTCTGGCCGGCGCTTCAGATGCGCTGGAGGCCCCTTGGCAGGGTTCATACGGTCCTGGAAATCCTGGAAAAGTTTTGGAATTTTTAGATGACACTTTCCAGGCCTGGAAAGGTCATGGAAAATTAGGAAACACACTAGGTTTTGGAAAAGTCATGGAATTAAATTACTGTGGAGGAGCGGGGAGCGGATGCTTAATTATTTTTTGATAATTATATTGCCACATACTGTATTTACATTTCGTTGTATTAGCATCCTTCCGGGTCCGCGGTATGCGCGTGCTGTCATTGGCCAGCAGCAGCCGAAGAGATGACCCAATCAGGCAGCGGGGAGGGCCGGCCGCGGTTTGCCTGGAGACACTGTGACTGGCTAGCAGAAGCAGTAACAGCCGAGAGATTATCAACCAATGAGGCAGCGGAAGCATCACTGGAGGGCGGGCCGGCCGCATGAATGTGATGATGGCGCGGAAGGGGGCGGTAACCGCTTCGGTTACTGCACCCCCGCGTCATCACGTTCATGCGGCCGGCCCACCCTCCAGTGACGCTTCCGCTGCCTCATTGGTTGATAATCTCCCGGCTGTTACTGCTGCTGCTAGCCAGTCAGTGTCTCCAGGCAAACCGCGGCCGGCCCTCCCCGCTGCCTGATTGGGTCATCTCCTCGGCTGCTGCTGCTGCTGGCCAGTGACTGACAGTAAGGGCAAACTGTGGACCCAGAAGGACACCTACCTGTACCAGTGCTATACGCTGAATGTAAAAATGCCCCCCCAGTGCTCTTTAGCCCCCCCCCAGTGCTCTTTAGCCCCCCCCAGTGCTCTTTAGCCCCCCTCAGTGCTCTTTAGCCCCCCTCAGTGCTCTTTAGCCCCCCTCAGTGCTCTTTAGCCCCCCTCAGTGCTCTTTAGCCCCCCCCCCCAGTGTTCTTTAGGCCCCCCCAGTGTTCTTTTGCCCCCCCCCCGTGCTCTTCAGCTCCCCACAGTGCTTTTCATCCCCTCCCCCCCCCCCCATGCTTTCTGCCTCCCCCAGTGCTCTCCAGCTCCCTGGCTCCCCCCTCAGTGATTTCCAGTTCCCCCCAGACAGTGCTCTCCAGTCCCCCCCCCTCTCCCCCTGTGCTCTCCATCCCCCTGGTTTTCCATGCTCCCCCCCCCCCCCGCACCTTCCAACCCCCCTGCAATGCTTTCCAAACCCCCCCTTAATTCTCTCCAGCCCCCCCCCCCGTGCCCTTTAGCTCCTCCAGTGCTCTCTGCTTCCCCTGTGCTCTTCTATCTTCTATCATGTCCGCAGCCTCTGACTACCTCCTATATCATGTCCGCAGCCTCTGACTACCTCCTGTATCATGTCCGCAGCCTCTGACCACCTCCTGTATCATGTCTGCAGCCTCTGACCACCTCCTGTATCATGTCCGCAGCCTCTGACCACCACTTGTATCATGTCCGCAGCCTCTGACCACCTCCTGTATCATGTCCGCAGCCTCTGACCACCTCCTGTATCATGTCTGCAGCCTCCAACCACCTCCTGTATCATGTCCGCAGCCTCTGACCACCTCCTGTATCATGTCCGCAGCCTCTGACCACCTCCTGTATCATGTCCGCAGCCTCTGACCACCTCCTGTATCATGTCCGCAGCCTCTGACCACCTCCTGTATCATGTCCGCAGCCTCTGACCACCTCCTGTATCATGTCCGCAGCCTCTGACCACCTCCTGTATCATGTCCGCAGCCTCTGACCACCTCCTGTATCATGTCCGCAGCCTCTGACCACCTCCTGTATCATGTCCGCAGCCTCTGACCTTGTCCTGTATCATGTCCGCAGCCTCCGACCTTCTCCTGTATCATGTCCGCTAAATGTACAGTGTGTGTCGTAAAACGTTTGACATTTCGAACATGGGAGAGGCAGCGCTGTCTAGCCACGCTAAAGGTGCAAAGCACCAGTCTGCAGCTGCGTGCTTGACAGCTTCCAATCCGATCTCTGGCTTTTTCACCCGTGCGCCTGAAGTGACACCGGCTCCCAGCTGCGGCAGCGGTGCTTCCATCTCATCCACTGTAAAACAAGGGGCCATTTTTAGTCACGCTGTATCCAGAAACGAAACCCTAACTGTAGAGGTACTGTACTCAACAAAAATTGTCATTTATTTTAGTAAAAATATGCTGGGTGTGATATGGATTTTCTTCTTATTTAACATGTATACATAGACATTTCATGAAACATTAGGTCATGAATATTTACGTGAAGTCATGGAAAAGTCATGGAATTTTATTGGTGAAAATGTGTATGAACCCTGCCTTGGGGTCAATATCATCTGATCTACGCATTCCCTCCTTTCAAGCTTCTTCCAAGACTTCTTCATAGGATCGAGACAGAAGGGTTTCCGGTCATCTTAGTGGCCCCGGACTGGCCTCGCCGGGGCTTGGTACGCCTGTCTGGTGCGGCTGGTCGCAGATGTTTCTTGGAAGCTTTCTCTGAGGGAGGATCTACTGTCCCAAGGACCAATCTTCCATCCTGCTTTACAGTCACTGGCATTGACGGCTTGGCTGTTGAATGCCAGGTGCTGATGGATAGAGGTTTGTCTGAGTCCGTGATTCCATTGCTGTTGAAAGCTAGGAAATCTACTAATAGGAAGATCTACCATCGTACGTGGAAGACATATATTGTGCGGTGTGAGTCTCTTGGGGTTCATTCCCGCTCTTTTTCGGTGGCTCGGATCTTGACCTTCCTTCAACGGGGGGGGGGGGGCGGGTGATCAGGAACTGGCTTTGAGTACTATCGAGGGTTAGGTGTCGGCCTTAGCGGTCTTCTTTCAACGGCCCTTGGCCACATACTCCCTGGTACGTACTTTTTCTTCAGAGAGTTGGGCACTTGACCCCTCCAGTGCCGTCTGTGTTGCTGTCTTGGGAACTCAATTTGGTGCTCTTAGTCTTCCAGAAGCCTCTTTTTGAGAATCTTCGGGAGATTCCCCTGCTTACGCTGTCCCAGAAGGTGACCTTTTTGGTGGCTATTACCTCTGCGTTCAGGGTGTCGGGAATTGATGGCATTATCCTGTCCTTCACCTTACTTGGTGGTTCACAGAGATAAGGTAGTTCTTTGCTTCTGTTCATCGTTCCTTCTTCAGGTTGTCTCTGATTTTCATTTGAATGAAGACATTGTGTTGCCTTCCCTGTGTCCCAGGCCAAAACATCTGAAGGAAATTGCTTTGCATGCCTTGGATGCGGTCCGGGCAGTTGGGGTGTACCTGTCAGCTACGGAGTCTTCTAGGAAGTCAGACTCCCTATTTGTGTTCACATTTGGGCCTCAGAAAGGGTTGTCCGCTTCCTCTGCGACCATTTCCAAATGGATCAGACAGACGGTGATTCAGGCCTATTCCATCAAGAGTTAGGTTCCTCCTTTCACTGTCAAGGCGCACTCTACTTGGGCACTCAGTGTCTTCTGGGCCTTCCGTCATCGGGCGTTAGTGACGCAGGTTTGCAAGGCAGCCACCTGGTCGTCGGTGCACACTTTCACAAAGTTCTATAAAGTGGATGTGTTGGCATCCTGCGGATGCTTCCTTTGGCCACAAGGTTTTTGCAGGTTGCTGTTTAGAGGACCTGGTCCTCCTTGAGAGTGTGTTGTTTTTTCAGGTGAGCTCCAGTTGTTTTGGTTGAGCTCCTGTTCACCTTGGTGGCTATAGTTGGCCTTGGGAATTTATTTTTTGCTGTTCCCACCCCTCATGTTTAACATTGCTTTGGGACATCCCAATGGTTAAGAAGATCAGGAGCTGTGCCCGTCAATGAAGGAAGGAGAAAATGAGATTTTTGACTTGCCGTAAAATCCATTTCTGTGATGTTCATTCATGGACACAGCACCCACCCCTCTGGAGTTGTAATTCTTCTGACACTGCTTATAACAAAACTGAGTACCTATAGCAGAGAGAGGTATTATACCCCCTGGGACTGCCCATAGGCATAGCCAGACTTTTTTTTTCTGCCTAGTGCCCTACTCCTGTAGGGGGCAGTATAAACCAATGGTTATGAAGATCAGGAGCTGTGTCCGTCAATGAATATCCGAGAAATGGATTTTACGGTAAATCAAAAATCCATTTTTTTTTTTATACTGTTTGCGATAAAACATATCTAGTAAAAAAAAAAAAAAAATCAAATTTCTCTTCCGTTCATTGACACACAGCTCCATATTCTTCACCATGGGGTTTCCTGCCCTCTACAGGAGTAGGACTAGGCAGACAACACAAAGCTTGGCTACGCCCTGTGGGCTGTCCTCAGCTGGCATAACCCCCCCCCCCCTCCTCCCCCATCTCTGCTTAGAGATACTCAGTTTTTATTTGCCTAGTTCAGGAGTAGGACCTAGTCTCCCTGCCGGGCCTGAGGTCCTGGCTTTTGTTCTGTTTTTCGCTGTTTGTTTCAGGATCCTGATTTTTTTTTTCCTGTGGGAATCTTCTAGCAACTGCCGGGCTGAGCAACGGGCTGGATTATTGCAGTTCCAGTGGCCACCTCAGCCCGGCCAGCGAGCGCGTGCAGAATGTAGCTCCACGTGTGGTCGGCCGCGACGTGCGATGCTGTACCCAAATACAATTGATGTCCTTTTTTTTTCCCCACAATTAGAGCTTTCTTTTGGTGGTATTTTATCACCTCCTGCAATTTTTTACTTTTTGTGCTATAAACAAAGAGCGACAAATTTGAAAAAATATATATATATATATATATATATATATATATATATATATATTTTTTTTTTTTTTTTTTTTACTTTCTGCCATATAACATTCCCAATAAAAAAAAGTTTAAAAATCCAATTTTTTTTTCATCATTTTAGGCCAATTTGTATTCTGCCACATATTTTTGGTTAAAAAAAAAAATCCAAATGAGTGTATATTGATGGGTTTGCGCAAAAATTATGTTTTCAAACTAGGGGGAAGTTTTGTCGTTTTTATTACTTTTTTTTTTTTTTTTTCCTTTAACTAGTAATGGCGGCGATCAGCTTTTCTGTTTTTTTTTTTGTTTTTTTTTGTGACATTGCAGTGGACAAATTGGACACCTAACTGACAATTTTAAGGGAACCAGTGACATTACTATAGTAATCAGTGCTAAAAATATGCACTGTTACTGTACTAATGACACTGGCAGGGAAGCGGTTAACACCAGGGGCAATCAAAGGGTTAAATGTATGCCTAGGGGGTGTTTAATAACTGTGAGGGGAGATGGGCTTATGCAATCAACACAGGGACCTGTGTTCCTAAATGAGAGGAACACATGAGCCCTGTGTTGATTGCTGACAGAACAACGGCCTGCCCTGTTTATAACGGCAGACTGCCATTCTGTCTCCCTGGGAAGTGATCGCTGGTGCCAGGCGGCAATCGCGGCCACCGGCCCTGCAGATCAGATTCCCCTCTCGTGCAACTGAGCAACCTTGCTGCAGTATATCTGCGGCGGTTGGTCGGCAAGAGGTTAACGGGAGATCAAAGAGTTAAATGTGTGCTTAAATGTGCTTGCTAACTGTGTGGGGGTGTGCTTGTATTATAGGAAGGCAAAGATCCGTGTTTCTGCTTTGCGAAAACACAGGACTGCTACCTTCCCTTCTGACAGAATGGCAATCTGCCTTGTTTACATAGGCAGACCGCCGTTCTGCTTCTCTCCCAAATGATCAGCGGGTCACAGTGGGAGCGGGTTGTCGGTGGAGCATGTGCGTGTCCCAGACCTGGAAGGGCAGAATGATGTACAGGTGCATGATTCTGTGCAGAGCTGCTGCAGTAAATGTACGTGGGGCGGTCATGAACCGATTAACCACTTGCCGACTGCCTAACGCCGATCTACGTCGGCAGTCAGCCCCTCACAGGCAAAGTGACGTAGGGCTACGTCACTAGCTTGTGAGGGTCTAGGGAGCGAGCGAGCGCGCGCGCCCCCGCTCCCGCGTGGTCGCGGTCCCCCCCCGCGCGTGTGACCGGCGGACCCGATGTCTGCCGGTCACTCTGTGATCGGCAGGGGAGAGGGAGAAAGTCAGGCGGCTTGTGTAAACAAGCTGCCTGTCATTCTCCCCGGTGTATTAAGGATGATCATACGGTTCTACTATGTAGAACCGTTGATCACTGTTCATACATCTGAAGCCACAGCCAATCACAGTAGAAAGCACGCCCCTAGGGACACACATAGCCCCTCCCTTTCAAAAAAGTTAACCCCTTCACTGCCAGTGTATTTTTACAGTAACAGTGCATATGTATAGCACTGATTACTGTAGAAATGTCACTGGTAACCCCAAAAATGTCAGTCAAGGGTCCGATCTGTCCGCCGCAATGTCGCAGTACCGCAAAAAAAATCGCAGATCGCCGCCATTACGCGTTAAAAAAAAAAAAAAACAACAAAAATGACAAAAATCTTTCCCTCTGTTAGTAAACGCGATAACTTTCGCGCAAACCAATCAAAATACACTTTTTGCGATTTTTTTTTTTTTTTTTTTTTTTTTTTTTTTTTTTTTTTTTTTTTTTTAACCAAGCATAGGTAGCATAAAACAAATTGGCCGAAAATGTTAAAAAATTTTGATTTTTACATTTTTTTGGGGGGGAATTTCATATAAAAAAAATGTGAAAAATATTGCTATTTTTGCAAAATTTACGCTCTTTTTTTTTTTTTTTTTGTTTATAGCGCGTGATCAAAAAATCGCACAGGTGATCAAATGCCACCAAAAGAAAGCTCTGTTTGTGGGAAAAAAAAGGACGCCAAATTCGTTTAGATACAGCGTCGCACGACCGCGCAATTGTCCGTTAAAGTCACGCAGTGCCGAATCGCAAAATACCCCCTGGTCAGGAAGGGGGTGAAATCTTCCGGGGCTTAAGTGGTTAAAGTGTAAGTCCAGGCTAAAATGAACTCTAAACCTGCTATCTGCCACATTCTAAACCTAATCTATCTAACCCTGTAAAGCAAAAATGTGTGATCTCCAGAGGCAGAAACTGTGTGCAGGAGAGGACCGACAATGGCTGGGAAGTGACGTCATCCAAAGACTTACTATGGGAATTCAGTTGTCGGCTGGCTCTCCTGCAACCGCCTCCTCACTAAAGCCGCCGCTGACAGCTAATGTTGGGACCGGACTGGATCAGCTGCAGAATAGGTAAGTACAGTAATTTTTACTTTACAGGGTTAGGCTTAGAATGTGGCACAGAGCCGGTTTAGTCTTGCCCGAAATTCCACTTTAACCGCTTGAAAACCAGGCCTTTTCTGGCACTTCTTGTTTGCAAGTTTAAATCAGTATTTTTTGCTAGAAAATGACTTAGAAACCCCGAACAGTATATCATTTTTTTTTTTTTTTAGCTAAGACCTTAGGGAATAAAATGGCTGCAATTTTTTTGTATAATATGAAAGATGTCATGCCTAACGTGTCACGCTTTAAAATTGTGCACACTGATGGAATGGCTTTACAGGTTACGGGTTTAGAGTTACAGAGGCGGTCTAGTGCTAGAATGATTGCACCTGTTCAAATGTTCACGGCAATACCTTGCATGTGTGGTGAGGACACTGTTTTTATATATGCATGCATGACTTGCGTATGCGTTCGCTTCTGTGCTTGAGTACTGAGGGAAAAAATAGTTTACTTCCACCCTGGACCGGAAATTACATTATGACTCCGCTCCGTTCCAGTCCTCCAAAACCATAGAGGCAATCAAAGCGGATCTACTCTGATTGCCTGCGTGACCAGCCGGCAGCACCATTGGGTCGTTTCTTGGGCAATTAGCAGGAAGGGAAGGTCATCCCTTCCTGCTCATGAGCCGCTCGGAACCCATGCAAAAGGGAGCCAGCCAAAAAAAAAAAACAATACCGGGGTTAGGGCTGATATCTTGGTAAACCACTTGCAAACCGCAACGTGTGAATATACGTATCGCAGTCGGCAAGTGGTTAAGCTGGCCGGCTACAGCCGCTAGTAGAAATCACTGTGTGTTCTCCTGGCCAGGTCAGCTCTATTTGCGGCTTTTTTTTTTTTTTTAAGCGACAACCAGGACTGATATTGGCTTTTAAAGTACCGCATGCTGAAAAAATTAGTTACACTGCTCCTAGTTATTAGTTATTGCTCCTTGATGCTACTTTTTTTGTCTCCTGCAGATTTGGCTGGTCCTGATATCTGGTTTTGGGGTGGCCCATGAAGTCCAGCTCTTTCCTGCACACTTCTGTGATCGAAATATAGGACAATGTACTGAAGCAGCCAGTGCCGACATTCATGCATAGCCCATGATGACCCGAAACACAAAAGACCCGCTTCTGTCCCCTCTGACAAATGTAGAGATTGACAGCAGTTCCTGAGGCAGCTCTGTCACTTGTACAAAAAAGGTAAGGTTCTTCTCCCTTGTGTTTTTTGTTTTTTGTTTTTTTACATTTTTACTACATTATGAACAAATATCTGTATGAGGATTGAGAATCATTCACATATGAACTTAGAATGTAGAGTAAAGTAAGATGACCTAATAACGTTTTCGTTGGCAGGCTGGTTTACGTACTGAAACAGTGCAGACGATCCATTGTCTATTACTGGAATCAGTGCAAATCTTCTGCGTAAAGGGTGTGTGTGTTTTTACAGATTTGTATAGGTAAGTCTGTAGAGTGCATCAGAGGGCTTCGTATTATGGGTATGTACGTGGAATTCGATGGTATAGAGGGGGGGGGGGGGGGACAAGGGGAACGTGAGTGAGTAAAATAAAGGCAATAAACAAATAACTATTCGTTACAGTGCCTTGCAAAAGTATTCAACCCCCCTTGAACTTTGCAAACTTTTGCCACATTTTAAGCTTCAAACATAAAGATATAAAACTGTAATTATTTGTGAAGAATCAACAATAAGTGGGACACAATCATGAAGTGGAACGAACTTTATTGGATATTTCAAACTTTTTTAACAAATAAAAAACTGAAAAATTGGGCGTGCAAAATTATTCAGCCCCTTTAGTTTCAGTGCAGCCTCCGTATAAATGCACCTGCACTGTGATAGTCTCAGAGGTCCGTTTTAAAGCGCAGAGAGCATCATGAAGAACAAGGAACACACCAGGCAGGTCCGAGATACTGTTGTGGAGAAGTTTAAAGCCGGATTTGGATACAAGAAGATTTCCCAAGCTTTAAACATCCTAAGGAGCACTATGCAAGCGATAATATTGAAATGGAAGGAGTATCAGACCACTGCAAATCTACGAAGACCTGGCCGTCCCTCTGAACTTTCAGCTCATACAAGGAGAAGACTGATCAGAGATGCAGCCAAGAGGCCCATGATCACTCTGGATGAACTACAGAGATCTACAGCTGAGGTGGGAGAGACTGTCCATAGGACAACAATCAGTCCTATACTGCACAAATCTGGCCTTTATGGAAGAGTGGCAAGAAGAAAGCCATTTCTTAAAGATATCCATAAAAAGTGTAATTTAAAGTTTGCCACAAGCCACCTGGGGGAGACACCAAACATGTGGAAGAAGGTGCTCTGGTCAGATGAAACCAAAATCAAACTTTTTGGCAACAATGTAAAACGTTATGTTTGGCATAAAAGCAACACAGCTCACCTGGCTGAATCCAAACAATCTGTGGAAAGAACTGAAAACTGCTGTTAACAAACGCTCTCCATCCAACCTCACTGAGCTTGAGCTGTTTTGCAAGGACTAATGGGCAAAAATTTCAGTGTCTCGATGTGCAAAACTGATAGAGACATACCCCAAGCAACTTACAGCTGTAATCGTAGCAAAAGGTGGTGCTACAAAGTATTCACTTAAGGGGGCTGAATAATTTTGCACATCCAATTTTTCAGTTTTTTATTTGTTAAAGTTTGAAATATCCAAAGAAAATTTGTTCCACTTCATGATTGTGTCCCACTTGTTGATTCTTCACAAAAAATTACAGTTTTATATCTTTGTTTGAAGCCTGAAATGTGGCAAAAGGTCGAAAAAGTTCAAGGGGGCCGAATACTTTCGCAAAACACTGTATCTATTTATTTTCTGGGGTTTCAGAGAAAAACACTTTTATTCGTTGGTTTTCTTTTCATTGAACTGTGTAATTTAATGTGGATTACCTGAATGGACAATGTGTTTGATGTGGGTCACATTGTTGGAGGCTGTGACTGATGCATGGTCTACATTTGGGAACAATAATAAACTTTTATTTTTAAAGCTGATGTATGTGTTTGTGTTTTTTTTTTTTTTTTTTTTTTATTTCAATAAAGGAATTTTTAAAGGGGATTTGTTTTTTTATTGTTTTTTTACTTTTAATTTTTTGTGACTAATAAGGGGTTTCTAATATAGGCCTGTACTCATTCCCTGTGAATGGGTCGGGTCACACACTTGCTGACCTTGCCGGTCACCCAGGCTTTATGCTTGACATGGGTCTGATTGGAATAGTCAGGGGAGAAATGGCTTTTATTTTTTGCGCTTTCATTTTTAACTATCCTACCATTATCTGACAATTTGAATTTTAGGATATCCTCTAGGTCATGTTATTGACCAATAAAGATCACTTCAAAATAGTGATGTCAACATTTGATCTCCTGGATTTTCGGAGTCAAATGATTCAAAACCGTATAGGCTAAAAAAAAAAAAGCATATAAACGTATGCAGTTTTGCAGCCTCAGTGGCCAGGAAAGGGAGGGCAGAGCAAGTGTGTATTTGACATCCCCCTCTTTCCTTTACCAGACCAGATCCCTTACCTTTCAACAATGTAGGTTTATCTTGCAAGATGTGGTTGCAATAGCCTCCCACCACTTTGCAGGGCACTTAAACCCCGTACACACAGACCGAAGGTCGGGAGACATCGGCCAGTTCAATAAAAACCACCTACATTCTGTCAGTCAATCTGGCCAGCTTCGGTTAGATGAGCATGCTGGAAAGCCAGCCGCCGACCAGCTCCCAATCAGCGCTCTCGGATCAGTGTTCTGGCGGGGCAGGTCACAACACAACAGCTCCGAGGGGGGGGGGGGGGAGATCACTGTGCTAACATTGAATGGGTAATATAGCGGCTCCAACCAGAGCTGCCACTTATTTTATTTTTAGAAATGTTAGTGTGTACCACTTAAGCTGGATACACTCTATACAATTTTTGTTTGATTTCCTTTAGATTTTCCTTCAATTATGTAGCGCAAAAGCCTGCCTGATTGCAGGCCTGATTAGGTTTAACTTCATATTATATGGTTTTGGTAAATCTAAAGGAAAAAAATCTAAAGAGAATTGTACTGTATAGTGTGTATCAGCTTTAAGTCCCAATCTCGACAGACAAGTGCCTTCACCTCCCCTTGGCTGAAAAAGGTTTGTGGGGGTTACTTTAAAGAAATCCAGAAGAAGACCCTATAATAAGGAGCTCCCAGATATCTGACTTCTACCAAAAGGATGAGTACAGGTCTACATTAGTACCCCATATTACCACAAATAGTTCATTTAAAACATATTGTAAATATTTCCTTTTTGAAATTAAACACAACACATTTTTCTTTTTTAATATTTTTGTATCTTAATTGTACAGGACATAGGGTGGATATTCATAGACCCTGGATTATAGGCTGGTACCTTCGGGTGATTGCATACTGGCAAAGCTTTGTTGGCCATGCCCCCTGGGCATACCTTTTAACACCACCCCACTCTGTGGAGAGGATTTACTAAAACTGGAACAGACAGAATCCAGAGCAGCTGTGCGAAGTAACCAATCAGCTTCAGCTTGTTCAGTTAGGCTTTGAAAATGCTGGCTAGAGGCTGATTGATTGTCATGCACAACTTTTCCAGATTCTGTCTGCTCCAGTTTAAGTAAATTCTTCTCAGGGCTGTTTCACACACTATGTCCGTCAAACAGACTCCGCTTTTCTCAGCGGGGGATCGAGCCGCCGATCCCCGCTGAGCAGAAGGATGACAGCTGTGTCTCCGCGCTGTGTGCGGAAACACAGCTGTCAGTTCCCCATGCATCTCTATGGGGAAAATCGGATGGGAACGGACCGTCGGTCCGTTCTCATCCGATCCGCTGGACAGATGGAAAATAGGGTTTCCATCCGTCCAGATTTGACGGATCGGATCCAGTCGGATGTCAGCGGACATGTCTCCGCTGACATCCGATGCCCCATAGGAATGCATGGGGGGACCGTTCAGATCTGCCAAAAAAACGAACAGGCGGATCTGAACGGTCCGCCGGTGTGAAAGGGGCCTTAGAGTCCTCAGTTTTTTGCTAGTGTGCTAAGATTAAGGGTGACTTCTCCCTTACAGAGAAATCATTGTTAGCTAGTTTATTATTTTACTTTGGATTTTTCAATAATCAATTCTGTTCTACCACAGCAACAGAAGCAGGGCACTTGATGCAAAGCATGTAGTTGGCACCAGGGTGCTTTATGGGTCCAGGGCTGTGGTCTATTCCTATAGAACCCGGCCTCTGAAGACCCCTCCAGCAGTATGCCCACCATGGGGGCAAATGCTGGACCCTAAATAGGGACAAACAACATGGGCAGGTAAGGCAGGATCTGAACTTTTACTGTAGTCCCACAGCAGGTAAGCTTGTTTTTTTACACTTATATGTGTTCTAATTAATATTTGTTTATATGCAGAAATTATCAGGGGTACAGGTCTGAAATCTAGGCCCATATCCAGTGTAAAACTTTTTAAACTTTGCACTAAAAATGACACAATCGAAAGCGTAGAGTCAAGTGGATCACCAGGTATTGCGTCAGACATTTTACTACCACATTTGCCTATAGCCCTTTATAAGGTATTGAGGTACTTCCACCTTTTTTGCCAGGAAGACTTCTCTACAAGGTGATGTAGTGTTAAAAGCCTTAGCATTTTAAATACTCTAAGAATGTAAAGCCAGACTCCAGCTCACATTTTATATTCAGTTACATTAAACAGTTTATTTCCTTTTGGGATAAAAAAAAAAAAAACTGATAATTTTAAGCACCCCTGCTAAGTGGTAAATGGTTTGTCTCAGCCATGTCAACTGATACATTCTGCTGGACAGCCTGTGCTTTTGAAGAATAGTTGCTGGCTGGATCACCAGATTTAACCAGACGAACAAAAGCCTAAAAAGAGAAACTAATACAGCCAACACATCGAAGACATTATACAATTTCCTTGCAGAATTTCCCTATAGATTTATCAAAACCATATAATAGGGGGTAAAACTTAAACACTCAATTTATATGCAATCAGGCAGGCCCTACAAAGTTAAAGGTAACTCTAAAGGAAATTAAATCAGAAAATTGTGTAATGTATGGCTAGCCTAAGATTTGGTAAGCTATGATATAATAAATATTTTGATTTTGGGTTTAATGCCACTTTAATTTAGACCTTCTGTCGCAAGGACCCCTGTTTCAATCTGCTTCTCGGTTACTGACTTTGTTTGCATGGCTAATGAATCCCTGGTTCTGAGAGGCAGCGGGGGTCGCTGACTGTTATTCTGGAAGCTACTTTAGAAAAAACACTTCCAGAAGCATCTGTTATGGTACCTGGGAAATGGTTCTTTCTTTGGTGTAAACAAAAGCAGTTTAATCACAGAGAGTACTCCTGTGTCCCACATTCTTGCCTTCTTACAGTTGGGACTTGGCCTGCGCCCTGTGCTTCCTTTGTATCTTTGGTTCTCTCTGCCCTGTAAAAAACACCCTTTGAGCACATCAGGGAGTGCCCCTTAGCTGATCTCTTCTGCAAAGTAGCCTTCTTAGTGGCTGTTATTTCAGTCAGATGTATGTCTCAGCTGGCAACTCTGTTGTAAGAAGCTTTCTTCCTAAGGTAGCGTCATCCTCCCACCTCACCAAAGACCATGGCCAGCTTTCCTTCCTTGTGCCCCACTCAGAGTTCATCAAAAGCCACAGCTTCCATTTAGAAGGACTCTTCTTCCTGCTGTCAGGCCCTTGAAAGCAGTAGCCTGCCTCCAGATCCACCATTGCTAGGTGGATAAGACAAACAATCTCAGAACCTACACTGTAAAGGGTACAGAGTTGGGCCTGTTGCAGGGCCATCTTTAATATTGATTGGACCCTGGGCAAACATTTTCTTGGGCCCTCCCAAATTCACTTATCAACTATTTGCAGACAGTGCGGGCTCAAGGGGCAGCTGCTTTGGGCCCCACAACAATGACTGGGCCCAGGGCAGCTGCCCCTTTTGCCCTGTGTTAAAGACAGCCCTGGCCTGTTGGCACAGTTTGGTTTGCTTTCTTGTTGTCCACTCTTCTTCACTGTTCGAGGACATCCTAGGGTCTGTGAATTTCCAGCCTGTGTCCTTTACGAATAAGATGAGAGGAATTTTGACTAAAGGGCACACAACACCCGTCCTTCTATTCCTGTGTTACTCTGCATTGCTTGCTAAAATGTTGAGGACTTGGTAAGGTTATAAGGTGTGCCCAGCAAAGCTTTGGCAGTGTCCTACCGTTTGAATGTACCAGCCTAAAATCCAGGGTCTATGAATATCCAGTTTGTGTCCTGTACTACTCTACTCTAGAGTTGGGCGAACATTGGCTGCTCGCCCTGTTCGAAGAACACCCAAATTTGCAGGGTGTTTGTCCCCCTGAACGCCGTGCAATGCGCCAGTAAAAGCTGGTTGTTAAGGGGCGGGAAGACGGCCGCAGGGTCCTTCACAACCGATGAGTCATCAGCTGTCAATGGGCTTCCCCGCTGACAGCTGAATAAAAAAAATTGGCGTGTTGTCTTCCCCAAAATCCATACCAGACGTGTATCTGAGTATGCAGGAAAGGGGGGAGGAACGGGCGATCACTCCCCGCCACTCCCCCCCCCCCCCGAACCTTACCAGGCCACTTGCTTTCAACATGAGGGGGGTGGGTGTTGATAGGGACAAGCGTCTCTTTTTCACAACCCAGGGCTGTGGTTGGGTAGGGGGCTTATTGAAATTTGGAAGCCCCCTTTAACAATGCCCCCCCAATGTGAATGAGTGTGGTGTACATAGTACCCCTACCCATTCACCGAAAAAGTGTGGGGGAGCCCACGCTATTTCTTTTTTTTTCAATAGCCAGGTGCCTGTAATTGCAACCGCACTATATTAAAAGGAATTTTTTGTTTTTATTGTTGCACTTTAAGCATCATCAAAATCACTGCGCCTGAAAAAACTATTGTTAACCACTTCAGCTCCAGAAGATTTAACCCCCCCCCCCCCCCCTTTCATGATCAGGCCATATTTTGCGATACGGCACTGCGTTCATTTAACTGACAATTGCACAGACCTGTAACACTGTACCCAAATAAAATTAATTTTTGTCCTTTTTTCCCCACAAATAGAGCTGTCTTTTGGGGATATTTGATCACCTCTGCGGTTTTTATTTTTTGCATTATGAACAAGAAAAGACCGACAATTTTGAAAAAAAAACTATATTTTTTACATTCTACTATAAAGCATATCCAACAAAAAATTTAAAAAAAATAATTTCTTCATCAATTTAGGTCAATATGTATTCTGCTACATATATTTGGTAAAAAAAAATCCCAATAAGCGTATATTGATTGGTTTGTGTAACCGTTCTAGCATCTACAAACTATGGGATAGTTTTTTGGAGATTTTTTTTTTCTTGCTAGTAATGGCAGTCATCAGCGGCTCATAGCGGGACTGTTACATTGTGGTGGAAAAATTGGACACTAAGTGACACCTTTTGGGGACCAGTGACACTAATAAAGTGATTAGTGCCAAAAATATGCACTGACACTATACTAATGACACTGGCAGGGAAGGGGTTAACTGTGTGCCTAACCTGTGCTTGTGTACACTGTGTGAGGTGCTTGTACTATGGGAAGGCAGAGATCTGTTCCTGCTTTGCAGGAACACAGGATCACAACCTTCCCTTCTCACAGAACTGCGATCTGCCTTGTTTACATAAACCCCGAACGATCGGCGGACCCCAGACCCATAAGTGCATGATCACATACAGGTACATGATCCTGACCTGAAGAGCCGCCTTGCCGCCATGTATATATACAGTATATAGTTGACAAGCGGTCAAAAAAAAAATTTCTGCATTGATACATGTCCCCCCAGAGCATTACCTGGACCCCCATACCCTTTTACTATCATACAAGCCTTCAAAATGGGCACTTTTGAATTTTCCTGTTCGACTCCCATAGACTTCAATTGCGGTTCGATGTTCGGGAGTTCTGCTGCGAACAGAACAGGGGGGTGTTTGCCCCATCTCTACTGTACTCCAATATCTGGAAATTAGAGGTAAGTTAAAATTTACTTTTTTGTTTTTGTTTTTTTTGTCCCTAGAATTAAATATAGCATCCAGCGAGGTAATTCATATCAATCACAATGCTCCTTTTGACCATGATATATAGATGCTGAACTCGTGCTGTTAAATGACAGACTCTTACAGCTGTTCTACCATCAGGGTACAGTGTTTGACATTATTGATGATGTAACCCTTGCTTTTCTAAAGTCCTATGGGTATCATGCACCTTTCCTACCATCCTAAGCTTTTGCATAAGGTGTTATATTTATCATCCTTTAAAATTTTAGATGCAGTAGGGTAGGCGCAAAACCATGGTCATTTATTTATATTTTTTGTGCCATTTCTGCCTTGTGGGGATTTCCCTTTCTATTCTGTACATTCACTTGTAAATCAGTGAATACTGTTACAATTTGTGATAAAGCCACTCTTAGACGGTTTTTAATGGATTCATTTATCCTAATTTAATTAAAGGATAAGTTCACTTTTAAAAAAAATAAAATAAATACACAATTTTTTTGCAGGTAAAAAAAAAAAGTGCATTTATTCTCTTTTGTTGCAGGATCAGCAGATCGCTGATGCCATGCAAGTCTCCTGCCCACTGTCAGTGTATAGGCTTACCCGTAACTCCCTGACAGGAACACTCAATGAATGCTGTGGTACTAGTAGTACTCAGAGGGACTAGAAGTTGATTCAGACACTGCTGCCAGTGTCTGAATCAACACTGGCAGCAGCGTCTGCACCCCCTGGGGCAGGGGGGGGGGGGGGTGCAGCTGCAGTACAGGGAACATGTTACACGAGTGTTGACTTGCTGGAAGCTATTGCTGGAAGCTATCACTTACTGTCACATGTTGCTCTCCTGACGGTAAGTGTGCACAGGGCTCTTCCACAGAAGTGGTGGACCCTAGAGATGGCATTTCTTTGAATCAATGTTGCATGCTATCATAAAAGATTTTAATTGCAGTAAGAGTACACACCTCAACCAGTGGAATAAAGGCTAGGGAGCAGGCTTGCCAATCCTGTTCTTTTTGGCATGCTACGCTTTTGACACCTCATGTGGATGCAGCCTCTCTCTAGCTGAGCTCTTGTTTGCTGACAACGAAAATAAGTTCTTGTGGTATCCCAAAAGTGGTCTACCTACACAACCTCCTCTGATGTGAAATATTGGTGAGGTCTGTGTCCCTGATTCTCATTATGTTGCGTATTATTTTTTTAAATTTATATAGCACTTTTCTCACTGGGAGCTCAAAGCACATTTATTTGTTGTTGGGGCAGAGGGTGAGGCCACCATCTTGGGGACGCCCAGTAGAATATTGTACTATTACCACTTTTTAGACAGGAGCCAATTAACCTACCAGCATGTCTTTGAAGTGTGGGAGGAAACTGGATTAAATACATGCAAGCTTAGAGAGTACATGCAAATAATGTATTGAGCTGCTGTACTTCATACTAGCGCTACCACTGGATGTGGAAGCTATACTTTGCCTGTTGTGAGTTAAAATGCTTTCATCACAGGAGTTTCTCAGTGGTGTAGATAAATAATTTATTGTAACATTAGGGTTGATTTACTAAAGACAAATAGACTGTGCACTTTGCAAAGTGCAATTGCTTCAGAGCGTAATAAATGAGGTAACATTTCACTTTACAAATAATACCCAAACACGTGCAAGGAAAATAAAAGGAAACAGCATTTTTGCTTGCACATGATTGGATGATGGAAGTCAGCTAAACTTCTGCTCATTTACTAAGTTCTGGAGCAACTGCTCTTGCAGAGTGCAACTGTACTTTGCAAATGCACAGTGTATTTGCCTTTTAGTAAACAGGGTGGATTTGATTTAAATCATGATTTATTTCTCTAGTAAAAAGTCTTGATTTAAATCATAATTTTTAAAGAGCAACTGTCATCTCTGTTCCGCAGTGGCTCCTCCTTTTACCTGTTGTTGACTCACCGACAGTCCCATTCACTTTAATGGGACAGCTGGTGATGCCGCACTGACACAACGAGGTGAGGGATGTGGTGGCAGCAGGTGAGTGGGTGACCGCTAACAGGCGCTGCCATAATGGATCTGAAATGACAGGTGCCCTTTAAATGTAAGGACTCATTCTTGCTGCTAGATAGTATGAAATCATGTGAATGCATCAATGCAGTGCATGTTTTTTCAGCTTGCAGAGCTTGGATTAATTGAATGAGTTTACCAAAAATTTTAATATTGCAGAATATACAGCCTCATGCTACATAATGAAGCTCCATTTTATGCTGAATAAACTAGATTATTAATGTATCTTAAATAAAAAAATTATCTTTAGATTGATACGTTTTTACTCCAAAAGCACTTTATTAAAATAAATGTATTAAAAATTAAGAAAATCAGATTGAAATCAAAAAAAGCATTTTTTTTTTGTGTAAAAAAAAAAATCATACATTTTTTTTTATCCACCCTGTTAGTAAATCAACCCCTGTTTCTGGACCAATATGGGGTCCTAAAATCTGACATTGATTTTATTTTTTATTTTTGTTTTTTCCCCCCACTCTAAGGCCAAGACCTTTTTTTACATGGTGACCTGGTCATAGTCTGTCTGTTTTAGTGGCGCTATAATTTAATTTTTTTTTCGGATCCTTGTAATTAAACATTTTTATATATTATGTCGCTGCTGTTGCTCACCTTCAGTGCGAAAACACATACCTGTGCGTCTTTTTTTTTTTTCCTTTTTCTTTTGAGTCTGGGGCGTGCATGCATGCCACTGGTGACCTGTTTCCGCCTTGATTGGGCACAGCAGGAGCCAATCAGTGGGTCAAGCGAACTCGATGTTTGCCAGCACCCAGCGATCATGTCAGAGAGAGGCTGAACGACTGCCTGCGTATGTGAACTGCCTGCATTTGCTAAGCAGAAACACAGACCTCTGTCTTCCCCCAGTCAAAGCATCCCCCACACAGTTGGCAAGCACTCCCAGGGAACACATTTAACCCTTTGATCGCCCTGGTGTTAACCCCTTCCCTGCAAATGTCAGTACAGTGACAATGCATTTTTTTTTTTTTTAATTGGTGTCACTGGTCCCCAAAAAGTGTCACTTAGTGTCAGATTTTTCCACCTCAATGTTTCAGTCCTGCTAAAAATCGCTGATCGCTGCCATTACTAGTAAAAAAAAAAAATTGATATCCTACGAGCAGCCATAATGAAACTAATTGCTGCAAGCCACTATCTCATTAGTGTAACCACAATTCATCCAAAAAATGCTGCACAATTAATAGTTGATAAGCTAATATAAAATATAAGTATATATAAAAATCACATGTATAAATATATAAAAAATGTGACAGTGATATAACACAAATTGTGAATAACTGATCAAATATGTTGTATAAAAATAACCGTGCTCAAAAGTCCATAATGTGCAATAAAGAGAGTCCAAATGCCCTGAGGAAGTAACGTGTGACCGTGACGTAACGGGTAGGATTACCGCGGAAGTGACGTATCGGAACGGGCCGGAGATCCCCGAACAGAATTCGGCAGACGTTTGAGCGCAATTTTAAATGTGAGTTTACTATTTTGTGTTAAATAAATACTTTGGACTACTACACTATGTTGGCCCCTATCATTTACATGAGCCATAAGGATTATGAGAAACATTAAGGAATCGCGAATGGAAAGAATATAGGAAACATCCATAAGAAAGATAGAGTTATACAGGAGAAGGTACCTAACACTGTCCTGGAGAGAAGGAACCACCCCATAAGGAGACGAACGGCGCTGAGATAAAAGGAACCAGATGCACTGATTAAGTGATACAGGTGTATTACTTACCTCACTAAGGTGAGCATTTATAGCACCTAGAAGTGTATGCACTGAAGAAATCCAAGACACTGGGAAATAAAGGTGGAGGAAGATAGAAAGCACTACGGATCACTTTGAATTTATTTGATTTTAACCTTTTTGGACACTTATTTAATATTTAACACTATAAGGAGCGAATTGTTTTACATATTTATATAGAAGCACTTTATATGTTATATCCAGTTATTGGCGCACTTGGTCACTTTTTTTAAATCAAGCACTTTATATATAAATTTGGATAAAAGGCACTCCATATTTATTGATTATTTATTAGCACGGATTGACGGCAATATATGTTATGCACATTAGCAGTGGAAGTTTAGTTTACCCCCATCACCGAGACTTGAAGCACACGAGCACTTTATATACCATAATTAAAAAAAAAAAATATTAACAAAATGATTTAGGATGGTATTGTTTTTATATGAATTGTGTTTGTAAGATAAGTTATATATTTATTTAGAAAAACTGGTTTAAAAACACTCTAAAGCGCATTACAACCCCCTACACATTGTCTACAACAGCTGTTTACTTAGTATCAGTTTCAGTATATGCAGCATTAGGGTGAATATTTACCTCCCTCTGTGTTAGCGCAAGAACCATACCTTTAAATAAATTGTACATTGTTCAAATGTGACAGACATCCCCATAATCAGGGTGAAAATTACCATACTGTCTCTATTATATGTGGTTCCTAAATCAGCACCACCTAATGGCCATAATGCATTTTTTATTTTTTCGAAAAATACCTCAATCAGGAAACAAAACTGTATTATGGCCACTAGATGATGCTGATAGTATAGGAACCGCATTTGTGTTCAGATTGTGAGGATGTTTGTCACATCCACACAATATGTTTTATGTGTAAAGCCCATAGTGTTCTCTTTGGGTGTTAGTTACGGACAAATTTGGTGATTTCCATAGGCCCATTTCACACGAATGGAAAGATCTATAAGTTTTTCAGGTGGCTCCGATCGGACCATCCAAATCCCTTTATTATTATTATTATACAGGATTTATATAGCGCCAACAGTTTGCGCAGCGCTTTACAGTGTGGGGAAGACAATACAGTTACAGTACAATTCAATACAGGAGGAATCAGAGGGCCCTGCTCGTTAGAGCTTTATGGAACAATGTGTCCATTGACACCTGCTCACATCCAATCTGATCCTATCCACTAAAAACAGATGGATGGGGGATCCATTCCCCGTTCGTCTAGCGGATCAGATCAGATGACAGGCAGTCCGTTTACATCCAACTGCCCATAGAATACAGCTGGCTGTGTCTGTGTCTGCTTTGCTTAAGCAGAGTGGACACAGACAAGCCATTCCCTGGTTAGCGGGGATCAGCAGACGGAGTCTGCCCCATGTAAACGGCCATTTACAGCTCATTGAAACAACACTTTCCTCCTTCTGAAAAGTGATACAATTAAAAGCAATTTCCTGGTGCATACCGGCATGCTTTTGTTATGTCATACAGTAAAACAAGATGTGTGAAAAAAGATAATTTCTCATGATTGTATATTGTACAAAGGTATTCTAAAATGGCTTGGACAGATTTCTTAGTACCCTTAAAAATGATTATAAATATTTTGATCACAGTGACAATTGAAACTGTTTAATGTTATTAGCATCACACAATCTTATAATCAGTCTATTGAAATCATTTTTTGGTTTCATAATGCGCTTCCCACTGTTATCTGTGGAATTAAAGTTTTCAATGAAAATAACTTTGCACCTACTGTGAAAAATGAAGATAAAGGCTAAGTTATGTTTTGGGGCTGCTTCATGGCATCCGACTTGAATCTGTGCAGGGCACAATAAAATCTCAAGGCTGTCCAGGATATCGAGAGTGAAACATGATTTTCAGGTGGAACAATTACAGACTGGTCAGTCTTCAGTTTCACTAGAGCATTTGTTCAAAATTTTTTATGATTTTACAATCAGAATTAAATATACTTTAGGTAGTCGTCATGAAAATGCATTTAAATATAGTTTTTTTTTTTTTTCCAGAATGCCAAGTTGTATTGTAAAATCCTGCTCCTTTTCATGGAGAACACGAACCGAAGAACTAATTTTACATGCCTTCCCCCGCAATCGTGATCGAATAAGAAAATGGCTGGAGCAACTTAACGTTCCTAAAGAAGATTTGGCGTATTTTTCAGAAAGGATTGCAACTGCTGGAAAAGGCATATATAGAATCTGTTCTCGTCATTTTAAAGATACAGATTATGAGATGAGGGGTCCACATAAGGTTTTGAAATCTTCAGCATACCCTACCGTAAATTTGGAGAACATACTGGAAAGGCATACTACCACAAGCTATACAAATAATAGAACTGATGTTGAGCACGATTACTACAAACGTCAGAGAACAGAGCAGGCTCATAAAAGTCACGATTCTTTAACCAAACCTTGCTCAGAAACTAGCTCCAATAGCACTTTTAGTATTGTTGGACCTAGTTCTACAACAAATCAATTTTTTCAGCGTTTTGTATCACAAACCACTGAATGTGATCTAGAAGAGACACAATATGTTGACTGCATTTTGGATAAGTCTAGTGCAAGTGGCTATTTGCCTACAGAACCTAGTTCTGATGTTCCTATATCACACACTCAGATAAAGAAAAGCAAGCACTGTAAAATTTGTTTACATGGCTTACTCCTCTCTAGAAAATTAAAATTTAGGAAACTGCATAAAAGCACACAGTGTAACAAAAGAAATGATGTTCGTAATAAAAAAGTTCAGGTTGCAGTAAAGCAGTCCAAAGTTTCTATTGGAACACAGTGTTCCCTTGTTGATTTACCTCCGCTTTCTTTACTTCCAATTATTGATTCAAGCGGTGTTAAGATTGGAGCTTCAGGTACATCTACTGGGGGAATTTTTCAATCTTCATTTTTGCAAGATATATCACCTAAACCCACCAGTAATACACATGCCATAAAAACTGAACAGGACAATATTGTTTCCTCTTGTGACTATTTATCTTATCTCAACACTTCAATTGGTACACAAAAGAAAAAATCAGACAATGACACCTCCTATCACCCCTCTCATGAAGAAGAGACATTTAACTATAAACAATTGGAGGATGAAGAATTGTATGTTGATTGTGCAGATTCTGGCCTGTCCATTATATATTTACCACCGAATACAGGACATTCTAACATGGCCAAGCAGAAGAAGTTTCTAGTCTTTGAACATTGTTTGGACCAGCTGCTTTTGAGTTCTCGTTGCATGCATGATACTCAGTGCAATGGACATATCACTGGACTGCGAAAACACATGGTCGGATCAGCACTAGTTGTGCATGCTGAGTGCAGTTCTAAACATAAATTTAAATTGTGGACTAGTCAACCCTTTATTGGGCGCATGCCTATAGGCAATTTGTTAATTTCAGCTGCAGTTCTTTGTAGCGGGTCCAGTTTCTTGAAAATGCAAAATTTTTTTTCTCTATTGGAAATGGCAGCCATTTCTGCAAACACACACTACTATAATCAAAAAAATTACTTGTTCCCGACTATAGAGCATCACTGGTTTTCTCAACGGAGTGAGATCCTTGAACAGATTGGTCCAAAAAGTGTGGCATTACTTGGTGATGGTCGATGTCACTCAAGTAGTTTTAATGTAAAATATTGCACTTATACCCTACTTGATGCCGAAAGTCACCGCATTGTGGATTTTCAGGTCAAACAGTTGCAGGCCAGTCAATCTTCAGTTTCACTAGAACATTTAGCCCTTGTTGAGGCCCTAAATAGAGTTCTATCTGATCAAGTTAGGGTAAAAGTTGTCGCCACAGACAGACATTTTTTCATTCAAAAAATGATAAAGGAGAGATATCCACTCATAAAGCATGAGTTCGATGTGTGGCATATGGCCAAATCGATTGGGACAAAACTTCATGCAGCCAGCAAAAAAAGAAAATGCAGGGAATTGTCCAGCTGGATTCCTTTGGCAAGAAAACATTTGTGGTGGGCATCTAGTACTTGTGAAAATAATCCCATATTGCTGAAAGAGAAATGGCTTTCCATTATATATCATTCTGCAAATGTGCATGAATGGACAGGCAATACTTTGTACCATCATTGCTCTCATCCACCAATACAAAATGATGAATCAAAAGAGTATGAGTGGTTAACAACAGGATCAGCAGCTCACCATCAGCTGAAGTCTATAGTTCAAGATTCAAGACTGCTAAAGGACCTTGATCACCTTTCTGTATTTTGTCATGCAGGAGAAATTGAATTCTTTCATAGCATGGTCCTCAAATATTGTTCAAGACAGCATCATTTTGTTATGGATGCTATGGTGGCAAGAACCCAGTTAGCTGCAATGGATTACAACCAGAACATCAGTAGACTTCTAGCCACATCAGATCCAGAGGGAACCTTGCATTATCGTTACATCTTCAACAAAGAAAATAGAGACTGGGCTGTAAGTAAAATATACCCGCCAATTAGTCAAGTTTTTAGGAAGGAAATTATCTCTACTGCAGTGGACTTTGCAGCAGGTGTTAAAAATTTCCCATGGAAATCAAGACAGGACAGTGCTCCTGATAACATATCCTTTATTCCCAGAATTTAAAAAAGGATCCTCTAGCAAAGTACTTCTCTCATTTTCCCCAAAACCAGTAGTTAATGTTTTATATGTAAAATGAATCTAAATCTGCAGTTAGAACATTAGTACAAAGAATTTCTATTTCTTTTTGGCTTATGTTATTTTGTAATTTAAAAAAAAAAATTACTTGAGTATTTATTTTATGGGTAACCCATTTGATTACCAAAAAAAATGTCATCATTGAGAATAATAAAAAAAAAAAAAATTATATTGACTTTGCTTTTGATAACCTTCAAATCTTGTTGTCTATAACTTTATTTTATCAGTTGACTGTGGACTGTCTCCAGCTCTCTGCTCCCCCACCCCCCCCCCCCTCCCAAGCGGCTGGTTCATTCCCATACAGCTAATGCTTGTTTACGTGTACCAGCACACAGATGAGCTAATGTCCAGCCTTCACTGAAACGTAGGCACATCTTCATTTGCCAGCGCGCACTTGTGTGCACGTCTTCGCGCATTGATGTCAAAGAGCCTATTTAAAGGAGACCCTGATGTATACTAGCTGCTGGATGTTTTTCAGCTTCCCCTGTGTTCTTACCTGTGCTGACTTATCTTCCGTTGCTGACCTGGCTTGTTCATAACCTCGCTCTGTGGATCCTGACCTCAACTTGCCTCTGAATATTCTCTGCATGATGTCCTGGTCTTTTTTTTTTTCATGCATTTACAGAGTTCTACCAGGTAGATGTTTACAGGTCTGCAGACGCCATTTTTTAGTGAAAAGTCTTGCCATGTGGCTTTGTAGTCTTGCCTATTCTGATTTGATTTTTAGGCATGTTGGCCTTGTTGACGTGTTACCCACCCTTCATGTTCCTTGTTTTGTGACATCCAAAGTAGCCATGAATATGAAGACACCCTGTATCTTGTGATGTACAATTAGGAGATTAGGATTTTTGGTTTATTTGTAAAATCTTCTCTGCAATATTTATCTGTTCCCCATTGCTTTCCCCAAAAGTGAATCGTAGCTGAGTTAAGCCTGGACTTTATTGGCCAGTCTTTTTTCACCTGAAGGTGGCAGCAAAATCCAAGCAGTCATAAATATGAAGACACCCTGTGTCCTATGATGTACTCGAAGAAAAAGGATTTTACAGGTAAACCAACATTCCTAATTACTCTCAAAAAAAATTGAATGCACATAAGCCCATTTTAAAAAAAAAACCCTTTCTTTTGCTAAAATATAAAGGATGAGCTCATTATGAAATATCCACCTTAGAACGAAGCCCTCCAGCGGCCGCCCGCACACCGCCCGAGAGCCGCCGTTTACAGCACAAGCTCTGAAGGTCTGGCACGGTAAGCCGGACCTTCAGAGCGCATGCACCGAATACGTCATCGGATGCATGCACTCTGAATTTCTCCTAAACTGTGCAAGTTTATGAGATATTCACAGTACCTAGGCTTACCTGTAGGGTAGGTATAATTACAAAAAAGGACTTTACTTCTTCTTTAAGTCACTAGGTGAACAAAACCTGAAGGGGAACTGAAAAACTAGCTCCCTATCAGGCCAGCCTTACTTTTGATTGACAGCAGATGGCAGTGGGCAAATTTGAAAGCCGCCACTGTTCAAGTGACTATGGATCCGCCCACTACTGTGCACTATCAATAAACAGCAAGGCCGACCTCATGAGAAATAAGTCTCCCATTTCCCATAAGGCTTCACCCACAGATTACCAAACTCAGTGTGACAGGCTCAGAGACCAGGGAGTGAGTGCACAGAGGAAGTCCTTTATGGATATCCTGACTTCAGGGCTGGGCACCAAGAGATGAATGTATCTATCTGTTACAGGTGCACAAATTGGCCACTACCACCGACAATTTTGGTGCAGTGACTCAAAAAAACCTTCATCAATTTCCCCATTCTTCTTAAACATGTTGAAGTCCATACGTACAGGGTCTTAAAGGGAGAATTATGAAGGCCTTATTAGGTATCCTAGACTTAAAGTGATCAGGAATTGCCTGAACAAGAACCTTGCCAGGATAACCAGGCATTATTTTAATGAAAGCTGCAGATTTAAAAATATTAAGAATTACTTTTGAACTCCCATTTGCATTAAATTTCAGCTATTGTGTTTGCCTCTACTTTACCTATTTCATTTCCTCACTATCTTTTATAAAGCATAAAAAAAATAAATGGCAGGTCAGTATGAAGATCCCCAAAATAACCTCCTTGAAAAATTGACACCCTAATGGTATCTTTGTTTCTGCCACTTTTTTTTTTTTGGAAATTAGGAAGCATGAGGTGGTTAAATTGAGCTTAGCATTTAAAGGTTGCCCATTGAAGCACAGTTATTGGTAGAAGAAAGTTCCCTGAAGAATGGAACCACCTCACTTTGGGTAGATTGAATACCTGTTACCCCAACCACATGCTATGGTTTTTCTCATTAATCTGTACACTCTGAAGTGAACAAGCCGATGGAAGAAACCACAGCTTGCAGTGGGGAAGCAGGTATTCCTCTCTGCTGCTGGAGCAAAATTGAGTTGGACGGTCACTGTCAGCCTGTAATTAGTTCATATAGACTGAGCAGCCGCTGCCGTTCACATACCCTGGTCATTCCAGCTGCAAGAATCCACTGATTCTTGCAGCTTGAATCTGGTGGATGCATCAAGATGACCATGTGAAAGAAGCCTTATAGCTCAAAAAAAAACTTGATAATGAGCTAGAAATAAAATGTTCAAGCTATAACATTCTAGACAGCATAGCATTTTATGCTACTGGATTTATACATACAAAAAAAATATCAATGACAAATTTGACTGCTGCCAAGATAAACAGCTGTCCAGGAAGGGCTTGTCAAATGCCTCTCTTAATCTTAAATCTTAAATAATCTTTCCTTCCGGAGATTAACAAGTTGCTTTTCTTGCCAGCTTTGCATTAAAGTGGTTGTAAACCTCAGACATGAAATATGAACAAAGCATATCCCTCTATAGTGTGTACTTATCTCAATTAAAAGCATTTCTGTCCGCTGCTTTGCTCCTTTGCTATCAGCACGATCACTTCTGACAAGTTTTTGACACCAACAAATGGTAATGGGAAGGGACCTCCAACAGATTGACAGCCTCTGCTTTGGTTCTGTTCCTGTGTGCTGTGTGAAGGGGGTGTGTCTCTTACCTCCAATCAGCTCTCAGAGCTTTCCTCACTGAGCTCTGCAGAGTGTAACTGCAGCTCTCCGCCCCCTTTTTTCTGAACCCTCAGACAAGCTTATACATTGAGCACTTTGACCGGATGTAGAGAAGACTGCAGATAGACAGGTGCAACTTCTACAGGAGAATTTGTTTAATCTCTGTGTATCACCTGAGAATAGTCCCTTCACTGGGTATATTTAGGGGTTTACAACAACTTGAATATGCTGGCAGAGGTTATAACACTTCCCACTCTAATCAAAGATAAAAAAATAAAGTTTTGGCAGGGGATATATCTTAAAGTGATTGTAAAAAAAAATATATATATTTTCCTGGCTATTCCCCCATTCCAAGTGCCCCCTAGGGAAGCTGTTCTTCTATGGGGGCACTTGTGCATGCTCAATTGCCAAATCCAGGCTCTGTAACACACACGTGGCTTGGTGCCGCCCCCCAATGGCTCCTGTTGCTGCCTCTATGACCAGTAAAGAAAGAGCTGCTGCTCTCGGGCACAGTGTGGATTGAGATTGGGCTCAGGTAAGTATAGAGGGGGGGGGGTGCTGAACATAATAGGCTTTTCTGAAATCGTCTTCCAGGACAGCCACTGCGATGTAGAGCTCCTTCCTTTGGGACAGGAAACACTTTAACCTTAAAAAGCAGTCCTCCAGGCCTCCACTTCAGTATTAGTGTTTCCTCCGGACGTTTCCTCTAGAACCTGGTTAGGAGTTCTATGTTTCAGTGACTGTGCCTTGGGTCTCAAGTTTTCTTGATTTTTTACCTCCTGTTCCTTCTCCTGGCCTGCTGCAGTCCCTCCATTGGGGAGATGGAAAAGGGCTGTGTTCCTGCTGTCTTTTGTGCCCAGAGAGGGCCATGACTGCTGGTGATAGGTCCCCTTAGCATTACCCGGCAAAGCCAGTGGATTGTGATTCCTCAGGCACCAACTCTTCACAGGTAAGCCTGGGGAATCTGATCTCCTTGCTGTACCAGTCGTTTTTTTCTCACCCTTTTCCCTATACCTTGAGGATCACTTTGGGTTTAGGTGACAGGAGGCACCTTCTTCCCTGAGCACTGTGGGGTGTATATAGGGTTGGGAGCCAGGCCCTTAGGCAAAAACGCAGGGTACAGATGCAGGCTCCCAAAAAGAAGTGTGCAGTGTGTGCACCAAAACTGGGCTCCTCCTGGAGCAAACCCATATGTCGCACTTGCATAGATAGCCTTATGAATGAAAAATCGGTGACTGCCTGTCACAAGGTCTTTTCACCTGTTAAGGATGAGTTAGTATCTACCTTTCAGTCTTTTACATCTTTAATTGATAAAATGCTGGTCCCTTTGGCCCCTCAGGCTTCAGTCTTGCCTGCAGCTGATTCTCCTTTGCATACAGAGCCGTGGGATCGAGATCCTAGTGAGGATCTTGGGTCCCAAATTTCTTTCAGGTTCGATTCAGGTTCAGAGGAAGAATCGAAAGAGGTAGGCGAATCCTCCAGGGGGTCAAGGTACAAATTGTAGCTTGATGACATAGATGATCTTTTAAAGGCTATCTACAATACACTTTATATTGAAGAGGAGAAGGTATATTCCAAACACGATCTTATGTATCAGGATATGCATACCAAGAAGTCAAGAGTCTTCCCAGTGCATAATTTCCTTTTAAACGCAATCAATCTTAAATGGAAGAACCCTGAGAGAAAACCATTTGAAAAGAAGGTTTCCCTTTTCAGAGGATACATCTCAGCCTTGGAAAAAGGTTCCTAAGCTTTAAGAACCCCTCTCTAAAATTTCTAAGTAGACAGACTTAGCCTTTGAGGACATAACAGGGGGGACATCTTGCTGCATTTGGCTTGGGATTCTACTGCTATCAGCTTAAGCCAGCCTTAGCTTTCACCTGTGTTTCCAGGAATTTGGAATTCTGGCTATCCCAGGTGTGTTCTCACCTTATTTTGGGCACTAAAAGAGAATAGATCCTAAAATCTTTCCCGCTGTTCTCTAAAGCGGTTGGTTTTTCGGCTGATGCTTTGGCACAATCAGTAAAAATTGCAGCCACGCTATTCGCCAGGAGATGCTTATGGCTTAACACTTGGACTGGTGATCCAGCTAAGCTTCACCTTTGCGATTTGCCTCTGTCAGGGTATTATCTTTTTGGCCCTGGTCTCCAGGTAGCCCCGAACGGACAGTGGATAAAAAAAAAAGGTGTTTCCAGAAAATAAAGAAGGCATTTTTAAGAGATTTTCTCATGTCCAAAAGCTGCAGGGCCAACAGGACAAAGAAGCTCGCCCTAAAGAACATTGGACAGGGCATAAGGGGAGAGGCAGTGTAGGCATCTTGTTCAACCCTCCTCAGCAGCCTGCCAAGCCCCAATGACTCTTGTCTCCCAGTAGGAGGAAAATTGAGGACCTTTCTCCTACAATGGGGTCTTAATTACTTCCAATCTGTGCGAGTCTGATCAAGAACGGATACAATGAAATAATCCATGAAGGGCGCTCATCCATAGTGAGTTCCCTTTATTGGGGAGATGGAAAAGGGCTGTGTTCCTGCTGTCTTTTGTGCCCAGAGAGGGCCATGACTGCTCGTGATAGGTCCCCTTAGCATTACCCGGTTCTGAACCTTCTACCCCTTTAAAAAAACACCAAAAACAAAAATAATACATACTGTATAAAGCAGGTGCTGTTAAGTGATGGCTAATGTAGATATAATAGAAAATAACTGTGAAGCATTCACAGTCCATATACAAAGAAGTCTTCTTAAGTGGAATAAATTAGTGCT
Organism: Pelophylax lessonae; assembly: GCF_965119305.1. NCBI lineage: Eukaryota > Metazoa > Chordata > Amphibia > Anura > Ranidae > Pelophylax > Pelophylax lessonae. Next base: position 124,831,808 of record NC_138774.1, on the reverse strand, counting down.
CAATAAATGCTGTCACCCACACACCGTGCCTTCTTATTTTGATTCAAATGCTCCATCTCATGATAAGACTCTTAAATCTGCTCACCAGAAGCCCCAGGAACCATACAGCCTTATCAGCAATCAGAACACCTGGCTAGATCTGCACCTCTCTATTCACTCTTGGATGGCTGATGTTGATTATATGCAGGTAAAACAGAGACACCCAGAATAGTGCAACACTGTGTGTGTGTGGTATTTTCTTAATAAAACAAACACATCAATAGTTAGGCTTACATAACTGGAACTCAATGGATTAACATGTACTGACGCAGGATCTAAAGATAGATCGCCTAGCGTTGAAGTTGCAGAGCAGTCTGACTGTCGGTTAGAGATGTCATGCAGGTCATCGGATTAACAATGTCCTGTTATTCTGCAGTCTCTTGGCAAGGTTCCATCAGCAACTTTCCTCTTGAGAACTTGGGATGGGAATGAAAGATCTCTAGACCTTCCAGTTCACCTACCCTCAAGAGTCACGAGAACTTTCTGGTAGTGGGGGGCTCATCAGAATCTCTGCTAAGGTCTGGAGCTGTTCAATCCATTAATGAAGATCACCACGGATGCAAGCTCCTTTGATTGGGGGCTCACTTGGACAGGAGAGTAACCCAAGGGTCCTGGTCTCAGGTAGAAGCGAGAGCTTCCTCGAATCATAGAGAATTACTTGCAGTCCAAAGGGCTCTGAAGTCTTTCCAAACTGAGGTACCGCATTGTCATTTCCCATTACGTCCAGACAATATGACCACAGTAGCCTATAGCCCACAGCATTCTTTTGTGGGCAGAGATAAATTTGGCTTTGATCTTGGCCATTCATCTAAAAGACTTTCAAAATTCCCTAGTGGACTTTCTCAGTCGGTATGTTTTGAGGCAGGACAACTGGTCACTCAATCCTGGAAGTCTTTTCAGCCATCACCCTGGGATGGGGCATAGCTGAGGTGGTTCTCTTTTTCTCAAGGGACAACAAGAAAGCGGAAAGGTTCTTCGCCCTGAATCCTCTGGATCAGGCGGCGGGGATAGATGCGCTAGCAAGTGTGTGGCTATTCAACCCTTTGCTATGCATTTCCCCAATAAGGCTTTTTTCAGAGGTGCTCAGGAGTTTTAGTCCGAAGGGATGAGCCTCATTCTTGTGGCTCCCTTTTGGTCCAAAAGGCCAAGGTTTTCCCTTCTAAGGAGCCTAGCCTCTTGTCCTCCGGTTCTTCTCCCAGCCACCTTTGCTGAGCTGGCGGACCAGCTGGTCCAAGGGCTGCAGTTTATCTGTGCTGCATCTTTGAATGCGGCTCCCCTAGTGGGTTGGCTCTCTGTTTCGGCAGTGATCCTTCGGCCTGTCCTTTGGCTAAAATGCTGCAGACCAGACTTCTAAAAAAGCCCTGGCTGTTCTTGCTTTTGAAGGAGATCACCTGTTTGGAGCTACCCTGGATGACATCATTAAGAATCTCACAGGAGGGAAGAGTACCTTTCTTCCACAGGCTACTAAGGGCAAGAACTCTCGTCGTAGATGTGGGCCCTCCTTTTCGGCTCATACGTTTTTTCATCCCTCAGGATCGACTGACAAGGGATCGAAGCCTTTTGGGGCCTCCTCTGATGAATCCAAGCGAACTTGGTCTGGCAAGTCAGGGGGCGGACTTCTCCAGACCCGCAGACAAGGCTCCTTCAGCATGAAGGTGCGCCCTCACCCATATCTGGGGTGGGGAGATGTCTTTGCTGGTTCCCGGACCTGTGGACTTCCCTGGTACAAGACATGTGGGTCCACGAAGGCATACGACCTGAATACTAGATCGAGTTTTTCCCTTCCAACGCACAACTGTCCCCAGTCCTCTTACAGGCCTTTTTTGGGGCGGTGCAAGACCTCTTACTTTAAGGGGTGATTGTCCTGGTTCTGAGTGCAGAAGGGGTTTTATTCAACCTGTTTACAGTCCCCAGGAAGGAGGGCGAGGTGCGTCCAATCCTGGACCTCAAGGCGCTGAAATGATTTGTGCGGGTACAGAAGTTCAGGATGGAGTTCATTCGCACAGTGGTGGCTTCCCTGTATCAGTGGGATTTTCTTGCTTCCCTTACTTTCATACTCCATAGAAATCAAAGATGCCTACCTTCACATTCCAATATGTGTCGGTCACCAACACTTCCCCCGCTTTGCAATGGGAGAGGAACATTATCAGTTTGGGGCGTTACCATTTGGTCTGGCCTCCGCTCCCTGGGTCTTCACTAAAGTGTTGGCCCCGGTACTGGCATTGTTACGCCAGCAGGGAATCGCGGTCCTGGGCTATTTTTTTTACGATCTCCTCTGTGAGTAGAGTCTTCTGCTGCGTTGACGGAAAACCTGGAGATCTCCGTACGAACTCTGAAGGAGTCCGGCTGGATTCTGAATCTTCGGAAGTCAGTCTTGGTCCCTTCTACGAACCTAGACTCTCTGGGGCTGACTCTGTACTCAGGCTTAACCAGAGTATTTCTTCCTTCGGACAAACTTCAGACACTGCAGGTTGCAGTTCATCTCCTGCTGACAAGCAGATGGTCGTCCTTCCGGACTTGTATGCGGGTGCTGGGCCTGATGGTGTCAACCTTTGAAGTGGTCCAGTTTGCGCAGTTCCATACGAGGTCCCTGCAACGGGAGACTCTCATCACATGAGACAAGAATCTACAGTCTCTGGACAACGAAAACCAGCTGAGCCGGGGTACGAGAGAGTCCCTGATTTGGTGGCTTCGTTCTCTGGCATGGCAAAATAATACCTACCCTTGTATTGGACAGTGGTCACCACGGATGCCAGCCTGTCCGGGTGGGGACGCGTCCTCCGCAGAAGTTCTGCTCAGGGGGTATGGACCCTAGAAGAATCCAGACTACCGATCAATGTACTGAGTTACGAGTGATCAGGCTGTGCCCGGAACATTGGATGGATCATCTACAAGGCTGTCCAGTGCGTATTCAATCTGACAGTGTCACCGCTGTGGCTAATGTCAATACCCAAGGGTGTACAGAAAGTGTCCTAGCGGCTCTGGAGGTAGCCAGCATTCCCAGGTGGGCAGAACGTTTCATTCCAGCCCTCTCCGCCATTCACTTTGTCGGAGTGGAACATTGGCAGGCGTTAGACCAGGGGCAATGGTCTCTTCATCCGGAAGTGTTTCATCCCCGAGGTGGATCTTTTGGCATCTCGGCTCAACAGAAAGGTACATAGGTTCGTTGGTTGGTCACGGGATCCTTTGGCGGACGCCACAGACGCGCTTGTGGCCCCGTGGGGTCAGTATCATCTGATTTACGCCTTCCCTCCTCTCAAGCTTCTGCTAAGACTTCTACAAGATCGCGGCAGAAGGGATTCCGATTATTTTAGTAGCCCTGCACTGGCCTCGCCACGCCTGGTACTCAGACCTGGTGCGGCTGGTTGCCGACGTTTCCTTGGAGGCTTCCCCTTAGGGAGGATCTGCTGTCCCAAGGGCCAATCTTCGAGCCTGCTTTACAGTCGCTGGTTTTGATGGCTTGGCTGTTGAAAGCCAGGTGCTGAAGGATAGGGGATTGTCTGAATCAGTGATTCCTACGCTGTTAAAAGCTAGGAAATCTACTTCTTGGAAGATCTACCATCGTATGTGGAAGATGTACATTGCATGGTGTGAATCCCTCAGGGTTCCTCCTCACTCTTTTTCGGTGGCTCGGATCTTGACCTATCTTCAACGGGGGTTTAAACAGAAAATGGCCTTGAGTACCATCAAGGGCCAGGTGTTGGCCTTGTTCCAATGACCCTTGACTACAGCTCTGGTGCGTACCTCTCTTCAGCGTGTTCGGCACTTGGTCCCTCCAGTGTGGTCTCCTTTGCCGCCTTGGGACCTCAATTTGGTACTTTTGGTTCTCCAGCAGTCTCCCTTTGAGAATCTTCGGGAGTTTCACCTGCTTACATTGTCCCAGAAGGTGGCCTTTGGTGGCTATCACCTCTGCATACAGGGTGTTAGACCTGGTGGCATTATCCTGTCGTTCCCCTTATCTGGTGATTCACAGGGATATGGTGGTACTTCTTAAGTTGGTCTGTGATTTTCTTTTGAATGAAGACATTGTGTTGCCTTCCCTGTGTCCCAGGCCTAAACATCCGAAGGAAATTGTCTTGCATGCCTTGGATGTGGTCCGGGCAATTAGGGTGTACCTGGCAGCTACGGAGTCTTTCAGGAAATCAGACTTTCTATTTGTGCTCACGGATGGACCTTGTAAAGGGTTGTCCACTTCCTCTGCGACCATTTCTAGATGGATCAGGGAAACGGTGGTTCAGATCTATTCAATCAGGGGTCAGGTTCCTCCATTCTGTCAAGGCGCACTCTACTAGGGCACTTAGTGACTCCTGGGCCTTCCGTTATCAGGCGTCGGTGACGCAGGTTTGCAAGGCGGCTACCTGGTCGTCGGTGCACTTTTTTACAAAGTCTTACAAAGGGGATGTGTTGGCATTTGCAGATGCTTCCTTTGGCTGCAAGGTTTTGCAGGCTGCTGTTTAAGTGGACCTGATCCTCTTTGAGGGTGCATTCATTTTTTCAGGTTGGCTCCAGTTGTTTGGTTGAGCCCCTGTTGTTTGGTTGGCTAATGTATAGCCTTGGGAATGTTTTGCTGTTTCCCACCCCTCATGTTTAACACTGCTATGGGACGTCCCAGTGGTTAAGAATACGAGAAGCTGTGTCCGTCAATGAACAAAATAGAAATGTGGATTTTTTTTGATTTACCGTAAAATCCATTTCTCTGATGTTTATTGATGAACACAGCACCCACCCACCCCTCTGAGGAGTTATAATTCTCCTGACACTGCTTGTAACAAAACTGAGTGGCTATAGCAGAGAGAGGGGGTATGCCCCCTAGGACTGCCCATGGGTGTAGCCAGAATTTGGTTCTGCTTAGTGTCCTACTCCTGTAGGGGGCAGTGTAACCCAATGGTTAAGAATACCAGAAGCTGTGTCCGTCAATGAACATCAGAGTAATGGATTGTACGGTAAGTCAAAAATCCCATTTTTTTTTTCTCAAACTCTTCAGTCTTTTTTTGTTTATATAGCAAAAAATAAAAATCCCGGTGGTGATCAATTACCACCAAAAGAAATCTCAATTCATGGGAAAAAATTACATAAATTTTGTTTGGGTACAGCGTTGCATGACCGCGCAATTACTAGTTAAATTCGCGCAGTGCCAAATTGCAAATAATGGCCTGGTCATTAGGGGTAAAACCCTCCGGTGCTTAAGTGGTTAAAAAAAAATGTTGGGGGATTTTTCGCCGCTTTTTCCTCAAGTACAGCAGCCCATTCAAAATAATAGGCTGCTGTGCCCGTGTAAACTAGGCATGCAGGATCTGCAATAGTGTGAACTTAGACACTCTCTTGAATTTTGGTGGGAAAAATGTTGTATCAGGGGGGATCAGGTCTGCTGCTTTACGTCTGTTTATTCCACCAACTGCTAATCTACCTCATCCTTATTATGGAAAATTCACTTTAATTACAAATTCTCTTTAAGACAAACTATTAGAAAGCATTGGGGAGTAATAGGTCTGGAATGCAAATCTAAAGATATCTTATCAATGAAGCATACAAAAAATATATCTCAACTAGCTGTGCAATACACCCATAAATAAATAAGTGAATGAATAAATAAAGATAAGTCCTAAAAGATATAAAAGTTACAGTAAATAAACAAGGATTGATAAAATCGTGCACAAAAAAAAAAGTGCAACTACAAAGTCCACATTCAATCCACTGATATCAATTAAAGCAGTAGTATAGTAATTTTTTTTTAATTTTACCTACAGGTAAGCCTATAATAAGGCTTACCTGTAGGTACAATTAATATCTCCTAAACCTGCACGGTATAGGAGATATTTGCCCTGCATGCAGCCGCTGACGCTAGCGGCGCATGCGCTCTAAAAGTCCGGCGGACCTTCAGAGTTCTTTGCCGGAAACTTGCCAGAAAGTGACTCCCGCGCGCATGCCGAACCCGGAAGAGACGCAGAGAGAGCATGTCAGCTCCCACAGCAGTGTCCGGGGCTTCGTTTTAAGGTAAGTATTTCATAATGAGCTAGTATGCGATGCATACTAGCTCATTATGCCTTTGTCTTGCAGGGTTTGTTGTTTGTTTTTTCCCGGCAGTATACAACCACTTTAATTGATTGGTGATCAGGTAGTAAAGTTCTGTGCTGAATATTGGATCACCGTAAAATCCACCACCTCCGGGATTCCACTCCCATCAGCTGGCAACTCACCCCCTTTGACAAAGTCAGATGTGACGAAAGGTGTCAGGGCATGGCTACACGGCACACCAGAGCAGTGAACGGGTGAGTGAAGATGTTTCCCGAAGGTCCTGCTCGCCAGCGTGGAGGTGGTGAGGACCAAGGGAGCTCCCCAGACCCCTTGTATTTTAATATGCGCTGATGTCTTTTTATACCATGTGAGTGAAACTTACATTGGGTTTTTATGTTAATAAACACCTAGTTTAAACCGTATTGCACTAGTGGGTCTCTCTTTCTTCTTTAATGCATATGGGAGAGGAGGAGTTGGCTTTAGTGAGCAATCCAAGGAGGTTCCCTCTGAATAGAACGAAGGTTCAAACTGCGCTTGTAGCCCTAACCATGAAAATGGGGGGGGGGCAACTTTATTGAGTCAGTTGCCAGCTGATGGGAGTGGAATCACGGAGGTGGTGGATTTTACGGTGATCCAATATTCAGCACGGAACTTTACTACCTGATCACCAATCACTTAATTGATCACAGTGGATTGAATGCGGACTTTGTAGTTGCACTTTTTTGGTTTTGTGCACGATTCTATCAATCCTTGTTTATTTACTGTTACTTTTTATATCTTTTATGAATTATCTTTATTTATTCATTCACTTATTTATTTATGGGTGCATTGCGCAGCTAGTTGAGATTTTTTTTTCACTTATTGATATTTGGTTTAATTTTAAAGCTGCAGCATATTTATGTTTTTCACATTTATACAGAGTTTATTGTGTTCACTTCTAGAGCGAGAGCTTCTTTTAACCACTTCAGCCCCAGAAGGATTTTCAGCCTTAATGACCAGGCCATTTTTTGCGATTCGGCACTGCATTACTTTAACGGAAAATTGCGCAGTCGTGCGACGCTGTACCCAAATAAAATTGATGTCCTTTTTTTTTCCCCACAAATAGAGCTTTCTTTTACTGGTATTTGATCACCTCTGCGGGTTTTTAGATTTTGCTCTATAAACAAAAAAGAGCGACAATTTTGAAAAAAAAAACAAATTTTTTTTACTTTCTGCTATAAAACATTACCAATAAAAAGATATTAATTTTTTTTTTTTTTTTATCAGTTTAGGCCAATTTGTGTTCTGCTACATATTTTTGGTAAAAAATATCCCAAAAAGCGTATTTTAATTTGTTTGCGCAAAAGTCATAAAGTTTACAAACTACGGAATAGATTTTTGGACTTTTTATTTATTTATATTTATTAGTAATGGGGGCGATCTGCGATTTTTAGTGGGGCTGCGACATTGCGGCAGACAGATCGGACCCCTAACTGACATTTTTGACACTTTTTGGGGACCAGTGACACTAATACAGTAATCAGTGCTAAATAATATGCACTGTTACTGTATAAATGACACAGGGAAGGGGTTAATACTGGGGTTGATCAAAGGGGTTAATTGTATGCCTGTGTGCTTACTCACTGTGTGGGGGGGTTCTGTGACAGGCATAGACAGATCGCAGTTTCAGCTGCCTGTCTGTTTACATAAACAGGCGGGTCTTCTCTCCGTTTCCCGGGCGATCACCACCTCTCATCCCATGGCCCGCATCCTGCTGTGTCTAAACACAGCGGGAGCGCGGCTCCGCCGGCGCACGTGCGCCTCTGAATCCACATGCAATCCAGTCACGTAGTACTACGTGACTGGATGCAGCCAAGCCGCCCTGCCGCAGTAAAAAGCCGGTGGGCGGTCAGCAAGTGGTTAATATATACAAACAAAAATGTAAAATCATGTATATGACCAAATATTGCCAAGACTGATGAGACAATGTGTGTAGACACAACTTATAAATATAGGGAATCCAATGTAAAACTACCACAGAAATAACATAAGATTCCAGTAGCGCAAGGATGGTGGCACCGTTTTGGGATTAAAGACCACTCTATAATAACTCCCAATGATAAAATAACAAACTATATAAGGAATGACAGAACTTCACTTCCCTACTGTTTCAATGTAAAAACGTGTAACATTTAAACGCAAAAATACATTTCATAAAATCCTATTTAAAAAGTCCATAAAACAAAACTGCATATCCAAGGAGTCTTGCTATGAGATGCAATTATGGGTCACCAAACTCCACCACCACTGTGCTCGGGGAAGATCCGAAATGCTAACTCACCGAATGTTGTTGCTTAAAGCGGAGTTCCACCCTGGGAAAGTTTTTTTTAATAAAAATACCCCCGGGACAGTCAGGGCTAGTGCATTCCACAATGGCTAGCCTCTGATCTGTCCCGGGTTGCACTTACCTTTTAGGACAAATACTTCTCTTGAAAAAGTATTGTCCAGCGCCAGTGCGATCCTCTTCTGCGTCCTCTTCCGTCTTCTTCGGTCCCACCATGCACTGCACCGGCCCCGCTGTCACTTTCGGTGCGCGCGCGTCATCCCTCCATAGCTTCTGGGCATGCCCCGGAACTGACCTCGGGGCCGGTGCAGGCGCAATGATTCCTGGGAGCGATGACGTTCAGCTCCCAGGAATCATTTCAAAGCCAGGAAGTGACGACGGGCCGTGGCCGCCGAGGGGAGGAAGAAGGAAGTAAGGTAAGTATATTTTCTTCTCTACGAGGTAAGTAAAAAAAAAAATGCGATTATCCATTTGTTTTTCAGGTGACCCGGAGCGAGAAGATGGAGGTAAGTATCATTTTAGGGTGGAACTCCACGCAAAAAGGCATATATCTCAAAACAATCCTGGCAAGCTCTTAAATAGATGTCTGAAAACTGCAGCATTTTCGGAGATCTGAGCATGCTTAGGCACTGATATCACTAATGGCAAAAATGTGTTAGTTTTAAATGGTTTTATGACATTTTTGGGCAACACATGGTGGAGCTTTCTACTCATGCATGCTGGATGCTTATGTGGTCATTTGATTGCAGGTTCCGGAGTGCTGCAGTTTTCAGACATCTATTTAAGAGCTTGCCAGGATTGTTTTGAGATATATGCCTTTTTGCTTGGCCATGAGAGTGGTTAAGCAACAACATTCGGTGAGTTAGCATTTCGGATCTTCCCCGAGCACGGTGGTGGTGGAGTTTGGTGACCCATAATTGCATCTCATAGCAAGACTCCTTGGATATGCAGCTTTGTTTTTTGGACTTTTTAAATAGGATTTTATGAAATGTATTTTTGCGTTTAAATGTTACACTTGTTTGTACATTGAAACAGTAGGGAAGTGATGTTCTGTCATTCCTTATATAGTTTGTTATTTTATCATTGGGAGTGGTCTTTAATCCCAAAACGGTGGCAGGAGGGTGCCACCATCCTTGCGCTACTGGAATCTTATGTTATTTCTGTGGTAGTTTTACATTGGATTCCCTATATTTATATGTTCATTTGATAAGTAGCAGCATTTATTCCTATGCGGGTATCTGTTTTGCATGTAGACACAACTTGTATTCAAATATTAAAAATGTTTCATTTCATTTTTGTTTCAATAGTATTTATTTGGTTATTATTTTTGGTTTTATTATTTTGGTATATCTAGGGCCATATTAGCATTATGATTGCCCTCAAAAGGCCAGTTGTATCTGTAGGACTACAGCGTTGTCGCACATTTCCGGAAGGGTGTCTATTACCATCCTCCCGTGATTGTGCTTCCCGCACCCCCCTGCGGCGTGCATCGGCAGAAATCTGTGATTGCTGTGTCCTTTGGACACAGCTGATCACAGATCAGGGTGAAGAGCCAATCACAGCGGATCTTTACCATGTGATCAGCTGTGTACAGTTACAGCTGATCACAGTGTAAAAAGGATTTGCCAGCTATTGGCAGTCTTCTCCTCAAGCTGACAGCATGTGAGGAGAGAGACGGTAAGGGGCAGTCCACACAGGGGACATCTACACTTATACTCAGAACACTGATTATCAGTGCAGCCCCATGAGTGCTACCAATCAGTGATGCCTCTCATTGCCGCCTATCAGTGCCCATTAGTGCAGCCTACAAGTGCCCATCAGTGCAGCCTTATCAGCGAAGGAGAAAAATGACTTTACTTTACAAAAAAAGTTGTTGTTTTTTTTTCAAATCTCTTGGCCTTTTTTCATTTGTTTAGCAAAAAAATTAAAAACTCAGTAGTGATTAAACACCACCATAAGAAAGCTCCATCTGTGTTAAAAAAAATGATAAAAATTTTCTTTGGGAACAGTGTTGCATGACCGCGCAATTGTCATTCAAAGTGCAACAGCACTGAAAGCTGCAAATTGGCCTGGGGAAGAAAGGGGGTGAAAGTGCCCAGTAGGTAAGTGGTTAAAAAGTGGCTGGCAGAAAAAATCCAGCATAAAATATGCTCAATCTGGTGCGTATTTATGCGCATGCATTTGTGTGCATAGGGCGTAAGCGTGTGAGTTCATTGTAGAGGCTAGAATATTAATTTCCAGTCACCAGGCTGAAATGATGCGCATAGGCGCAATTGTATGCGTTTTTATGAGCACATATGCGTAAATTGTGCAATAAACTTCTCTCCGTATGCAGCTTTGGCGCTTTTTTATGTCCATAAACGCTGCGCTTAATATGAATATAAACCCCACAGTGTACATGAACACCATGGCTAATACTAAGCTTTGTTTGGAGGCAGAAAAATGCTTCGAAAAGCGGCATATTTTTCTGTCTGTGTGCAGGTAGCCTAAGGCTCCATTCACACTACCGCGACTTGTCAGGCGACTTGTCAGCCTGACAAGTCGCGGTCCATTGACTGCTACAGGACCCGTTCTAATAGGAGCGACACAAGTCTCTCCGACTTAGAAAAAGGGTCCTGTACTACTTCGGGGCGACCTCGGAGCGACTTGCATAGACTTCCATTATATGAAGTCCGTGCAAGTTGCGCCGAAGTCGCGGTGCACGGGGATTTCACAGGTCGCCCCCGAAGTAGTGCACAAGTCGTGCCGCTTCAGTGTGAATGGGGGTCTAATGGTGATTTCATTTCAGACAGTTGCAATTTTGGTTCCAAAAATTGATGTTTACAAAACAATCATGCTGAGTTGATTTTTTTTTTATGAACAATGAAGTCTTTGTATTTGTTAATGCATTTTTGGGAGGTGACAAAACTGTCTGGGATCAGACCAATTATTTGTCAAAATGTTTGTTTTTTCCACACTCAACTTTAAGTATTCATATTGAAAATAGCTCCTATGTCTCCCCTCTATTTCAGAGTGACTTCCTTATTTGAACCCAAGCCCTAAGTGATATTAACCACAACAAATAAACAAAAGAAGCCACTTCCTTTGACAATGGTTGTATGCCTATACTGAGTAGCTACCTATACAATTGGAAATCCGGCAAGTGATTCTTCTCTTTGCAACTGGGCAACACCCAAGAAGAAGGTGAAACTCAATATATACAGTATGGACAGTCTAGGCAGCTGCTGACAATCTATATCCACTTTAGCTCTGGAAGGTATAACCCCCTTCATGACCAGGACATGTTTTGCATTTCGGCACTGCACTAATTTAACTGGCGATTGTGTGGTCATGCAACATTGTAGACAAATTAACTTTATATCATTTTTTTTCACACAATTAGAATTTTTTTTTTGGTGGTATTTGATCACCGCTGGGGTTTTTATGTTTTGCGATATAAATGAAAAAATGCTGAAAATTGTACAAAAAAAGAAAACAATATTTTTTTACTTTCTGCTTTAAAACATATCTAATAAAATCAAAAATTAAATTTCTTCTTAAATTTTGGCCTATGTATTCCGCTACATGTTTTTGATAAAGAAATCCCATTAAGTGTATATTGATTTGTTTGCGTAAAAGTTACAAAGTGAGTACACCCCCTCACATTTTTTAAATATTTTATTATATCTTTTCATGTGACAACACTGAAGAAACAACACTTTGCTACAATGTAAAGTAGTGTGTTCACAGCTTGTATAACAGTGTAAATTTGCTGTCCCCTCAAAATTACCTAACACACAGCCATTAATGCCTAAACCGCTGGCAACAAAAGTGGGTACACCCCTAGTAAAAAAATGTCAAAATTGGGCCCAAAGTGTCAACCATTATTTTCCAGCACTGCCTTAACCCTCATGGGCATGGAGTTCACCAGAGCTTCACAGGTTGCCACTGGAGTACTCTTCCATTCCTCCATGACGACATCACGTTGCTGGTGGGTGTTAGAGACCTTGCGCTCCTCCACCTTCCATTTAAGAATGCCCCACAGATGCTCAATAGGGTTTAGGTCTGGAGACATGCTTGGCTAGTCCATCACCTTTACCCTCAGCTTCTTTAGCAAGGCAGTGGTCATCTTGGAGGTGTGTTTGGGGTTGTTATTATGTTGGAAAACTGCCCTGCAGCCCAGTCTCCGAAGGGACAGGATCATGCTCTGCTTCAGTATGTCACAGTACATGTTGACAGTCATGGTTCCCTCAATGAACTATAGCTACCCAGTGCCAGCAGCACTCATGCAGCCCCAGACCATGACACTCCCACCACTATGCTTGACTGTAGGCAAGACACACTTGTCTTCGTACTCCTCACCTGGTTGCCGTCACACACGCTTGACACCATCTGAACCAAATAAGTTAATCTTGGTCTCGTCCGCCCACAGGACATGGTTCCAGTAATCCATGTCCTTAGTCTGCTTGTCTTCAGCAAACTGTTTGCGGACTTTCTTGTGCATCATTTTTAAAAGAGGCTTCCTTCTGGAACGAAAGCCATGCAGACAAATTTGATACAGTGTGCGGCCTATGGTCTGAGCACTGACAGGCTGACTCCCTACCCCTTTAACCTCTACAGCAATGCTGGCAGCACTCATACGTCTATTTCCCAAAGACAACCTCTGAATATGAGGCTAAGCACGTGCACTCAACCTCTTTGGTCGACCATGGCGAGGCCTGTTCTGAGTGGAACCTGTCCTGTTAAACCACTGTATGGTCTTGGCCACTGTACTGCAGCTCAGTTTCAGGGTCTTGACAATCTTCTTATAGCCTAGGCCATCTTTATGTAGAGCAACTAGAGCAACGCTTCTTTTTTTCAGATCCTCTGAGAGTTCTTGCCATGAGGTGCGATGTTGAACTTCCAGTGACCAGTATGAGAGAGTGAGAGCGATAACACCAAATTTAACACACCTGCTCCGCATTCACACCTGAGACCTTGTAATACTAATGAGTCACATGACACCGGGGAGGGAAAATGGCTAATTGGGAATAATTTGGACATTTTAACTTAGGGGTGTACTCACTTTTGTTGCCAGCGGTTTAGACATTAATGACTGTGTGTTGAGTTATTTTGAGGGGACAGCAAATTTACACTGTTATACAAGCTGTACACTCACTACTTTACATTGTAGCAAAGTGTCAATTCCTCAGTGTTGTCACATGAAAAGATATAATAAAAAATTTACAAAAATGTGAGGGGTGTACTCACTTTTGTGAGATACTGTATCTATATATATATATATATATATATATATATATATATATATATATATATATATATCCATCTGTCAGCTACGCAGCAGGCCTTCCCGAATTGAGATCCTTGGTAGGCCTTCCCAGCTTGAGATCCTCGTGGGGTGAATGGGAAGGGTGACGTGTGAGGACGCAACATCACTCCTCATTGGCTGGCAGGTGGAGCTACAGAGGTCTTAGGTTACACAAGAGGTGAGTGTGAAAGGGCTCTTATAACTGCCTGCGCACAGCAGCATTAAGGTTTCCTGTCACCTCTAAAATAAATTCATGCTGCAAATCAGCTGTTCGGCCGCCGCAAGGCCCGCCTGCATGAGCACAGCAACATTAAGGTCCCCAGACAGCAAGAAATTGTGCTGCAAATTTGAAAATGACTTGCTAAGCTTTTACAAGAGTTGTCATGCTTCACACATTTCTTGCACAATTGCAGCAAGTCCGCATTGCATGACTTCAGATAAACTTTGTGTTGCAAACATTCTGCAAGTCTGCCCAGGTTCTTGTTCAGTTATGTTGTGCAATAGTCATCCCACCACAGGGGTCATGTGGCTGAATTTTCATGCTGTAGACTTGCAGAGCTCTTGCTGTAGACTCACCATTGCAACTTTGTTCTTGCTAGAGACTTGCCACGCAAATTTGCTACAAATTGCAAAAGAGTCAACTAGAACTTATGCTTCAAGTGCTCTGCAAGTGTACAACATGCCAGTGAAAATGTACAGCAAGTTAACAGACTTACAATTCAACACTACCACAATTTTGTGGCAAGTTATCCTTGCTATCTGGGTCCCCTGTCCCTCAGAACTGGGGTAATGCGTTAGGCAAATTAGGCAGCTGTGAGGCCTAAAGCAACCGCCTAATTAAAGGGCCACCTCTGCGCGCACCCTAAACCCAGAAGTAGGCAGTGACGTACGGGTACGTCATTTTGCCTACAGCTACCGCAGGCCCGCAGTACTTTGCGGACGGGTGGTCAGCAAGTGGATATTGTATAGAGGCAATCATCTACCCCTAACCACAGCTAAGCACTGGCTGTGCAATTACATCCCAACACCATTGGCAGCTGTGGCCACTGTCAGCCTGTCTTTGCTTTGTAGATGCAGAGAGGCTGCAACTGTCTGCATCCATTTATACATCCAGCCACATGAATCTGCTGGATTCTTCAGCACCTTTCATTTTTTGCTGTGTGGATGGGGGCATTTTTCTGCACCCCAGTTTCTATGCTTTTGTGCATAGGACATAGAAACACAGCTAAGCGACTCAACTATGCACGAAAACGTAGGAACTGGGGTGCAGAAAAATGTCAGGTGCTCTGGACTGATGAGTCAAAATGTAGTTAGTTTAGTTAGTTACTTGTATAATTCCAGGTGGAGATTTTTCTTTTTTGGCCAGGCAGTGTATCTTTAGTAAAAATACCGTATTTATCGGCAGATAACACGCACTTTTTCCTCCTAAAAATGGAGGGCAAATCACCAGTGCGTGTTATAAGCAGATATATTTACAAAAAAAAAAAGCCGAGAGGCAGAGGGGGGCGAGCCGGGCCCAGCAGAAGGAAGGACAAGCGGTTGCTGTCATAGGAAATCCAGCCTCCTATGATTGACAGCACAGTGGCCCTATGCCGGGACACTGGACGTGTGACGTCTATCATAGGCGCCGGGACGTCAGAAGACAGCAGCCACTTGTCCTCCCTTCTCCTCTGCCCGGCCTGCCCCCTCTGCCTTAGCGCTGCCCGGCTTTTTTTTTTTTTTTAAATATATCTCCGCTCTGTGCAATGGCGTGTATATGTATTTTGCAATGGCGCTGGCGAGGCTGCTTTGGGGACACTGCGCTGGCGAGGCTGCTTTAGGGACAGTGCACTGGCGAGGCTGCATTGGGGACACTGCGCTGGCGAGGCTGCATGTTATACGCCAGTGCATGCATATTATACGCCGATAAATACGGTAACACAAATAGGTATATATTATTTGTTTTTTGTGAAGGTTATAGAATCTACAAGCTATGGTGTCAATCATTGAAAATTGATCACACCTGATGTACCGACGGTCTATCTCATTTCTTCAGACACTAACAAGCCAGGACAGTACAAATACCCCCCAATGACCCCTTTCTGGAAAACAGACATTCCAATGTATTTAGTAAGAGGCATGGTGAGTTTTTTGAAGTTGTAATTTGTTCCAACAATTCTTTGCAAAATAAAGATTTTTTTCCACAAAATTGTCATATCACCAAGTTATTTCTCACACACTGTATAGGCATACTTGAAACTACACCCCAAAATACATTCTGCTACTCCTCCTGGGTATGGTGATACCACATGTGTGAGACTTTTACACAGCCTGGCCACATACAGAGGCCCAACATGCAAGGAGCACCTCCAGGTGTTCTAGGAGCATAAATGACACATGTAATTTCCTGACAACCTATCACATTTTTGAATGCCCTGGAGCACCAGGACAATGGAAACGCCCACAAAATGACCCTATGTTAGAAAGCAAACACCCCAACACATAATCTAAGAGGCATAACGAGTCTTTTGAACATGTCGTTTTTTTCCACAAGTTTTTGGAAAATCTGGAAATAAAATGAAAACGCATTTTTTTTTTTTTTTTTACACAAAGTTGTCTATTTACATGATATTTCTAACACATAGCATGTACATAGCAAAAATGACACCCTAAAATACATTCTGCTATTCCTCCTGAGTATAGCGATACCACATATGTGAGACTTTTACACAGTCTGGCCACATACAGAGAAATTACTTAGTCAGAAAATTTAGTCCTTCTAGAATCTAGATCACTTGAGGCTGGCCCCCTTGTCAGGTATAGCTACACTATATTATCAAAAGTATTGGGTTGCTTGGTTTTCCATGCTCATGAACTTTAATGGCATCCCAGTCTTACTCAGTAGGGTTCAATATTCAGTTGGCCAACCCTTTGCAGCTATAACAGCTTCAACTCTTCTAGGAAGGCTGTGCACAAGGTTTAGGAGTGTGTCTATGGGAATGTTTGACCATTCTTCCAGAAGTGCATTTGTGAGGTCAGGCACTGATGTAGGATGAGAAGGCCTGGCTCGCAGTCTCTGCTCTACTTCATCTCAAGGGTGTTCTGTCGGGTTGAGGTCAGGACTCTGTGCAGGCCAGTCAAGTTCCTCCACTCCAAACTCGCTCATCCATATCTTTAAGGACCTTTTTTGGGCACAGGTGCGCAGTAATGGTGGAACAGGAAGGGGTCATCCCCAAACTGTTCCCAAAACGTTGGGAGCATGAAATTGTCCAAAATGTATTGGTATGCTGACGCCTTAAAGAGGAGTTCCGGGCACAAAAACAATATTTTTTTTTTGTGTCCCTCCGCTAGTTCGAGATCACCTGAAAAGGAATTGGATAGTTATTTTTTTTTTTTTGTTTACTTACCTTTTAATTGAAGATCGTAAATACTCACCTCAGAGTACTTCCTCCCTCGGAGCCGCGGCTCACCACGTCACTTCCTGTCTCGCTATGATTCCTGGGAGCTGAACGTCATCGCTCCCAGGAATCAATGCGACGGCACGGGCTCCGCTCGTCACTTCCGGGCGACGCCGCATTCCCCTGCTAAACAGCTTCTGGGCATGCCCAGAAGCTGTTTAGGAATGCGGCGCCGCACCGGAAGTGACGAGAGGGGCCGGTGCAGGCGCATTCTGGGACAAGAAGACGCAGAAGAAGACACAGAAGAGGACTGCGCCGGCTTCAGCTGCCCACAAGAGAGATGGAAACGCTGTGGAAGAAATTTTATAAGTAAGTATTTCTTCTAAAAGGTAAGTGCGAACCGGGACAGATCAGAGGCTAGCCATTGTGGAATGTGCTAGCCCTGACTGTCCCGGGGGGTATGTTTATTAAAAAATGACATCTGTACCCGGATCTCCGCTTTAAGAGTTCCCTTGACTGGAACTAAGAGGCTAAGCCCAACCCCTAAAGAACAACCCCACACCAATATCCCCCCCTCCACCAAATAACTTGGACCAGTGCACAAAGCAAGGTTCATGAAGACATTGATGAGCGAGTTTGGGGGTGGAGGAACAGAGTCCTGATCTCATCCTGACAGAACACCTTTGGGATGAATTCGAGCGGAGACTGCGAGCCAGGCCTTCTCATCCAACATCAGTGCCTGACCTCACAAATGCGCTTCTAGAAGAATGGTCAAACTTTCCAATAGACACACTCCTAAACCTTCTGCACAGCCTTCCCAGAAGAGTTGAAGCTGTTATAGCTGCAAAGGGTGAGCCAACGTAATATTGAACCCTACGGACTAAACCTGGGATGCCATTAAAGTTCATGTGCATGGAAAAGCAAGCAACCCAATACTTTTTATAATATAGTGTAGCTATACCTGAAAAGGGGGCCAGCCTCAAGTGATCTAGCAGGACTACATTTTCTGACTAAAGTTTCACGTTCAGGGCAGGCCTTTAGTTTAAAGCAGAACTAAACCCTCCAATTCTTTACTGCCAAGGAAGCTGCCATCTTAGCCTTTGTTTGATCTGTAACTGCCATGGTGCTGCACATGTGATCAGTGATGACACCAGACATTTGATACCAGCTTTCTAAGCCATCACTGCACACCACCAATCACAGGCAGTGTGTGTATACAGCTTCGGGCTGGGAAATGCCTTACTGCCAATGATTGGCGGTGTGCAGTGGCGGGTTCCTGGTGTGATTGCTCAGTGGCGGGTTGGGACTACGATCTGAACATGCCTGAACCCATCCCTATTTGACAGTTTGGTTGAGAGCACAAGCAGATGTGACAGCATTCCTGGCATGCTGGAAATAGAACTGTTTTTTTTTTTTTACCACTTTAAGACCCTTTTACACTTGTGCGACTTGGGACCACAAAGTCGCATGACAACTCGTACCCCATGATTTCCAATGAGTACCGTTCATATTTGTGTGACTTCAAGCTGCAACGACTTCAAAGTTAGTCCCTGCACTACTTTGGTCCGACTTTGATGCGTTTTGAGCTCTATAGACCTCAAGATCACACAGGCATGGCTTCAAGTCCAGTCACAATTGTGGCAAAAAATTGTGACAAAACCACGCGACTTTTAGATCACACAAGTGTGAAAGGGGCCCTAATTGTTTTTGGAAACAGCTGGTTGGATTTTGTTTTGTTTTAGGCTGCATTCACATGTCAGTGTATGGATCGCGGCGCGATTCCGCCAGCGATCCGGAGATCATTGCAAATCGCGGGATGCCTGTGCGTGGCCCGTGATTTGCAATAGCACCCCAAACGCTGAGTGATGTTGCCGCGATTTCCGCCTGCCGAATCGCGATAACATCGCGCAAAAGAAATCGCGGGACGCATTACGCCCAAAAAAGTACAAGAGCTTCTTTGGAGCGTATTGCGTCCCGCGATTTTTTTTGCGTGATGTTACCGCGATTCGGCAGGCGGAAATCGCGGCAACATCGCTCAGCGTTTGGGGGGCTATTGCAAATCAACGGGCAACGCACAGTCGTCCCGCAATTTGCAATGATCTCCGGATCGCGGGCGGAAACGCGGCGATTCTGCCCGCGATCCATACACTGACATGTGAATGCAACCTAAGGCTACGTTCACATCTTGGTGTTGCTATTACAGGCGTTTTTATGGGCGTTTTTTGTGCAGTGTTTTTAGATTGAATAGAAAAACGCCCCAAAACGCCTACATGTGAACGGAGCCGTAGGGCCAGTTAACATCACATGCAGTCCAGTGCGTTTTTTTTCCGCATCAGAATCGCATGGATAGTAGGTTATATGGTTCTCAAAGGCATTGTTCACACCGGTGCAGTCAGTTCCAGAGAAAAACGTAGAACGTGCTGCATTTTTTCTTCAATGAATGTACTGGAATGTGATAAAACACTTTAAAAATGCATCGAAATGCACCTAACTGCGCTAAAAACGCACTTGAACACACATGTCCTTATTTAGGGTGAAGTAAAGAATAGGGGGGAGGGGTGCATTTGGAACGCATCAAAACGCACTGGAACGCATTGAGAACACATGTGCAGTAAAGCATCCAGACTGTGTTTGTATGGTGGTGTGAACTGGCCCTAAGTCTTTTAGCATTCTAATTCCCACTGTCCCACTCACTTCCTATCCTCCAGTGTCTCTGGGAACAGGGAAATAAGGAGAAATCTCCCCAGCAGACAGCAGACAATGAATACTAAAGGTTTGGCTGGACTTTATAGAATGGCACTACTGTATAAAATACATGAATCTGACTACTGCACCATTGTTTCCACATGTTGAGTGGAACTTACAGCTTTATTGTTTATGATGATAGGTTAGTAACATAGTTTAGTCACACCAGAGTCTCCCGCGGAGCACAGCGCCCCTACAGGCGCCACATATATCTGACCCGCCGTCACCGGCGGCTAAAATCCGGGCCCTCAGCCTCGTTGTGGAGACGTGACGTCAGACCTATTTAAACCAGACACGTTCTTTGTCCGCGGTCATTTTGTTGCGCAGCGGTTCGTGAGAAGTGAGCTGAGAGGTAAGTTGGCGGAATTTTAGGCCGCATGCGCAGTTAGTCAGCGGCTATAACGGCTGTTGTACGGGGAAGGGCACGCAGCGGCGGCCGCCGCCATTTCAGGGCACGCTGTGTTTTATTTCGTTATGGCGGAAATCAGTCATGCCGGGCCGCGGGGAGTGGCGCGAAGGGGTGGATTGTACTTGTAGGCCCTATGTGACCCGGTTATTGCAGGGATGTATAATCATGGGGGTCATAGTACGGAGTGGAGTAGCGGAGCTCCCACACGCTGTGTGTGAGGAGAAGAGGGCCGGCCGCGTGCTTCTTCCTCCGCCGCCATTTTGTGTGAGGCTGGGAGGTTTCCTGTGCGGACACAATGGCCGCTGCCTGTGTGTGGGTGAGGGGCATACCACACACCGCTGGGGGGGGGGGGGTTACTCACTAACTTTGGCATTACCTTCCTGATATTAGTAGCGGGTCCTCGTACTTAGCGTGTGATGTATATTGAGGTCAGTGAAGGCGCCTTCTGGGGTTCTATACAGATCTGGTTCCCACAGGCCTAGATTTGATCTATGAATGGGGAGCTGTGCCAATCACCAGGCCTCAGCGCTCATTCACTGTCTTCCGTTCTATGTAATATTGGGGCGGGTAATATTTTGTTGCACAGGTTACTTTTTAAACGTTTATTAAAGTTTTCATAATATTTCCCTGAGGCTCCATTCACACCTAAGGCCCTGTTCACACCTGAGTGTATTTCAGCTCATAAAACGCTTATCTCCGAAGTCTCAAAATCCCATTAATTTCAATGGCCTCTGTTCGCATGTGAGAGATTTGTTGCCTGAAGCTCAAGGTACGTTTTTTTGGCAGATTACCAGCGTTTTTGTTAGATGTCAATGCCTGCCTCCAAACGCCTGTAAAAAAAAGCCCAGAAAACGATACGCTCACGTGTGAATGGGGCCTGAGCATAAATATTTCAGGTGTTTAGATGCAAGCATTGACCTTTAACGCTTGTAATCTGCTAAAGAATCTCATGTACTTTTTTGTGCTTCAGGCATTTTACTTTAGGTGACAAAACACTCATGTGAACAGGGGCCATTGAAACAAATGGGAATTTGGTTTTTTGGGCATTTTGAGACTTCAGAGATGAGTTTTCCAGCACGCAGGTGTGAACAGGGCCTCAATCCATGTATACATCATTGTGGTTTTGTCACACAGGGCCAGTTCCTTAAGGCTAAGTTCACATGTAGGCGTTTTGGGGAGTTTTTGTGCTCTAAGATCAGCTCAAATGCTCAACAAGACAAATCCTATTCGTTTCAATGGCCCCTGTTCACATCTGAGTGTTTTGACGTTTTAAGCAAAACGCCAAAAAAAGTACATGAGCTTCTTTTTGGGCAGACTACAGGCGTTTATTTTTTTCCCATTGGTCACTTGTCAATCTAAAAATGCCTGCACAAAAACGCCTGTAAAACTCCTGTAAATAGCAACGCCAAGATGTGAACGTAGCCTTACTTAAATTAGGTGACCCCCCCCCCCCATGTGCGCCATTGTCACCTGAAATAATGCCTCTTGATTGTCGTATCACATGGAGCTTGGAGTGTCGTTAAGGGATAATGCCACAAAAACGCATGTTGTGCAGCAATCTCCACGTAATTCGGAATCCTGGCCATTCTGCCTGCTATTCTGAGGCCCCAGTCACAGCCGCGTGTTCTGAAAGCATGAAAAATGCACACCACACTTGTGTAGAAAACCCGTATTTTGTCACGTAATAAAAACCCACATACTGGAACGCGGCAGAATGCTCCATGAGCTACTTTGGGGTGCTTAGGGATGCTCATTCAAACGAATGGCCCTATGGTGTTGTGTGAAAAACCTGATACCTTGACACGTTGGTGTGAATGAGGCCTCAGTTGATAGTAAGGCTTCTTGTGCACTGTACTCCTAGGGGTGTCGGACAAGGTTTTTTTTTATTATTAAAATATGCCTCGTCAATTGTTTATAAGCTGTAGTAATTGGATTTGGGAGTGGGGAATAGAAGAGGGCAGAGAAATGCTGCTAAACACCAATGCGTCCAAACACAAATTAACGCCAAAATGCTTCTAAAGGTGTTTACAGCTGCTTTTTCCTGGCATTGGTACTTGCTTTTTAAAGCGCCCTGTGTGCATGAGGCCTAAAGGTTAACATGACTATTCTTAAGGGTTTCCTCCTTCCTACTATGTATAAAAAGACCTGGGTACTTATTCTTAGTCTGGTCATGTAATCAGCAACTCTGGTTCCCTTGTGACAGGAGAGGAGGGGGTGCTGACAGCAGCATGGTCATGGGAGGCTGTGGGGGGTGTCTGTTTCTGGAATTTGTAGCCAATGGCTCCTGTAGCAGCCTCCATATTCAGTGAGGTAGAGAGGCCTGTCTCTGGATCAAGAGAGGGGGGGGGGGGCTTATGACGAGGGTTTTTGCCTTAATGTAGAGAAGGGATTCAGGTAAAACCTTTACAACCACTCTGACTCAATACACCGTGTTGGGAATCTGTTGACCTGCAAGGACATGCATTGCACTGTGTATTACAGCAGAGGTCCTGCATTTGTACAGAGCATAGGACAATTTTTGTGCCATAAATTCGTGCATCTGGTGTGAATGAGCCCTAATCTTTAGCCGAATGCTGGGTCTGAGACATTTTTTTTCCTGACCTAAGGAGCCAGCTTTAATGTTATCGAGTTATTGGGCACAAAGGTCTGCTGCAACACACTCGTGCACGGAGTTAGAATGCACCCCAACATGGGAAGAATCCCTTTTTTTTACTAGAATGTACATTGTGTGCTGTAGCCTAGTTTTATGTGCATTGTAGTGCTATTCAGAATGAATGGCAATGCTGTATACACTGCCAGGAAAGTACATTTAGGTTTAGCGTTTTAAAATCTAGTTGGCAAACGTAAATTGTGCTGGATGTTTAAAGGTTAATTTTTTCACAAAAATATGACAGGTTAACGAACACTCAACACCCTCACCACCCCTTGGGTGCAAGTATTCTACATAATCCACATCAGCTGGAATAACTTGCCAATTGAAAAGTCCCTAAACAGAGTTGTAGGCTGTAAAGGTGCACATGGCTCACAAATGAGAAGTGCTCTTTGGTCAGAGGTGGCTATATGACCACGCTGACCAATGAGGATCGGCAATGTGTAGGAATAGAAGGGGAGGATCATATATGTGCCACATATTGGCGTGTCAGTCACTTTGTCGTGAAAAGGGGGAATTTCTTAATTGAGTTGTATAACTTTATTGCTCCAATTTCAGATCAAATGACAATGTTGGAAGCAGACCGCCCTGGGAAACTGTTCATTGGTGGCTTGAACACAGAGACTACAGAGAAGGCTTTGGAAGGAGTATTTGGCAAATATGGCCGTATAGTAGAAGGTGAGAATCTCATGTTGCAGTGTTAAATACAAGCTATGATGAACATATGGCATTGATCAGGTTGAGCTGATAGAGCCTATTTGTCCTCTAAGAAGTTCTGAGCTTTTTTTAACACTACGTGCGGTGTACTTTGCTAGTACTGCTGGTTACTGAAATAGAACTATTTTAATTGCATGGTTTTCTCTTTGCAGTACTTTTAATGAAAGACCGTGAGACAAACAAATCCAGAGGGTTTGCCTTTGTCACATTTGAGAGCCCTGCAGATGCTAAGGACGCTGCAAGAGAATTAAATGGAAAGGTGAGATTCGTGTTGCTTAAAATTTGAAAGAATAAACTTTTGCATTAAGTGCTGGAAAGGAATGACACAGAAGGGTACCGTAAGATTTGCGCATAAAATCGGCGCAACACGGTGGATATTTGAATTAAAGTACAAAAATTGAATATTGAGTGTTAGATGAAATCAAGTGGCTTGCTAGCACTATAAATGCTTCCACAGCACATCTAAGACTAATAGTAAAGAGAAGTGCAGCACCACTTAAAATATATGAATGTTAAATGTGCAAATAAAGTGAGTGCCATACATAGATATACACAATCACAATTCATATGAATATAAATCGTGCATAAAAATATTGTTCCTTAAAATCTCACAAGATGAATATATAAAACCCCAATTAGAATATTCATGTTTATGCAAAAATTCCAAAACCTCAAATATATAATATTAAATGTATGAAAGTCCAGTGCAAAAATGTCAAGATGTGGACTACAAAAGCCAGAAAGTGCTGGTGCTTGAGAGTGAATCTTCAGACTTAAAATATCTTCCACCACATACAATTGGCACCTCACGTTCTTACCCGTGTCGTCAGTGGGTCAGAACAAGCTGTTCCCAGAAAGGGATATAATCGTGTGGATGATAATCAGCCAGTATCTTGTGAAATGCGATCCTCCACACTCAGTCCTTAGCGATTTCTCCAATGGGAGACAAAAATGGGGACAAATCTAGTGCTCTGTGTATAGCTTTATTAGGGCAAAAATACAATAGATATCCTACTCACATTTTCAGGCACAATCAGCTGCGTAGGCTTGATAACACAATCCTCTCAATAGTGAGATGTAGAGCGAGGAGACATCCGGAGCCTATCAGAAGGCACCATAGCTCCGTGGACTAAAGTGCTATAGCTTTTTTTTGTAAGCTGTCTTGTAAATTCTGCCAAGCTGTACTGAACAACCAGGAAAACTAGAATTCTTTGTTTTTCTGTTTAATGTAGTGGTCTGCTTGAGATTGCCATAAGGTATATACTGTACAATATTACAGGCTTGCTTTTAGCTGACTATAACCATGTTCTATCTCTTTAGGCACTAGATGGAAAGCCAATCAAGGTGGAGCAAGCCACAAAGCCATCCTTTGGAGCGGGCAGTAGGCGTGGGCCACCACCTCCGCCAAGAAGTCGTGGCCCTCCTAGAGGTCTTAGAGGGTCCAGAGGAGGTGATTATGGTATTGCTTGTAACTTTGGGTTACAGTTTATTTCTATTTAAATATATATACATTATATACCGTATTTACTTGAGTATAAGATGACCCAAATAGAAGCCGAGGCCCCTTATTTTACCACAAAAATTGAAAAATGATTGACTCAAGTATAAGCCTAGGGTGGGAAATGCAGCAGCTACTGCACCACCACGAGACCCAAAACGGGCTGTGGGCATGGTACAGGAGAATGCAGGGCTGTGGGCATGGCATAATGGCAGGTAGTGCAGCTGTGGAGGAGTCTCACTTGCCTGTTCCTGAGGTGCGTTGGATTTAAAAATGGCGCTAACACGCCGCATGCGCTCCCGCTCGGGGAAAGCTCGTATACGTTCGGCTATTCCCGAGAATAGCTGAATGTGCATGGTCTTTCCCGAGCGGCAGCGCATGCACGGTGACATGTTGGCAGCGCCATTTTTAGATCTAAGGCACCTCAGAAGCATGTTGGGCCGGCCGGGGACTTTTTTTTTTTTTTTTCTCGTATAAGCCGAGGGGGGTTTTTTCAGCACAAGAAAATGTGCTGAAAAAAAAACTGCTTATACTTGGGTATATACAGTACATGCGTGTGTTTTTTTTTTTTTTTTTTTTTTTTTTTTTTTTTTTATAGACCTAGTTTATTGGAGGCACTCCCCATATGAAAGCCTGGCTTTTTTGCTCATGCCTGACCTGTAATTTCAAGTTGATGCGAAGCACCACACAGAAGTATATTAAATAATGGCATCCTATGTCTCCCAGTCCTTAGTGCTAATTCATAGCGCTTTTGCCATCATTCACCTAAAACACTTATTACTAGGAACAGGTGACTCTTGGCACCTATGTAGTAATTGTTTCACTTTGTATCTTCACAAACACTAGGTTCTTCAAGAGGTGGGATGCCACTGAAAAGAGGGCCTCCACCTCGCAGCGGTGGCCCTCCACCTAAAAGATCTGCCCCTTCTGGCCCTATCCGCAGCAGTGGCATGAGTGGACGAGGTATTTATAATTGTTTTTTTTTTTAAAGTTTAAAAAAAACCCCTCCCCCACCCCATACAACTTGTCAGTATTTGAAGTCTTATAATTTTGCCTCCCAATTTTTTTTTCTGCAGCTCCACTGTCGCGTGAAAGGGACAGCTATGGTGGGCCACCCCGCAGAGATTCACTGCCATCACGCAGGGATGAATACATGTCACCAAGAGATGATGGTTACAGTGCAAAGGATCGCTATGATAGGTAAGACCTATTAAGTAGCTTTTTTTACACAAGTCTTTACACCAGCTTTCTGTTTTTCCTCGTTGAAAGCTATACTAGAAGTCAATAATGGTTCTGTTAAGTATAAGCATGTAGCAGTGGCTGCTAATGGCCAGTGTTGTCTTCTATCCAGATACCTATTCAAATCTGTAGAGATGTCTGGATAGTTGCAGCCTGCTCAGTAGGTTTTTTTTTTTCCTGCATTGCACCGGTTTCTTTTAGGGCTCTTTCACACTTGTAGGCCATCAAAGGGACTCTGCTTTTCTGAGCAGGAGTATGACAGCTGTGTCCCGCGCTGTGTGCGGAGACACAGCTGTCAGTTCCCCATGCATCTCCATGGGGGAAATCTGATGGGAACGGACCGTCGGTTCGTTCTCATCCGATCACATTCGCTGGGCGGATGGAAAATGGGGTTTCCATCCGTCCAGATTTGACAGATCGGGTCGAATGTCAGCAGGCATGTCTCCGCTGACATCCGATGCCCCATAAGAATGCATGGGGGTACCGTTCAGATCTAAAACAATCTTATTATACTAGCCTGCTCTGTGCAATGGTATTGCACAGAGTGGCTCCAAACCTTTCCATGCCTCCCCCGTTGGTGCTCTAGGATCCTGTGTGCGGCACCATTGTAAACTGCTATATGGGGGGGGGCAGTGCACATGCGGGCTAGCTCCTAAGCTGGGCTGTTTGCTTCCATAGACACTCAGTGCATTATCAGCGGGCGGCAGGTGCCAATTGCTCCTGCCACTGCCTGTGTCCTGTGAGGAGAGACATGCCACTGCACAGGTACAGCACTGGATCAAGATAGGACTAGTGAAGTATGAGGTGGGAGGCCAAACAAATGACTTTGCAGGCATGGAATGCATTAGTGTAAATGTCTGCGCTTGGCACAGCTTTAAAGTATAGGTTTAAAAAAAAAAAACCTGGTATACTCCTGAAGTTGGTTTTGCACAGGGCAGTCAGGGTCCTCGGGTCCCTTGTTGCTGCTCCTAGCACCTCCCTCCTGTTGAATGCTCCCGCAGCTTGCTATGGAGCCATCTGAGCCAAGCTGCAGCTCCGTGTCCATTCAGACACGGAGCTGCAGCTTGGCCCTGCCCCCTCTTCCCTGATTGGCTGACGGCTGCAGGAGCCAATGGCACCACAGCTGTGTCTCAGCCAATCAGTAGGACGAGTCCTGGACAGAGGTGGGGCGCAGGTAAGCATTAGGAGGTGCTGGGGAGGCTGCTATACACAGGCCTTTTTATTAATGCAAAGAATGCATTAAGTTAAACCTTCTGACTTTACAACTCCTTTAAAGTCTCACCTTTGAGTTTGTTTATGGAGTGAGGAAGGCATAGATCCTGTTAAGTTTACCTGCTGTTACACCCAATGGAGAGGGGTTTATTTATCTTCTCAGTACTTTCCTTGTAATGTTCTAAAGTCAAAACAATTTTTATCTGAGTTCCCGCATTAAGGTGCAAAATGTTTAGGTAGCTGTATTCAGCCCCCCCCCCCCCCTTGTACTTAAGGAAATGGCAGAAGCTCAGTGATGAACTCTTGATACTTAGTCTTCCTATTTTAAACAAAACACAGTAAAACAGAAAGCAGTACCTAAGCATCTCTTGTCTTTTTTCAGTTATTCAAGAGACTATGGCAGCTCCAGAGATTCAAGAGATTATGCACCGCCTCCACGAGATTATGCTTATCGGGATTATGGTCACTCAAGTTCCCGTGATGATTATGGATCAAGAGGTTATAGGTATGTTTTTAATGACTGTATTAGGTTTAGTCCATAGCCTCTTTCAGTAAACTAGTTTAGATTACTTGTTGAATGTAAGACTAAACTTGCTGTCTTGTGTTCAGTGATCGTGATGGCTATGGGGGACGCGATAGAGATTACTCAGATCATCCAAGTGGCGGTTCTTACAGAGACTCTTATGAGCCCTATGGTAAGATGTTATCTTTTTTTTTATTTAGGGTTTTATTTTACAGGATACATGTTTGCCCCTCCTGAAGATTAAAAAAAATCCATTACACAGAAAATACTAATAGTATACTATTGTGGCAAAGTCTAGTTTTGTTCGCCCATACATGGGAGTTATGTTAAGTTGCACTACAGCAAGATTCATAACAAATCAACAGCAACTTTAGTATCCTCTGTTCAGGAGCTCCCCCAAAAAAAACATGCCAGTGACTCAAATGAAACTCCCTGGATATCATGTGGCAGAATCTCCACTACAAACTAAGCTACTATTCTGGAGTTCTTATTCAAACGAGAGCCTTTTTAGGTGTGCCTCATTCATAATATTATTTTTATCAACCAACTAGATTGTTTTACATGCAAACCTTTCCACTAGATTCCCTAATATACAGCTGCAAATATCAAATTGAAATGTAATATGTAACTCATAGTATTGCCCTATTGCCTGACCATTGACCCTGCAGGTAACTCACGTAGTGCCCCACCTACAAGAGGGCCCCCTCCATCATATGGTGGAAGCAGTCGCTATGATGATTATGGCAGCTCTCGAGATGGCTACGGAGGCAGAGACAGTTACTCAAGCAGCAGAAATGATATGTACTCAAGTGGACGTGACAGAGTTGGCCGTCAAGATCGTGGCCTGCCCCCTCCAATGGATAGAGGCTATCCACCTCCACGTGATTCATACAGCAGCTCAAGTCGGGGTGCTCCCCGTGGTGGCGGCAGAGGCGGAAGCAGATCTGATAGAGGAGGTGGCAGAAGCAGATACTAAAAGCAAAAAATCATTAAACATGGACCAAAGACATTCTGTAACAAGTAAAAGTGGCGTTTGCTCTGCATTTACCACCAGCGGACTACCAAGAGGAGTTTGTTTTTGTTTTTATTTATCTTATACTTTTTTTTACCTGTAAAAGTTTTCTCCTCCAAGTTTGATCATTTGAGGAAGTTAAAATGCTTAATCTTCAGATTTTGTTAGCTTTTCTCTGAAATGTACAATGTGTAGTATAAGTTGTGTATTAGTGTTGTAACTTTTTTCTAAAGTAAAGTCTCACTAAAAACAAATTTCATCTTATTTTATAATTCTCCCAAACGTCAATATTAAATGGATGCTACAAAAAGGAGTAGCTCGACTTCTATTTAACTTGTGAGTGTACCCATGAGACACAACAATCCCGAGTCTCCAAAACAAAATATATATCAAATGTTTATGTAACGGATCGTATGGTTTAAAATGCGCTAATCCTGGATGTGTACTCAACTAGCCTGCAGTTGTTGTCAAACAAGGATCCACACACCCAAGTTATGAATTAAAAACCTGATAACTGCTGTTGACCAAAGTAGTCCATCTTTCAAAGAAAACTAGCAAACCATATGTGCTGTTACTGTTTCAATGTATTTGCAAATCTGTAGTGTCACTTTTAAAGGAAAGAGTCTAAAGGCTAACGAAGAACCAAATGATGTCTCTGCCCAAAGACCATGGCAACCTAAAACAAGTGAATCAATCTACTGTAAACCACCAAAATCCAGTGAAACTGCAATAAGGGTAAGCAAAGTCAACTAGTATATTGTTTATTTTTTCAGTCTAAGTCAAAATTGCACTGCATATTCTCAGTGCACAATTCTATAAGTTTTGGAACGCAATGAAACCTGGAAAGGCACTGCTGGATAACTAGTTCAAAATATTATACTTGGATATAAAACAAACACTTAAACCAGTTGTATGGAAACGATGGATACCTTGCACTTGGCAGTAGAGATGTTTCACATTAAAGGCAATCTGTCCCCAAGACAAGCATTTGGACACGCAGGAGTTCCCTATATAAACTTAAAGGGTTTCAGTCAGTCAAGTCTTTTCAATGTGTCTGGATTAATGCACTGTAATACCAAATTCAGTCTGGGTGTGTCCACTTTGAATCTGTAACATGCAGGAACAAAGCACTGTTGAGCTCAAAGCTCTGCAGCTTTCTGCTATAGTCAGAGACTTGTAGAAGGTGCCTAAATTGCTGCATACGCAGGAATGGCAACACAAATTTACAAAGGAAATGCAGTTCAGTCTGATGTACAATACTAAGAATTTCACACGTGACAGATTCACTTTAATTGAGTGAAATTCTCTCTGGCTGACAATGTCGTCTCTAGCCTCCGGAAGTTCAAACAAGCCAAAGCACACTTTATAGATGGTTAACGTTCAACAGAAGCAGCCTATTGCCACATGCACACTTGCAATGACACATACCAACCCTCAAAAAAGTAAAAAAAAAAAAAAAAAAAAACTGGAGACCTACAAACTAACTAAACTAACCATGGCAGGCAGTGCACAGTGGAAACATGCCAAGTCATCCCAATGTTCCTTTCCAAACAAATGCCTCTGGATGCTGTAAAAATTCACCGGGCGGGGAGATTGGGTGGGGGGTATTTTTGTTTGAACATTTCCTCATGTGAGTTGTTTTGTTACAGGTTGAAGTTTTCCTGCTTGTTTCAGTATTGAGCTGCAGGGTTATGTTCTCCTTTCTGAGCAAATTCTGAAAAGAGATTCTACTCAAAAGATCGGGTAAGTTTGGGCATTACATAGAACTTTATGCTTGTCCTTTTAGAATTTTATAAGCAATTTTTAGTGGGTTTGAGATCTCCTATAATGCAACACCACTTTGGTTTTTTTGCACATTGGTTTGTATGCCCATTAGTCAGTTTAGATTTGGTGGCTTCCAGCTATACTAGTGATCATTCAATTTGCACTGGCAGTTGCCTAAACATCAGCTGAGGCAGATACTGTCCTATGGCAAAGGAACTGGTCGGGCTTAAACCAATTTAAATGGTATAACTGACAGGTTTACTTCCAGCAGACCAGTGTGTAAGTCAGAAGAGCTGAGGGCGGAAATGTCAGCCTCCATTGAAGTCTCATAACCTGACCCTCGGTTCCCCCCTTTTCTTTTTTTTTTGGTCCATAAATAGGCCATTACTGAGGCAATGCTTCACCATTATAACTACTTTAGTGGGGTTTTTCATAATTTTTATTAAATTTTCATGTACAAAGGATAAGAGAAATGTCCATAGTCAAATACAAAAATGCTAAATAAGACAGTCAGAAACTTCAAGTATATTTTGCTATCGGACATCAAATAAAACCAGTGTTTTAGAAACCTAGACAATGAGAGGGAACATGTATAAACCAAACTTGGAGTCTTGATCCCCAGACACACAATTGTGCCCTATGATATCAGGTGTCAATAATCCATGTCTAGGTTCCTAGTTTTGAGTCTCCATTCACACTTGTGCAACTTTGGACATCAAAGTTGCATGACAAGTTTATCATGTTACAACGGTAAAAATGATCATTCATAAATGTGCAACTTCAAAGTAGTTCATGCATAACTTTCATGTGACTTGAGGGCCCTTGACTTCAGTGTTCACCCTCAAAAGTTGCATTAGTCATACCTGAATACAATGCAACAGTTGTCTTATCACTGGCCAAAGTCATATCCAAGTTGCACTTCAAAGTCAGCACAACTTTGGAGTCGTACAAGTGTGAATGGAGCCTCAAGCATACAGGTTAGCCCATGTGACCATTCTTCGAGTACCTTTCCTTATTTACCTGTGCTAGAGGCCCACATCAACTCGCATTGGCAATGCATATGAACTGTGGCACTAGGGTTTGCAACAAAGCTTGATGCCTGACTAGATTTAGATTTCCAGTTCCTATCTATCATTACTCTAGCTGGCAATAATATATGCGTTTAATTTTGTACGTCCTTGGTAGTGGAAAAACTCTTGTACCAGAAGCCTTTTATTCCTTTACAAGCCTGTAATATATGATGCAATGTACCCTTGTCACCACACATTCTCCAACATTCCTGTCAAACATGGGGAGCAACTTTGGCAATACGGGAAAGTGTAAAGCACCATCATAATAGGATTTTTTGGAAGATTTCCCATAGAGAAGTACTTTTCTAAAATAAACATTACCTGAGGCCTACTGCTGGCCTTTGATCAAAGGCTATTTGCCTAGCTGTTAAGCCGACCACCCCCCCCCCCCCCCCCAACCCTAGCAAAGCCATATCGTTGTCTGTTGCAGAACACTCTAGTTCAGCAAGGCATATTTAGCCTTTGCCTGATTTTTGTTAATCTTTAGGACCCTAAAAAAAAAAAAATTTCATATCGCACAAGTGCTACTCTAGCTTTCATTATATCAGGGGTTAGAAGTTGAATATGTGATGCAGAAATAAAACACGGGCAGGTATCCTTGTATAACAGATTTCCATATTATTCAATTGACTGTCAAGTATACATCTTCCCCCAAAAAAATGGTAGTAAATAGCAGCCGCCTCTTTTGGGGAAGAATTCTCGTAAGTCTTTATTTTCCAGGACTGTATGTAGAATATGCCTGCAATTTGTAAAAATTTTTTTTTTTTGTCTTTCAGATGGTTGCCATGCATTTGTGAATGATTTATCTTGTATCAAGATCACATGAGCAGATTTTTATCTAGGTGTACTTTGAGTAGATTTTTATCTAGGTGTAGGGATTCTTGGTAAGGGTTTCCCTATCTGTAGTTAGTAAATTGTGTTGTGAAGAATTCAAAGACCATAATGCAACAATTACTGCCACATTCCCAAAGGCACATTTTAATCAGATTAGTCTTGGTTTGCTGAGTGACGTCATTGCGGCTCTGGCCGCTCGGCGCTGGAGCCGCCGAACCCGGGAGAGATGCTGAGGGAACAGGTCTGCTCCCTCAGCGATTGAGATCGTATAGGGGCTTCATTCTAAGGTAAGTATTTCATGATGTGCTAGTATGTGATGCATTATTGTCCAGCAGGGTTTTGTTTTTTTAACTGGTGCCTTTAAGGCTCCAGTAACAAGTGATGTCATGACATCACTTCCGGGTTACTATGTCGGAGACCTGATCAAAACCGATTTGTTCAGGTCTTCAACCAACCTGTGTACATGCCGCCTGGTGGCTTGGGCCTCCAGTGGAATGGAAGAACAGCAGAGCTGAGCGTCCACTCTGGAAATAAAACTGTACCTGGGCGATGTTTGTAGCTGCAGGCATCACTCAAGTACAACCACTTAAAGCGGGATCGGCAAGTTTGTGGCTGATACCGGTACTTCAAAAAAAGTTTAAATCAGTCGATGCTAGCCTAGATGCGTAAGCAGTGCTTTAGTGGAGTCCAGGGAAGATGTCAAGTCTAGGTTCCTCAAAACCCTTATTGCCCTCTTAAAATTTTGTTTGCTGTAATTTTACTCTAACGCAGGGGTAATGAATTAAAATTCATGAAGGTCCAGTAGGTAAAATTTTCTTCAACCATGGTCCGAATCATATGTTTGGCTCTAAACGGCACCTCTGCACAATGTGCAAACATGGCGCGTCTTTACGAGTGCCACATCACATGGTGCCACAGTACCATGCAGCTTGGTACAGCGCAAATGAAAAGATCAGGTCAGGGACTTATTTTAATGGGCTGCCTACACGCGTTGCGCAATAATGTGAACTTGGTCTCAGATCCTTCGCATCACTATCCTTTTTATTACATCAGTGTTCTCAGTCCCCCCTGCACATCATCAGCCCTTCACATTTTTGTCTGCGGCCCCCCTTTATATCACCCCCTACTTTAAATTGCAATTCCAAGCCCCTTTCATATCACATTCCTGTTCTCGCTCCATTTATAGTACCCCTCCTTCACATTCTTGTCCTCATCCTCTTTATAGCACCCTTCTTCACATAACTGTCCTCCCCCCTTCACATAACTGTCCTCACCCCCTTTATAGCACCCTTCTTCACATAACTGTCCTCCCCCATTTTATTGCACCCCTCCTTCACACTGCAGTCCCCAGCCCCCATTAACATTCCTGTCACCCCCGACATTCCTGTGCTCATCCCCTTTTTAACCCCCCTTTCACAATGCAGTCTCCAGCCCCCCTTCACATTCTAATCCTCACCCCCTCTGTAGAACCCCATCCCCCTTATATCACTCCTTTACATTTCTGCCCTGCCTCTTTGATATCACCCCTCTTTCCCCCTTTACATTAGCAGTGCCCTCTTCCCTGCCCTACCTTAAACAGGGCAGCGTGGCTGACATGGAAGTGCAGCAAAGGGATGGACGGAGGGCGGGACCTGCCCCAGGTAACTGATTGGTTGCTGGAACTGCCCTGTATTCTATCAACCAATCAGCTAACTGTACCAGCCCCTGTCCTCCGAATCACTGCGCTGCTCCTCCGATGTCAGCTCTGTAAAGACAGAGCTGCGGTGACGGCAGAGGGAAAATAAACAGATCCTATATGGTGCGACCGCTGCGGGGGCCGGACGGTACATTGAAGTATCTTGGTGTCCAAAGATTTTTTCACTCCTTGACATGTTTATCTTACAGGCTTGCAAAGGTTATATGTTGGTAAGTGGTAATGTTAAAATGGCCCCATATGATTGCTTGTAAGCTGTCTGCAATGAGTTGAAGATCCAGCAGAAAAGTGGACTTGTCAGGGGAATGTGAACATGGATATTTTTGCAATGTACTTCAATAAAAAAACTTTAAAATGATTATGCTCTTCTTCCTTTTTTCCGTTTTGCTGAAGTTATAAAATGGTAAACTTACAGTCCTTACTACATTGTATGTGATATAACCTAGAGCCTAATGTGTATGGGATTGTTAGATCTTCCAAAAAGTCAGAACCTCATCTGGGCATGCATGAATACAATAAAATGGTGTGCAGCTCTTCCTGTGATTAGTCAAGAGTCCCCAATATGTAAATATGCGACTAGACTTCAAAAAAATCTTCAATGATTCCAGCAATGTATGTGATAGATCTAACCACTCACCAGAAACTGGAGAAATTTCAGCATGAAATAAACACCCAATGTGTTTGTAAAAGATTTGTCACACTCATGCACCTCCACCAATCTCGGCACTCACCAGGTGAATAATGCACCTTAGAATAATACTCTGGAGTGAAGAGGTATCCTGTCCTGGTATGCTGGTTGAAACATGGGCTTCAGTAGTCAGGCACTGCAAAAGAAGCTCATCCATGGGAGTCCACAT
The DNA here is from genome assembly GCF_965119305.1 of Pelophylax lessonae. Classification (NCBI taxonomy): domain Eukaryota; kingdom Metazoa; phylum Chordata; class Amphibia; order Anura; family Ranidae; genus Pelophylax; species Pelophylax lessonae. The sequence continues at coordinate 124,796,544 of NC_138774.1, read as the reverse complement.
GATCATAAAGTGTAGCAATTTATTACAACTTAAAATGTGCTACAAAAGCCACAGCACAAAAACAATGTCCTAAAACTTACATAATCAGTTACGGCTCCTACCACCACATTTTTTGTGCTAGCATCCTAAGGTCTCTCCCTTTTTATGGAGAAATATCTTGGCTTAAAGCGACCATGTCCTTTTTCATAAAAAAGGAGGAAAAGTTACTACTTCATGCCCCTATATAAAAAATTTTTTCATGGAATTTCTTACTGTGTGCTTCTCTCCTTAGATGTTCTGGAGCTCACAGAAGTCATTCTAATAGGCCATACACTAAGATTTTCTGAAGACTTTATCCTTTAGACTTACCAAAACCATATAATGAGGTCAAACCTAAACACTTTCAATTTGTATGCAATCTGGCAGGCCCTTGCACTACAAAGAAAAGGTAAATCTGAAGGAAATCTAACAACAAAAGTTGGGTAGTGTGTATCCAGCTTAAGTCCCAGCACCAACTCCATGCCCCCCCCTTATTCTGTTTGGTTTTTTGCACATCATGTGGTTGCATGTATGGCTGTATGCATGCTGCATGGATATATTCCTTCATACAGTGGAACCATGAAGGATGGATTTAATGAATAACAAAAGTAATTTGTACTTGTGAAAAATCATCTGCTTAAATCTATATGCCAAAATCCACAACAGTTGTAGTCAGTGGCTAACTTGTTTCAAGGTATCGTTCTTAAGAACCTTTGGGTGTCTGTGTTGACAAGGAACTTCTCCGTTTAGTGCTGCTGTATATAGCTTTCTTGTGCCTGACTGAAAATTTCCTTGTCAACACATCTAAACAAGGTTCTGAAGAAGAGGGAAACCATGAAACGCAATAGCCGATGACTACAAGGGTTGTGGATTTTTGCGGATGATTTTACGATAATGCTATGACCTAAATAATGAGTAAATCTCTATATTTTAGTCAATAAAAACATGCATTAAGGATAATGCGCTAGGCAGGTCCATGCTTTCAGTTCACTTGTACTCCCCCGGTCTTTGGAAGACAGTGGGGTGTGCATTACATATCAAGATAAGAGTCTGATAACATGTTTAGACTTACTGCACAGTGCAGGAGAGTGAACATTGTGATATACCATGGAGGATGGATCTAGCCATCCCCTAACATGACAGATTGTAACAGCAAAAATTATGGAAATTGAATGAGCCTGAGAGCAGCAGAAGGGTTTTTTTTTTTTTTTAAGTAATTTCTTTTTAATCCAGTTTTCTGTTTCTGAAATAAACATCCCTTGTAATAGAAATAGGGCATGGCAGGTCCTCTTTACAGAGATCTGGAGTTTGTAAGACCCCACATCTCTCTAGGTGAAAAAGCCTTCATCTGGTTCAACTGTGGATATAGGGTTGTAGCTTTTTTTTTTCTCCCGTTACTGGTTGAAGTAGATGGACTTGTCTTTTTTTTCAACCATATATGTAAAAGTTAATCCTAAATCAAGACTGTTTACAGTCTACTTGAGCTGGTCCCTTTTATGCAGCTAATTGGGCTTGCATATTCTCAGCAATACCTGTGTAGGCAGGCCCTTCCTGGAATTTGAACAATTTGTGTGCTGGGCTCTGCTTTTGGTTCTTTCCAGGCTCCGTACTTTTTATTGCATACCTTTTTTAAATAAGACAATACAGGGATCACAAAAAGTACAATGTAACTTCCATCATGAATCATAAGGTTTGGAGGTGGTGGTCTTAATGTTATTGTACAAGTCCTGTAAAAATGGTAATTAAACCGTATTGTAATCCCAAAAGTATAATGTAGGGAGAGCGAACACTGAAGACCCATAACCATAGTACCAGGGGTGAGGGGAAAGTCCTGCTAGGATATATCTATTGGCCCAGCAAGGACCCCCCTCCCCTGCCGTACCACCCTGTACACATAATGAAGAACCATCAAAAATAATTCACTTTCTTGACAGGATATATATCCATGAAGCACTTTTTTCATTTAGTAAAAGGCATCAAATGGCACATACGTGCCCTAAAAAAAAAAGACAGGGGGCGGAAGAAAGAAAAAACGCAGGGGAAGGAGTGGCAGGTGGAAGTAGAGGCCGGAAAGAAGATGGTGAGAATAGAGGGCAGCAAAACGATGCCCTCTATTCAATGTATAGCATTCACTCTAGAGAACTAATGGGCAATGGTGGGCAGGACCAGCTGCTTCCAAACACTGGGAATGCCTGCCCTCATGGCATTAAGATGTTTCTGTAAAGATTTACTGTACTTTTGGCTAGATCCTCCTCCTGGCCAATCAGGGAGTGGGTCCTCTCGCTTCCTGATTGGCCGAAAGGCCAACCCCATGCCACTGGATGTGGGAGGAGACGTGGGGACTGAAGAGAAGCTGCCGTGAGGTAAGTGCACTGGTCTTGTGGGGGGAACTCTGCATTGAAAGGGGGCATGCTGTGGTCACTGTGCATTGATTGGGGGCATGCTGTCGCCACTGCTGTATCTTGGCCTAGGCCAACAAGGCCCAGGCCTAGGGCGGCACTTTGCAGGGGGGCAGCAAAAAAGTTGCACCCTGCACGAATAAAAAACAGCCTCCTCCCGGGTCCTGCGCGAAAAGGGTCTTCGTCAGCTTGCGCTACACTTTTAATATAGTGCCAGTCTTATGGAGTGAATTGGGCCAGAGGGCAGAGTCCAGGAGGCAAATCAGTCTGGCAACCCCATAAAGCGGTCAGTGATGAGCCTGCACAGATGGGCACTGATGAGGCTGAACGTATGGGAACTGATGAGGCTATGCTGATGGGCACTGATAGACTTGTGGTCTGTGGTTCACAGATGACAGGGCGGGTTGTAAACAGTAAAGGGTGTGGCCTTTACAGGAAGGGGTGGTTCATATGTAAATTAGGGGGTGCATAAGTTTAGTCAGGCCTAGGGAAGCACAAAACCTAAATACACCACTGGCTGTCGCACTGTGCATTGATTGGGGGCACGCTGTGGTCACTGTGCATTGATGGGGGCACGCTGGTCACTCTGCATTGACGTCCCCCCTCAGCGGGCCACAGAAAATTTATCAAACGTTGACCGGTCCGCGTCGATAAAAAGGTTGGGGAGCACTGATATAGAGCCTGCAAGTACTAGATAAGAGGAATACCTATGGTGTCTCAATGGGCTGGGTACATATGGAGGATTTTTAACAGGATATAAGACAATACTGACCTCTGTCTTCTTTTAGGCCATTGTGTGCAAGCATGTCCAATGTGTAGATCTAGAATGTCTCCCTGTGGCAGATGTTTGAAACGCCAGATATATCCTGGATATACTGTAGATTTGATCAGCCAAACATTTAACCCTAAAGAAGATTTCTGATGAGATTTCAGGGACACTGCTTGTGGCTGCCACCTTTTATAAGACAGTGCTCTGCAAAAAATTTCCTGGAGTCAAATGATTCTTCCCACATAAATCATGTCACATTAAACAGTAAACAACATGGTTATTGGAACAAGTGTAAAAATCATCAATGGAACAGATATTCACATTGATAACGGAATTTTTGTAAAATCTTACCGTAAAATTCCTTTCTCTGAGTCCTCCGACAGTCGCCGCCACTTCATAATCTTCACTAATGGGGTAATTGACCTTTGCTCCGCAGGAGTAGCTAGGCAACAAGATTTGTTAATATCAAAGCTTTTAGCATATCACACCCCTAGGGGGTGGTCCCCTCAGTCAATACCTCCCTGCTTCCAGCATTCTCAACTCAGTTTCAGTAGCATAGCAGTAGAGTACATAAACAAACCCCAAAAGAGGGGCGGGGGCGGCGACTGTCGGAGGACTCAGAGAAAGGAATTTTATGGTAAGATTTTACAAAAATTCCGTTTCCTCTTACGTCCTCCGACAGTCGCCGCCACTTCCTAATCTTCACTAATGGGGACGTCCCAGAGCAGTGTAGACATGAGGGGTGGGAAAAACGCAGCCGCGCCTAAAGCAACGCAGTACCCACATCAGAGAAAGGAACCTTACCAAAGTAAGAGAACCAACTGGGCAACAGGAAAACGTGCCCAACAGGAGCAACAACCCAGGAAAGAACAAGTAACCTAGGGGCAAAACACCCCAACAGCCAAGGACCCAAACAAGGGACCCTAAGGCACTGCCGCACTAAGAACTTTACGGCCAAAGGAAGCATCTGCCGATGCCTGAACATCCACTTTGTAAAATTTTGAGAAGGTGTGAACGGACGACCAAGTCGCCGCCTTACACACCTGGGCCACAGAAGCCTGATGACGATAGGCCCAAGACGTACTCAGAGATCTGGTAGAGTGCGCCTTCACAGGGAAAGGAGGAACCTTCCCCTTCAAAGTCCATTTGGCGATGGTCGCAGCCGACGCCGCCATGCCCTTCCGAGGACCCTCTGGAAGGACAAATAGAGAATCCGACTTGCGAAAGGATTTTGTCGATGACAGGTAAACCCTGATCGCCCGAACAACATCCAAGGAATGCAAGGCCACCTCCTTTGGATGCTTAGGCTTCGCGCAAAGCGAAGGCAAGACAATGTCCTCATTGAGGTGAAATTCCGAGATCCTCTTCGGAAGAAAAGAAGGGTTAGGTCGTAAGACCACCTTATCCAAGTGAATCACCAAGTAGGGAGAGCTGCAGGACAAGGCCGCCAGCTCCGACACCCTGCGAGCCGAAGTGATTGCCACCAAAAAGGCAACCTTCTTGGACAACAGAGACAACGAGATCTCCCTGATCTTCTCAAAGGGAGCATGCTGTAACACGGACAGAACAAGGTTCAAGTCCCATGGAGGTAAAGGGTCCCTCTGAGGAGGGGCCAAGTGTCGCACCCCTTGAACAAAGGTGCTAACCAAAGAATTCGACGCCACAGGACGTTGAAAGAGAACGGCCAGCGCAGAAATCTGACCCTTAATCGTGGCCAACGCCAAACGCTGGTCCACGCCCGTTTGAAGGGAAGCCAACACCCTCAACACCGAATATGAGCGAGGGGAATACCCCCTGGACTCACACCAGGCAAAATACGCTTTCCAAGTACGGTAGTAAATCTTCCCCGAATAGGCTTTTCTAGCCCTGATCAAAGTCGGAATGACCTCAGGGGAGAGACCCCTATCCTTCAGGACCTGGCTTTTAACAGCCAGGCCGTTAAAGCCAGCGACTGTAAAAGCAGGATGGAATATCGGTCCTTGAGACAGGAGATCTTCTCGAAGTGGCAGACGCCACGGAGCGTCGACCGCCAGATTCACGAGGTCTGCGTACCAAGACCGGCGAGGCCAGTCTGACGCCACCAGAATCACCGTGTGTGGTTCCGAGGCCAACCTGCGAAGGAGCCTGGACAGCAGCTGAATCGGTGGAAAGGCATACATCAGGCGATACTGATGCCAGGGCGCCACTAACGCGTCTGAGGCGTCTGGCCGAGGATCGCGCGTCCTTGCCACGAACCTTTCCACCTTGTTGTTTAGACGAGACGCGAACAGGTCCACATCTGGGGAACCCCACTTCGCGACCAACATCTGGAAGACATCCGGGTGAAGGGACCATTCCCCCTGGTCCAGGGCCTGACGACTCAGATAATCCACCCGCCAGTTCTCCACCCCCGGAATGTAAACTGCAGATATCGCCGGGACGTGCGTCTCGGCCCAAGACAGAATGTCGGCTACTTCCCGAGCCGCTCGGGCACTCCTGGTGCCCCCTTGGTGGTTGATGTAGGCCACCGCTGTGGCATTGTCCTTCTGCACCCGAACCGGACGGCCCTGAAGCCGTTCCGACCAATGCAGAAGGCTCGCAATTCCAGAATGTTGATCGGAAGGGAGGATTCCTCCTCCGACCAAGTTCCCTGGGCGGACAGAACGCCCAGAACACCACCCCAGCCCGACAGGCTGGCATCCGTGGTGATCACCGTCCACGACAAAGGACGAAAGGACTTGCCCCCCGACACCGCCGGGGACTGGAGCCACCACAAAAGACCCCTTCGGGTGAGGCGGCTCAACGAAATCCAGAGATTGCGGACGCCCGTCCCACTTGGCCAGGATCTCCGCCTGAAGATCCCGCGTGTGAAACTGGGCGAAGGGAATCGCCTCGAAAGCCGAGACCATCAATCCCAGACACCTCATACATGTCCGGAGAGACGAGCACTGAGTGTCCCTGAGGGACCTGACTTCGTCCTGAAGTGTCCGGAGCTTGTCTTCCGGCAGGAAGACCTTCACTTGAACAGAGTCCAGGATCATCCCCAGGTAGGGAAGACGAACCGACAGACACAGCGTTGATTTTGGAAAATTTATCGTCCAACCGAACTCCTGCAGAGTCTGCATCGTGATGGACAGGTCGTTCACCAGACCCGGACTGGTCGCAGACCGAATCAAGCTATCGTCCAGATACCCCAAGACAGAGATGCCCTGGGCTCTCAATAAAGCCAGGACCGGCGCAAGAACCTTGGTGAAAACCCGCGGAGCCGAAGCGAGACCAAAGGGTAACGCCACGAATTGGTAATGACCCTCCGCAATGGCGAATCGAAGGTACCTCTGGTGACCCTCGAAAATGGGGATGTGAAGGTACGCATCCTTCAAGTCGATGGAGGCCATGAATTCCCCCGGAACCAGGGCAGCCACCACCGAGCGCAGGGATTCCATGCGGAACTTGCGAACCCTCACAAAGCGGTTCAGAGCTTTTAAGTCCAAAATCGGACGTACCTTGCCCTCCTTTCTGGGCACAGTGAACAGATTGGAGTAGAACCCCTGAAATCTGTCCCGATGAGGCACCGGAACCACCACTCCCTGGGCCCGCAGCTCCCGCACCGCCAGGTGCAGACCCTGCAAACGCTCCGGAGACAGCTGAAGATTTGAGGGGAAAAATCTGCTCGCCGGCCGAGAGAGAAACTCGATCTTGTATCCAGATCGAACGATTTCCTGAACCCACCTGTCCCGAATGCGGGCCAGCCAGGGTTGAAGAAAACCGAGCAAACGTCCCCCCACCCCAGAACCGGGTGAGGGCGCCCCTTCAGGCCGAATTGGCATGGGCAGCGGACCCGGACTGGCCAGACTTCTGCTTACCTGCCCACGGCTTCTTCTGGGGGCCTTGGCCCTTGAAGGGCTTGCCCTTGTATTGCGACCGAAAGGCACGAAAGGACCCCTGAGAGGGCCTAAACGAGGTATTCTTCTTATCGCGAACAGACTTATTCTTTTGAGAGTGGGGTAAGAGAGTGCTCTTACCCCCGGAAATTCCCTTTATCGGAGTATCCAAAGACTCGCCAAAAAGGAGAGATCCCGCGTAGGGCAAATTAGCTAAAGTCTTGCGAGATGATTGGTCAACCGACCAACATTTCAGCCATATCAGGCGACGGTTCAACACCGCTACACTTGAGAGGCGTGCAGCCAAAGGGACTAAATCCAAGTCCGCATCACACAAATACATGACACCCTGATGAATTTGATCCACCATAGCCAATGTTGTCGGCGGAGCAGAGTCAGCCACCAGGGTGCGCCTGAGCACCTGCGTCCAATCCGCAATAGCCTGGGCTGCCATAATGGAAGCAAAAATAGGCTTCATCATAGAACCAGCAACCGTATAAGCATGATGGGCAAGAGACTCCAATCTCCTGTCCGTAGGGTCCCGGAACACCGGGGTATCCTCAGCAGGAATCGCAGTAGATTTATTCAAAACTGCCACCGCGTGATCCACCTGAGGCGGCACACACCAACGCTCATCAGTGGTGGGTGTAAATGGATAACGTAGCTTGAACTTACTTGGCACAGTAAAGGGCTTCTTTAAATTGCGCCATTGCTCATCAACAGCGCGTTGAAATTCCGCAGGGCAGGGAAAAACCTGCGCTGTTTTGCATTTCCTTTGCGTCCCATAAGAGGACATCAAAGCAGGAGGACATGGTTCATCCTGCAAACGCAGTGTTTCCTTGATAGAAGCAACCAACTCATCCATGAGTGCAAGCTCTTCAGGCGAGCCAGGGGGAGAATTATCAACTCCTTCTACCTAAGCCTCCCCCTCAGACCCCACAAGGTCCAGAGATGAACGAGACCCTGAGAAGGGCACCCCAGCCATAGCAGCCCCATCGCCCTCTGAATCAGAGGAAATAGACAATCTGGGCCGTTTTGCGGATCGATCAGCCATTAGCATCTGCACCTGAGAAGCCAAGTTCGCCACAATAGCAGCCAGATCAGCCCCCTCGGGGGATGCAGCAGCCCCTTGGCCCCCCACCAAGGTGGGAGGAAACTTGCAATCCTGAGAATCCATGCCCCAGTAATAATTGAAATGAAGGACTGCCCCTTTAAGACCGCGGCGAGCGCAGCCCACCGCACACTACTGTATGTACCGACCCCCTGAAAAACCTGGAGAGACCACACAGGCTGCTGCCACCGATCGCTGTTCCAGAGCAAAAGGAAGTGATGCAATGACTGACCGCCCTATAAAGCCTATGCAGGCTTCACAAACATGGCCGCTCGGCTGAGGCATTGTAGGTAATGAGAAAATGGCGCCGACATGTGGCTGAGCGATCGCCGCCAAAATGGCGGCGTTTGGCGCCAAAACACCGCGATGTACCACACAGGGCCGGTCACCATAGTTTGCCGAAAAAAACTGGCGGGCCGCAGTAGCGGTCGCCGCACAGCATGTCAGAGCCCAGCCTGCCCTCACACAGCAGAGTGGGAGAGCCCCCCCCCCCCCCGCAGCCCACAGAAAGGCAGCTATTCCACACAGGAATCTGACAGGGAGCTCAGCACATACACAGACATGCGGGTCACACAGTCACAGACTGACACCAAAAACAGACAGGTCCCCACATAGAAGTGCACTTACCATTCCAGATGGCGTGGGGAGCCTTCTCCAGCGACCAAACCGCTGTACTGAGGACAGGGAGTGTCGCAGCCAGGACGCAGTGGAACTGCGGTGCGAAACCGCAAATGGCGTCCGGTGAGGTAGCCACCTCACAGGCAGCATCCCTGCAGCGAACAGGGATGGGTCGTTCAATATGCCAGGGAAACCTGAGCTGAACGCTCGATGGCAGGCTGGGGAACCCCTGGCCCTGAGCCCTGGGATCCAGGGTGGCCAGTCCGAGACCCAGCTCCGCACGATCATCTTCATTCGAAGAAACTAAACTAATGCTGAGAAAAAGAACAGCTAAGTAAAAGAAAGAGAAAAATACTCAAAATAAAATCAAAAAAGAGGATAGAAGGCTGAGACTGAAAGCCCCAGCACAGGATCAGCCAGCTACTCCTAAGCTAGGCAATTAAAAACTGAGTTGAGAATGCTGGAAGCAGGGAGGTATTGACTGAGGGGACCACCCCCTAGGGGTGTGATATGCTAAAAGCTTTGATATTAACAAATCTTGTTGCCTAGCTACTCCTGCGGAGCAAAGGTCAATTACCCCATTAGTGAAGATTATGAAGTGGCGGCGACTGTCGGAGGACGTAAGAGAAAACTAAATTTCTCTGGCCATGCTGAACGTGCTTAAGTAAAGGCTCATTTACACTTGCTTCAAAACATGGCTTTGAAGATTATTTTTTAAAGCTCTCTGTATGCCAGCATTGCACCTGTCACTAAATAAAACGATTAGCTTACAATGCTGTTGATACCTTGCGTTTGCTTTGCTGTGCTTCAAAATGTATAACCCATGTCGCTTTAGTGATGCTTCAAAGCCTCCATAGGCTGATTAAGCTAGCTTAAAGCACCTACATTTTCTTAAAAGCTTTTATTCAGCTTTAGCTTCACTTCGCTTTGTTTTGGAGAAATTGCAGGTATGAGATATCAACACACACAGAGCATCTGCCAAGCTTAATTAAAACTTAAAAAAAGCACCACCAAAGCATGTTGAAGGGGTAAGCGATTTAATGTGTGTTGAAGTCGAAACAAGTGTTAATGAGCCCTAACACATCAGGGTTTGAAGAGGTAGGAATAGCCGATAACCGACTTGTGTGTACATCCTTGATCAGCTGTCATTGGACATGGGACAACGGTGGCATCTACGAGGTATGAAAGATGAATCAGCGCTAGTTTCTTAAAGTGCTTGAGGGAATATGTAAAATGAACATAAACTATAAAGCTTTGCTAGTTGAATAAATGATGGTGTGCACAAAAACGCATCCAATCCCAAAGTAAGAAAAACGCATCAAGTGGAAACTATGCAGAATGCCTCTACACAGCAAAGAAGAACGGTAAGTACCAAAATGCAGATAAAATAATATAGCGAGTAGAAATAAATGAGGAAATTGCAAAATCACAGTGAGAAACTGGCAAGGTAAAATGTGAAAAAACGCATCCAATCCCAATGTAAAAAGGTAAAAAACACATCAAGTGACAAATAATGAAAACTATGCAGAATGCATCCACACAGCAAAGAAGAATGGTAAGTGCCTAAGTAGAGATGAAATAATATAGCAAGTAGAAATACATGCAAGGTAACAGGTGCAGAGTGTGACAATCACACCACTGGATATGTGAAAGAGTGGTGAAAAATAAGTGTGTCCCACTTAGATGTACTTCAAGTGCCAGATAAATATAGGATGAATATATAAATGAGTATATAAAAAGATGCACAAATGTGAAATGCTCAATAGACCTTAGAACATGGGTGTCCAACCTTTTGGCTTCTCTGGGCCACATTGAGTATAGAGAAATTTTCTCGGGCCGCATATAAAATTATACTATAGTTAAGGTATATAAGTAATAAAACGCTGCCACGCCCTTCCTGCGATGCGCCATGCTCCTCCCTCCCCGTCCCCTGCACTAATTTAACACTAGAGGATTATCAAATTAAATGCAATCAGTATACAGAGGTTTACTTCTGAGAGATTTTAAATTAACACTCTAACCACCATGACCACTTCAGTGATTTGAAGTGGTCATGGAGGTAGGAGTCAGAAACACTGCACATGCTGGGATATTTACAGTTATGTGCTGGGGGATAGTTGCACCCCCTAGCACATGTGACTTAGGCAGCCAGAAAATGTCATGTCCTCATTCATACATGACATATTATGACAAAACACAACTAGTTATTAAAAAACATATTGCAGCAATGTACACACACTAATGCACATAACTTTTCTACTTATTTTGCAGACTGCTTGCGGTTACTGCTGGCAGGTAATGTTGGTTGTGTGGGTAATGCTGGTCATGACGTTTGGTACTGCTGGAAGAAGCAGCGGCTGCAGTAGAGAGCAGAGACGCTGCTTCCTGTATGGCTCCTGTCACAGGCAGGGTGCATTTCATATCACTTCGCCTGTGACAGAGCCAGAACTATACAGGAAGCAGCGGCTCTGTCACTGAGTGCAGACATCTTAAATCTCCCGCGGCAGCCGAGGGATCGCACGGCTTTTGCAGCCTAGCCTGATCAGTGCCCATCCAATGCAGCCTCACCAGTGCATGCCCATCCAATGCATCCTGATCAGTGCTCATCCAATGCAGCCTGACCAGTGCATGCCCATCCAATGCAGCCTCACCAGTGCGTGCCCATGCAATGCAGCCTCACCAGTGCATGCTCATCCAATGCAGTCTGACCAGTGCATGCCCATCCAATGCAGCCTCACCAGTGCGTGCCCATCCAATGCAGTCTGCAATGAAGAGAGAGGAGAGCCGCTGGATTACACAGAGCGGGGATCTCCCGCTTACCCGTCATACGAAGTCCTGCTTCCTGGACCGGCTCCTATGATAGAAGTCACCAATGTGCTGTCAATCATAGGAGCCGGTCCAGGAAGCGGGGCTTCGTATGACAGCGACCACTGGGTAAGCAGGAGATCCCCGATCTGCTTGTAATCTGGCAGCGCTCCCCTCCCCTCCGAGGCAGCCTCTGCCTACAGTTAGTTGGAAGCCACTGTGGCCGTGCCCCCAACTCGACTTCCTTCCTCCCCAGCAAAAAAATAATAATTGTCAGGGGGCAGTGGGCCGCATTGCCTGTGGTTCCGGGCCGCAGGTTAGACATGCCTGCCTTATGGGCCATACACACTGTAAGATTTTCTGAAGACTTTTTCCTTTAGACTTACCAAAACCATATAATACGAGGTCAAATCTAAACACTTTCAATTTGTATGCAATCTGGCAGGCCCTTGCACTACATAGAAAAGGTAAATCTGAAGGAAATCTAACCACAAAAGGTGGATAGTGTGTATCCAGCTTTAGAAGCAGAATCTATAAATAAATGAATGCAATTATTAATAAATAAAGTCTTGTGCAACAAGTGCTTCACACTCTGTGAAAAAGTGGTAAATCTTCCATTCTCATCTGATTCCCCCATAGAGGACAGCCGGGATCTGACAGCTCCATCTCCGCACACAGAGAGGAGACGGAGCTGTCATCTGCCTGCTCAGCGGGGATTGGCGGATCGATCCCCGCTGAGCAGAACAGAGTCCAGTGAAAGGACCCTTACACTACATTTGTGATGGTTTGTTAGAAGCATCTAAACTTGTATCCCGTATGCGTCTTATGTCTGTACAGATGCACAAAGCACTCTGGTTTAGATTGGGGGGGGGGGGGGGGTACAGCAGATGCTGTATTTAGGAGTGTCTGACTTGCTTGGTTTTTAAGAGATACCGTCAGTTCAATCCTCCCCTGTATGTCATCAGGGAAGAGACCGAGCACACACCCAGCGGAGTCCCAGCATTCTCCATCAGCTCCAGGAGTGAGCACAACCATCTCTGTTCAGCGTGATTCTCAGTCATTCTAGAATGTGGTAAAGTGACACTTTTTAGGATACCCACGCTGAGCGCCACACACCTCAGTAATTCATCTTTTTGGGTACTTCATAAGGTCATTGGTGGTAGTTAGTATGCCTCAGTGCTATCGCTTTCCTTTTCCAGAAGGGCTCCAGTATGCCTCAGTGCTATCGCTTTCCTTTTCCAGAAGGGCTCCAGTATGCCTCAGTGCTATCCCTATCTTTCAAGAAGGGCTTACTGACATCTGGGTATAGCTATGTCTGTCCTTCACCCCTAAAGAGGTATGAACTGTCAGTGTTACACCTTCATACCAGATTATTCTTAGATTGTTGTTGGCTGTATCTAAACTAGTATTTTTTTCCTTTTTTTGGACACCTAGAAAAAGAGAGGAGTTTCTGGGGGCCTTAGCTGGCAACAGCTATGTGAAGGTTCTAGCACCTGTAAGTCCTGGTTTCCTCAGGGTTCTGTGTTGAAACTTTGCTGTAACCTGTAGGTGGCAAAAATTAGCCAATTTCCTTGCAGGGAAGTTCCACAGCATGTTTGCCCTCTGGCCCCACCCCTTTAGCCACGCAGGAATGGGAGTCCTTCCTACTTCAGGAGAGATAGCCTGGTTCAGGTTGTAGTCAGTACCTTGGATCTCAGTCCCACCCATTCTGGTCCTCTGGAAAGGGTCATGTGTCTTTTATCTTGAGTTGCAGGTAATCTGCAGATTTGTCAAGCAGGTCTTTCTGGCACCGTTCCCTGCTCTGTATTCACTCAGGTACAGAGTTGTATAAAGTACTTGAAACCCATACTTGAGTAAAAGTACAAGTGCTCGATCAAAAAGTGACTTGAGTAGAAGTGGAAGTGCTCGATCAAAAAGTGACTTGAGTAGAAGTACTAAAGTATTCAACATTTTTTGTACTTAAGTATTGCAAGTAGTTTTTTTAAAAATTTTGCTACTCAAGTACTGAAAGTAAAAGTACCAGTAGTTTTGAAAAAATAATTGCTACTCAAGTACTGAAAGTAGAAGTACAAGTACTGTGTTATGTAGTTATTAAAGAAAGAAGTCAAAAGTTTGAACATCATATTGTTTTTTATTATTTCAAAGGCAGCTTTTATTTATACATACAGTAGCTTTTATTTTTGTATGCGCTGATAATACACATGTTTTGAGCTTCATGAAAACTGCCATCTACTGTTCTGGCAGTGGTAATTTTTATAATTGTAACGAGTAACTATGCAGCACAAAAAAAAAAAAAATATCGGAGTAGAAGTATTGAAATCATTGAAAAAATGTAGTGAAGTAAAAGTGGAAGTAGGAGAAAAAAATTCTACTCCAGGAAAGTACAGATACCGCCTTTCGGTACTTAAGTACAGTAGTGAAGTAGTTCTACTTAGTTACTATACATCTCTGCTCAGGTAAACATCCTTCACTGTCCTGATGAGTCCCCTGTCCTTGGTTCCACAGCTACTGTTGCTTTGCTGGCTCTCTGGAGCATTCTTAGCCCTGTGACACCTGTGAACTTAAGGTTGAGTAGGTTAGATTTTGAGGACTCACTCCAGAGGTTCCTTTTGTGTAATGTATGAGTTAATCTAGCTTATCCCCAGTTTCATCCGATTGTAACCTGTACCATTAGTTATAGTTTGGGTCTAACCTTTCTGTCCTTGGAGCTTCCATGCAATTACCCTTTTACCCATGCTAACTTTATGGGATTTAGTCCTGGGTCTTCTGTTCTACGAAGGAGTCATCTTCACAGTTTGTAATTATAGTCCACGCAGCGTTATTCCCTGGTGAGTCTCGCTTTGGCAAGGTGGTTTTGTCCTCATAAGGTTTGGGGTACAGAGTTTAGTAGAAACTTGGGGCCTCTTTTTTAGATGGGCTGGTCTGTTTTACAAAGACATGTATCAAGTTCTTGTCAGGTAGCGGTTCTACCTGGGACTTCTCTTTACTTGTTACCAATTTGCCTGTTGAATTTTTCACTCGCTATTGGGAATTTTATTGTTTCACCTCTGATGTGTTCAGATTGTCCAGCTTTTTGCTTGGTCTGTGGTTCATTCCTTGTCCAATCATTCCTTTCTGGTTGCTGACCATGTCTTCTTTGGTCTTGGGCATCATTTTGATTCTCTATGTTCTCCCTCTCTTGACCGGTTTCCCATACAGGCAGGGGTCTAATCTGGTGTCAGTTTCGTGCGCAGGTCCTCTAGACAGGTTTTGGGCTGCAGACAGTCTCCAGTTCTGTTTTTGGGCGTGTTAGCTGTTATAGGTTGTCCATCCTGTAGTTGAACTGTTTTTGGCTGTCTTGACAGAATCTAATAATATCTGGTAATGTATCCCTCAATGGGCGAGAAATAAAATAGGATATTTTAATTATCCATTTGCTGACCGAAATACGTATATATATATATATATATATATATATATGTTGTAGTTTGCAAGTGGTTTACAGGGGTTATGGCGGAAGCCTGTGCTTGGGCGCAGAAGTGAACGCATACATAAGTTACACACGCATATGTAAATGGTGTTCGTACCAAACATGTGAGGTATCGCCGCCAAGGTTAGAGCGAGAGCAATAATTATAGTGCTAGACTTCCTCTGTAACTCTAAACAGTGGGTGGTGTCGGCATCATGGTCAGGGCCCGGGGTGTGAGGTCAGCGCGCATGGCTTTTTCATGCCGTGGTGTGGCAATGTGCTCTGCTACCTCCGTTTGTGAAGACTGCTTTCAGTACCATCTTGGTCCATCGGTGAATGCTGTTCCCTTGAGAACCTTCTTTCTCCCCCCTTTTGCATGGTAGGTGTGACCCATTTTGGGCTTTGATATAAAGGGAAGTGACAGAAAGGGATACCACTTTTCAATTTTTGGCCATCACAAACTATACTTGGCTCTGGAGCCTTAGTATGTATCAATAACGTGGTGCCTATTATACAATATATATAATTCCTACAATTTTACACGTTTTTTTGCTTTTTGCAGTTTTTAGAATTCACTCCTTATTTTTTCCTTCCATACAGTTTACACATTAGCCACATAGCCCATATTATGGTTTTTGATATATATATATATATATATATATATATATATATACTATTTTTCTGTATTAAAAAAATGTCCTTCAGATACACTTGGTATACACTGTGAGTGTCACTATGAACTACTACGGACTACTACACACTTTTGGGTGCTCCTGCCTGTCTTCCCTTTGTGCTTTGCCCCTGCGGGTCATATACCCACAGCTCCTGGGACAGACCTTTAATGACCCTTCCCTCCAGTCTCGACCATGTTTACTTGGAGCTGATTTGTAAGTAGCGGTACTACTGTATATGCTGGCCCCCGGAGAACAACTTGGCTGATTATGCCATACTACCAATGTGTCCAAATACTTATATGCTGATATTCTATTTCCAAGACATGTATTTTGCATCCATCCCTGAAGAAGTAAACAGAGAGTCACGAAATGTATTAGGTTTGAATTGTATAATGTCCATTATTCATCATTTGGAATGTATATTTAACATCGTCATGACTGTGAAGGAATTTATGGCTCTATTTAATATATACTACAAATTAGCACTATTTTGTACTGGATTTTATCATGCAAATAATAAATCTGTAATTATGTGTATTTATCATACAGAATTTCCATGCGTAATGCGCTTCATTCAAAGTCCCAGAACAAATACTTTCATATTTTTTACATGTTGTTTTAGGGATGGAGGCACTATACATTTTGATGCCCTAGATCTCATTTTACTATATCAAGTAACTCTAAACAGGTAACCTGTAAACAATTTTAAAGCGTCGCCTATGGAAATTTTTAAGTACCGTCGTTTTTTGAGGTGTTTGAGGTATAGGTATTTGAGCATGCTCAATTTAATTGGCTTAACTTATCTTTTATATTTTACCAAAAAAATTGGGGTATATATTCTGTTTTGTTTTTTTAATTCATTGAAGTGAATTTTTTCACAAAAAATTACATTTGAAAAATTGCTGCACATATATCGTGTGACATAAAAAATTGCATTTTTTTCTCTAGGGTCTCTGCTAAAAAAAAAAAAAAAAATATATATATATATATATATATATATATATATATATATATATATATATATATATATATATAAATATAATATTTGGGGGTTATTATTAATTTTCTGACAAAAAAAAAAACTGATTTAATCCTGTAAACTAAAAATGCCAGAAAAGGCTTGGTCTTCAAGTGGTTATACAGTACAGAGCACAGGACAGGAAGTGCCACTACCTTCAGCCGATTGGACACTGGCAAAAGTTTTGCTGGGAAGTCCCCTCACGTAACCCCACCCACTTCGAGGGACTCCAGTTTTTTTCTAGTGTCCTTATGTGATGGATCTCTTTCACTATAAAATACTTTTTCGAAAATTATTCTTTTTTTTTCTTCTCTACTTCGACTGAAACTTCTATCCAAACCCAATATAACAAATGTAGTTCACTGCAGGGTGTTATAAAGGTCCAGGGCTGTGGCCCATTCCTTTGGCACCCAAATCATGAAGACCCCTTTGGTTGTATGCCCACTGGGTGAAGTTCAGTCCTCTCCAGGAGCCTGCAGCATGGAAAGGTAAGACAGGGTTTCCCTATAAGGGTGAGCCGGTCTAGTTTTTAAATTTTGGGCGATATTTACTTGAATGTGGTATCCTCCTCTGTAAATGTCTCTACTATGCTGGTGGCAGGTAATGTGTAACTGTTAATTTTTTTGTAATTTGTTGCGCCTTTCCCTCACAATATTTCTGCTTGAGTGGTGATGCAGTTGTTCTAAGCCTCCTGACTGATACATTTCCTCCTGCCATTTTTGACAAGAAGCGCATCTGGTCTATTGGTTGCCTGCTGTTTCAGAGACACAGAACCTTAGTCAGCGCCTGAGTTATCCCAGGCATTCTAATACACTCTAAGTCCCCATTCACACTAGCGTGACTTGTCAGGCGACTTGGTCGCCTGACAAGTCGCGGTGGGTCGCCTGCCATTGATTAGCACAGGACCCGTTCTAATAGGAGCGACACAAGTCGCTCAGACTTAGAAAAAGGGTCCTGTACTACTTTGGGGCAACCTGGAGGCGACTTGCATTGACTTCAATGATATGATTGGACTTAAAATCCCCTAAATGAATATCTGCGTGTTCCCACATTCCACATGGAGTCTGCAAGATCTTCCTTTAGATCAGGGGAATTTCTCTTATCAGTGGACATCGAAGATGCCTATCTTTACATTTGAATCTTTCCCGCACAAAGCTTTGCTGTGGGAGACCAACATTTTCAATCTTTTGCTCTCCTCTGCACCACGATTCTTCTCAAAAGTGTTTACACTGTTCCTGGCCCTATAAGATCAGGTCATCCATGGCATGGGATACCTGGATGACCTTCTGCTGGATTCTTCAGCTAAGGTCCTATCTTCCAATATTCAAAAACTAGTCCAGCTCCTTCCAACTTTCAAATGGCTGATCAACCTCAGGAAGTCTGCCCTACAGCCTTCCCATTGCCCCGAGTATTTAGGTCCGATCTTAGACATGGACCACACCCAAAACTTCTTTCCTCAGGAAAAGCTTGCTTCTTTGAGGTCCAGCTTTCAGACATTCAGGTCAATCAGTCATCCTTCTGTTCGCTTCTGCATGAGGGTTCTGAGCCTTATAGTGGCCTCCTTCGTTTCCTTTGCTCAGTTCCAATGAAGACTTTTTCAGCTTGGCATTCTTACGATGTGGGACCAGGAGATCCTTTCTCTGGATCACTCAACTACTGCTGTTCAGCCAGGCAAAAATCTCCCTGGTATGGTGAATTTCCAACTAAGCCCTAGAGTCCAGGTAATTGTTCCTTCCCTCTCCCTGGAATTTGGTAACAACAGATGCAATCCTGACAGGCTGGGATGGGGTCTTCAATCCCCTGGGTGTCTAGGGAACCAATAGAGTCTATGTTTAGTTTGTTTTTAATAAAGAGTCCCTTTTAAGTCTCCATTCACACTGGTACGACTTGTCAGGTGACTTGGTCAGCCTGACAAGTCACGCACCGTCGCGTCCCATAGTGTAGTAAAGGACCGGTTCTAATAGGAGTGACACAAGTCGCTCCGACTTAGAAAAAGGGTCCTGTACTACTTCGGGGCGACCTGGAGCGACTTGCATAGAGATTCATTTTATGAAGTCCGTGCAAGTCGTGCCGAAGTCGCGGTGCACGTGACTTCACAGGTCGCCCCCTATGTCGGATCGCCGTAGTGTGAACTGACGCTTAATCAACAGCTTCATGAGTAGCATGAAGGAAATAAAAGAATTAGGCCCCTTTCACACCTGCTGTCCGTTTGTCCGTTTTTCATCCATCCGTTAACAGATAAAAAACAGACATCAATGTATCTCAATGTAATAACGGATGACAACAGATGATCATCAGTTAACATCCGTTTTCATCCGCTTCCGTCAATATCCGTTTTTTTGAACGGATGAATGCTCTATTTTTCATCCATCAAAAAAACGGATCAGACGAAAAACGGATGACAATGGATGAAAAACGGATGACAACGGATGAAAAAGGATGACAACGGATGAAAAACAGATAACAACTGACGAAAACGGATGACAACTGATGAAAAACGGATGAAAAATTGATGAATAACGGATGGAAAACTGATACATTTTGACGTGACTGAACTGAAGAACTGAACAGACCGTATATGTGAAAGGGGCCATAAAGTTGTTGACAAAGGGGTACAGTTTAAATATTTATGGAAGAAATACACAACATAAGATAAGTGTTTTCCAAAACGTTGTGTTTTTGTGTTAACCAGGACTGGTTAAAACATTTTGTTAATTCCTTTCTCAAATGAAATGAAAGTGCATTGCCTTCAGATGTTAATATTATAAGGCATGATAGAAGCTGCAAGTGCATTGCTGACATATTTTCTGTTGATGCCATGACAGGTCTGTTTTTTGTCATAAGATACTTCGTCCAAACACTGTATTTAAATGCAGCTACAACAAAATCAAACAGACTTTCAAATAGGCTGAAGAAATTCAGGAGCAGGGCAATTTACAGATACATGAAATAAAAGCTATTTACCTCTCGCTTTTTTATATTTTAATATTTTGCATTGATGTTACAAAATGTTTGGGCCTGTATCAGGAAACTAAATTTATTAGATGTGATCCCTTGCTTTTTCAAGTTCTAGAGACAATAGTGACCCAGCAGATACTCATCTGCTGAAAGTAATTTGTGAAATACACATGCTGGGGGTGTAAACACTGTCACTGATCACTAATGTGGGGAAGGATGGAACATAACACTACCACTCACCGGTTCCCCATCCGGGGAGGACGGTTGTGGACACTTGTTCGGAGCTCACATAAAGCATCTACTCTATGGGTCTACATGGGGAACTCATAGTCAGAGCTCTCTATCAGTGCTGGCTCTGTTGATGACAGCCAGGCACCTACCATTCCTTGGTTGCTACATGTCCAAAGCTTTTTACTTACCAACTTTATCAGGCTCCGACAAACCCACGACATCCTCCCCGTTACTTACAAGTATTGTTGAGACAGATGTCTCGCTCTATAAAATTGTACAGAGTATTTCATTAAAATGCTCCAGATGAAGCTTTGAAAAAGGCGAAACATGTTGAACAATTGAACATATGTATAAGATTTATTGAATACAGCATCAGCTGGTCTGGCTGGAAGGCCATTGTTCCCTCTGCAATCCGTCGGCCAAATTCCTCTGATGTCAAATATCTTTGTCCTTTAAGGATTTGTATGAATTTTCTTTATCTCTGTATGGAATTGATACTCTAACAACTGCTACATAGTTGTATACATTTTTGGGCTTGTTTTCAAGTCATATTTTTAAATCTAATACCTCTCTTTCCCTGTTTTTATATGAATTTAAATAAAAATGTATTTTATTAATTTGATGTGCCAACAAAATCCTTGTCTCCCAATCCTTCCTGTTCTAGACTTTCAAATAGGCTGAAGAAATTCAGGAGCAGGGCAATTTACAGGTACATGAAATAAAAGCTATTTACCTCTCGCTTTTTTATATTTTAATATTTTGCATTGATGTTACAAAATGTTTGGGCCTGTATCAGGAAACTAAATTTATTAGATGTGATCCCTTGCTTTTGCAAGTTCTAGAGACAATAGTGACCCAGCAGATACTCATCTGCTGAAAGTAATTTGTAAAATACACATGCTGGGGGTGTAAACACTGTCACTGACCACTAATGTGGGGAAGGATGTAACACAGCACTACCACTCACCACCAATGTTGGAGGGGGTTAATAGTACTGGAACCAATGCTGGGGGTTATTTTTGTAAGCAAGAACACCAATGTTGGGGGTTATTATTGGGGTCACTTACACCGATGTTGGAAGATGTTATTGCAATCATTGGCGCCGATGTTGGGAGTTACTATTACTGACAACAATGATGGGGCTTATTTAACTCACACTTTAGCTTCAGTGTGCATTTTGGTACTCTGCGAAAAATGCAACCTGGTTGAGTTGGCACTTCAAAAACTGTCTTTTGAACCTAGCAGAGATATTCCTCTGTCAAAACTTACCCATAAATTTGCCTTCCTTAATCCTGAGGGCAAACACATGTTGTTAGAGTGTATAATCTCCCTCTTTGCATAGAAGGCAGTATAAAAAATGAACAGTTTAAGAGAGTGGGAGGTCTCAATCTTGCCAATAATACCTAGGAGAAAGATTATAGGATCAGCTGGAAGAGAGTATCCTACAGCATTCCAAATCTGGATTACCTCTCTCCAAAAGTCTTGCAGCCAAAATACAGGAAGAAAAGTACGCATTTGTGTATTGCATTTAGAATACGCAAGTTCTACCCATGGGTGAATAGTAGATAGCCTCTGTTGGGTATAATATACACAATACAAGAATTTGAGTTGGATAAACCTATCCTTAGCTGCAACAGGGAACTTCAGGCACTTTTATAAGCTCACTTCCCAATCCTCCAAAGAGAGTGTGGGGATGTCCTCCTGTCATTTGGTGACCAGAGAAGTCATATGAGGTGTATGTATCAGGACCAGAGCTATGTATAAAGCAGACAGTGTTTTAGCCAGGGTTTCTGATGCCAATAACTGTTCTGAAATTAATGTAATCAGTGTCGGAAACTGGGCCCTCACTACATGCCAAAGTTGTAGAAAGCAAAAAAACCCCAAAAGTTTAATAACATATGTTGTAGCGTTTTATCCCAAATCTTGCTCATCAATGGGTCTCGGGTATACCCTGTAAATGAGGGATAATGGGATTGCCCCACAGCAGGGTGCGTATTGAGAAGGAGTTACTGAGAAAAGTGTGCTGTAGCCAGGGCTGCCATCAGGGGGGGTACAGCCCATACACATGTAGGGGGCCCAGGCGTCCCGAGGGGCCCCAAACACGGTAGGGTTGCCACCTGTCCTTGCAATACCATTCAATTTCCGCCATTCTCCACAGACTGGCACTATGTGGGGGGTCCTGCCCCTCACTAGCCCTCACACACAGCTGTAGACCCTGCCCTCCCCTGTTCACTCCTGGACAGGAAGAGCGGCATTTACTAGAACCGTTCACCTTTATGTTCCTGGTATTGAGGACATGAGACTGGAGGAGGAGGACATGGGATGCAGGAGGACATGGGACTGGAGGAGGATGACGACATGGTAGGCGGGCCCTGGGAATTGTTGGTGGTCAGGCCTGGGGGGGGGGGCAGACCTAAAACTGTGTAAGGGGCCTCAAAATTTCTGATGGCTGCCCTGGCTGCAGCCTGCCTCCAGACCGCAAGCACTGTAACAGCCAGATTAGAATGAGGACCTCTAAAGATCAGGTTGCTGGTCCATCATCAAACTAGAACTGCCACTTTATATTAGAGTAGAAAATTATGGAGATTTAACAGCCCCAAGAAAGGGGTAACTGCATAGTTGGCCTGGCTAGCCTAGGAGTTTTACCTTTTGACCTGCCCAGATAAATATGGAGATACATTGTCAATTCTTAGAAAGAATGATATGGCAATAGGTACCAGTGTCTGTCGAAGGAAATAGAGATGTTTTGGCAGGAAAATCATTTTAAGGAGATTGACCCTACCCACAGGACCCAAAGAGAGTGACTTCCAGCCATTACATTTATGCAAAGAAAGAGTTAATAAGGGCCCCAGATTGTCCTCCACATAAGAGGAGAGAGTATTCTTCACTACAATCCCCAGGTATTTGAATAGAGGCACCTATTTCAGGGGAAGAGGAGTAATTGTGGGAGGGATAGAAGGCTTTTACCACCCTATCCTAATACCAGAAAAAGGTCCTAAAGGAATTAATAATGGTTAGGGCAGTGGAGAGGGTGGAAGTCATATCGTTAAGGTATAAAAATGTATTATCGGCATAAGTAGATACGTAGAACCTCTTTCCTTATGGATGGCTCTTAAGAAAGTATGACATCTAACAGGCGGTGAGGAGCCGTTGTACTGCCTCCTTAGTGCCTGCTTTAATCCCTTGGACCCTGCACAAATGAATTACAGCCATGGCATAGTTTGTAATTACAACCGTTGCATATTTGAGGGGCAGTAAACCCCCCCAACCTCACGTGTGATTGAGCCCTCTTGCACACTGCAGCTTGAAAAAGCTCAGTACAGCTTTTTTTTTTTTTTTATACTGAGCTAAAATCCAGCCCATTAATTGTAATTTGCCTATGCACAAAGGTGCGTAAACAAGCGCCGTGCATTCTTCAGTAAAATAAAAATATAGAAAAATCTGCATTTTTGGTCAGTATTTTAGGCCTCATGTGCGCAAATACGCGCAATCATGCACAAACCAGCGCAAATGCTCATTTACATACTGTGCAGAACAAGAATGCGAGAAAACGTTTTTGCAGATTTGCGAAGGCATATGCGTTAAAATACGCGCAAATACATACAAAGAAAAACGGCCGATGAAGTAAATGCTCAAACAGGAATATTGTGTGCAAGAGGCCTAAGACCCCATTCAGACTAGCGCGACTTGTCAGGCGACTTGTCAGCCTGACAAGTCGCGGTCGGTCGCTCGCTATTGAGTAGTACATGTTCTAATAGGAGCGACACAAGTCGCTCCGACTTAGAAAAAGTGTCCTGTACTACTTTGGGGCGACCTGGGAGCGACTTGCATAGACTTCAATTATGTGAAGTCCCATCAAGTCGCGCCGAGACTTCCCAGGTCGCCCCTCGAAGTCGGATCGCCTCAGTGTGAACCTCCTCTTATAGTGCAGACAGTCACAGTGTCTTCAGACCAGTGTAGCTGGAATCAATGTTGCTGATTGCCAACATAGCAGACCAGAGCAGACAGATAATCTTCACACCAGTCCCAGTGTCAGCAGACCAGTGCAGCCAGCACCAGTGTTCCTGATCACCGACACATCAGTGCATTGTTGCCACTGCCTGTAATGACTTGGCCTGTTTATTGACCACATTTCTGCCTGCTGCCTGGACCAATCCTTTGCCTGTTTGCTGACCATGTCTCTGCCTGCCTCCTGAACTGATCCATCCACATGTTCAACATGTTCAACTGACTATGTTCCTAAGAGACATCAGTCCCAGCCATCCCCAAACAACCAAACCCATCCCCATCCCCAAACAGCCAAACAGCAATGATACTTTGTTTGCTTTAAATTTATTTTTAATTTTAAATAAATTGATATTTTTAACCTGAATACTACACTATGAGGAGTCCCTTGTTTCTGCTTTAAATCCACCCTGAGATATACAGGACACCCTGATACCCAGGAGAGCGGATAAAGAGTGTACCCTGTAACTGGAAAACAGAATAAGCGATATGTGATCCAGGTTGCCAAAAGGTAACAGGGATCTACTATATTTGGTAAGCTTTGACTCCCACCATTTCCGCACGAGTGCCTTGGAGATACCCACCATCACTGCTCCCCTGCATGGTTGTGATATTTCACTTGGACAACATAGGCTGTACATACACAGTGGTTGGACATTGATTGGATAATTTGCACAGAGCACAGCCGCACCTTATTGATTTAAATATCTGTTGCACATTTATATATTTATTTTGGCACTATTGTTATGATCTCATGATTTTTTGGAAAGTTGCACAGTATTATATTTATGTATATGTATTGGTATGCATTATATGGATACACTATGAGGGTGATCCCTTTTCACTGAAGCACTTTATATGCACAGGAGATTTATATATATATTTTTTACATATGCACTTTATATATATATATATATATATATATATATATATATATATATATATATATATATGTAGGAATTTTGCGCTGCTAGAATTGTGGATTTTTTATCTCCAATTTATATTTAGACTATTAGGTGGTAAAACCCTCCGGAGCTGAAATGATTAACTGACAACTTTGTGTAAAAGAAAAAATACATTTTCATTCTGCATTTTCCAAAAACTTGTGGCACAAAATTAAATTTTTGGGACTCAAGAAATGTGATAGGTAATCAGGAATTAGGATGTGTAATTAATGCTCCATGAAAGCCCAAAGGTGCTGCTTGGGTTTTGGGTCCCTCTATGCATTTAGGCAGTGAAAAAGTCCCACATGTGTGGTATCCCCATACTCTGAAGGAAGCATAGCAGAATTTGTTTTGGGGTGTACATGTAAAAATGCCTATGCTGTGTGTGGAAAAAAAAAAACTTGATAAAATGGCATTTTTATGAAAAAAACTTTTTATTCAATTTTTTAATTTTTTCCAAAAAATTGTGCCAAAGAAATGACAACTTCAAACAACTCACCATCTCTCTTACTAAATACTTTGGACTGTCTGCTTTCCAGGGTCATTTTGTTTTGTTTTTTTTGTACTGTCCTGGTATTTTAAGGCCTCAAGAAATTCGATAGGCAGTCATTACATCAGGACTGATCAATTTTAAAATATATATATATACCACAGTTTGTAGACGCTATAAACTTCACACAAATTAAATAATATACACTGATTAGGGTTATTTTTTATCATAGAAATGTAGCAGAATACATTTTGGACTAAATTTATGAGAAAGGAGTGTTTACTATTTATTTGCAAAATTGTAAAACAAAAAATTAGAAAACTTTTTTCAGTCTTTATTTTCTTATATAGCAAAAAATAACTGGTGATTAAATACCACCAAAAGAAAACTCTGTCTCAAAAAATTATATAGAAGTAATTTGGGTACAGTGTTTACATGACTGCAGTAATTGTCATTCAAAGTGTTCAGCGCTGAAAACTGGAAAAAAATGTCAACAGGAAGTGGGTGAAACAGTCCAGTCTTGAAGTAGTTAAAGGTCATAGGTCCCAATCCTCTGCCTTATGAATACACCTACTACTGTTTTTACATGAAACTGAAGCATGATCAGAAAGGGTTATACCTGGCTAACAGCTCAAATTTCCTCCCACACTCCAAAAGTTGGCCATAGATGGATTTCAATTTTGCTGGTTCCACAGGGATCAGCAAGTCCCCGCTGTCAGAATAAAACAACACAGACAGGATTCCTCTGGCCACCTTACTTGTATGGATAGGGGAATCCGTTCATTTTTTTTCCCACTGGCTAATCAAAAAAAACAGACGGGTGGCCAGCTAAAGACATGCTGGTAGTTTGTCTCCTGTCCAATTGGCCCTAGTTTGTGAATTTATATTTAGGAGGTAGGGACCTTAGATTATAAGCTCCTTTAGGACTTCTATGAACACTGAGTATATATAAAGCTGTGTAAACTGTTGGTGCTATATAAATACTTGAAATAAATTATATTTAGTGATAGTGACAGTTGCAGAATGAACAATAAAGAGGTAAATCGATTAAATGCTCTTGTTCAGGCCGGGGTCAATGGAACACTTTCTGTCCTTAACTTTCTGTCATTGACGGACACAGTTGCTGAGGAGGAAACTAGGCAGGAAAAAGCTTGACTACGCCTATGGGCAGTCCCAGGGGGTATACACCCACTCTCAGCTATAGGCACTCAGTTCTCTTCTGCCTAGTCAGGAGTAAGGACCTAGTTCCTTTCTGTGATTTCTGGTCCTGGCAATTTTTTAATTTTAAATGGAATTTTTTCCCTCTTTTTATTATTTTGTTCCTGCGTGGTCTACAATTAAGTGTCGAACTGGGTGACAAACTGGATAATCTAGATCCTTAGGGTCCCCCCAGTCCAACCAGCGAGCGTGTGCAGACTGCAGCTGCACCCTAGGTCGGCCGTGACATAGCCCCACTAGACAGGGGCTGATCAGCAAGTGAAACGTCTTGCAAGGGCACATACGAACTGTCTTTGGCCTGAGTCGCAGCATTTCCTCCTGGCTGACAGCACCCACATTACGATGGAGTGGTGGTCTGTCCGGAGCGGTGCCCACCCTGTTCCTGGTATGGTAAGTAGCCATCCCCCTTCTACACCTCAAGGGTTTTTCGGGTGGACATGGGCCCCTCCCTGAGACGGTGGAACCCGAGGTTCCCCTCCTTCCCCCCAGTCCTTCTAAAATTTTGGTGGTCACTGTGGGTCTTTCGCCCCCCCCCGGGTGGGGTTATGAGTTGGCTGTTGCCACATGCTCTTAAGGGCGGCTGTTTGGAGTCGCTGCTTACCGGGCTGCTGACCGGCTTTTCCTGGTGCGCAAGGAGTGGAGCAGGGTTCCTTTCCACCCTGGGGGTTGGTGACTAGGGCAAGGATGTCCTCTGGGCTCCCTGTGGCGGTTGTTGGGCTGGGGAAGCAGATAGTTTAGCATTCACGGGTAGTGCCTCACGCAGGCAGGGCTTTGCGGCCTACTTGTCAGAAACTACGTGAGGCGGCCCCTGTGAGGACGGCTGAAGCCATTGCCTGCCAATTGGGCATCCGCCCTCCCCTCCACTGCCCCTGGGTGGTCGGCTCCGCAGGGGCTTGCGTCCAAGCGGCTGGGCGCCCACAAAAACTTTAGGCTGCGGCCTACTAGGCCATGCAGCTGAGTCGGGCGCCTCTGTTGGGGGCGGCCCCAGTGCGTTTAGCTGAAGTCCCCAATCTTCCTTTGGGCATCTGCCGGGCTCGGATCCGTGCAGTTGCGGCTGGGCCTCCACAAAAATTTAGACTGTGGCTTGAGGCCTGCTAGTCCATGTGGTCAGCTTGGTGCCTCCCTTGGAAGGGGTGGTGCTGTGGGGGCTCTTCATTTTTTTAATGACAGCCTTGCTGCCATTATTGTGTGGGGCACCTGCCCCTTTTAGTGCTGCGTGATCATCATGGTACCCTGCCTGCACGTCTGCATGAGGGTGGGTGGCCCCCTTTTAAGAGGCTATTTTTTATTATGCCCGCTATGGAGGGCTCGGAGGGCGACCCCCTTTTGTTGGGGGGTCCATTAGGTGGTTCATTCATGGGCCCTTGGTCAGCATCCCCTTTGCGTGATAACAACAGTTGGCGACCTCCCCTGGTTGTTATGTTTTCCGGGTGAGCTTAGTATATAGCAACCCTAGTGGGGCTGCGTCCATGCACCCTGAGTGCTCAGATAGTGAGGATGTTTTCTCTGCTCCTTTAGCCATGCATGAAAAGGCTCTGGTAGATGCACTGTTTGTGTCAGTGCGTGACACTTTAAAAATGAAGGTTGCGGCTGATGCTGCGTCGGAGGTGCTGGTTCCTGTTGGCACCCACAGGCCCTCCAAAGCGGCAAGGGTGTTCCCTTTTCCGCTTACTTTGACAACATTGTCACAAAACAGTGGGGTTGTCTAAAATGCAGTGGTTCCTAGATTTGTTGGCATCTGTGGATGCTTTTTTTGGCCACAAGGTTTTTCTGGCTGTTGTTTAGAGGACCTGGTTCTCTTTTCAGGGCGTTTTGTTTTTTTCAAGTGAGCTCCAGTTAATTATGGCTGAGCTCCATGTTACCTGGTTGGCTATGGTTAGCCTTGGAAATTTTTTTCTGCTTTTTTCCCACCCTTAATGTTTAAAACTGCTTTGGGACATCCCAATGGTTAAGAAGAATCAGGAGCTGTGTCCGTCGAAGAACGAAAGAGAAAATGGGATTTTTGGCTTACCATAAAATTGATTTCTCTGATGTTCATTGACGGACACAACACCCATCCCTCTGTGGAGTTGGCTTTCTTCTGACACTGCTTTTAACAAAACTGAGTGCCTATAGCTGAGAGTGAGTGCATACCCCCTGGGACTTCCCATAGGCGTACTCAAGCTTTTTTCTGCCTTGTATCCTACTCCTGTAGGGGGGTAGTATAACCCAATGGTTAAGAAAAATCAGGAGCTGTGTCCGTCAATGAACATCAGAGAAATGGATTTTACGGTAAGTGGCTATAGCTGAGAGTGAGTGTATACCCCCTGGGACTGCCCTAAGGCGTACTCAAGCTTTTTCCTGCAACGCAGTGCTTTAAGTGGCCCAGAAGAGGTGCCGGTACTCTATTATAGCCTATAAATTTTGTCGCCCCCCACCCCACATCAGGGTCCCCACAGAGCACCCCCCTGGCCTGGGCTGGGACTCCGGAGCAGGGGGACTCACTGGTGGTGACTGGTCTGGCTCTGGAGTGGGAAATATTCTTGGGGGGGGGGGTAATTGAGGGCGCAGATGTCCAAAATGAGCGTACTGGTACGCTAAGGCGTATGGAGAGGTGGCGGTATGCTCAAGAGCCATATTTGGAAGTGGCGGTACTGAGTACCAGTGCATACCGGCCCACTTACAGCACTGCTGCCACGTATCCTACTCCTGTAGGGGGTAGTATAGCCCAATGGTTAAGAAAAATCAGGAGCTGTGTCCGTCAATGAACATCAGAGGAATGGATTTTACGGTAAGTGCCTATAGCTGAGAGTGAGTGTATATGCCCTGGGACTGCCCATAGGCGTACTCAAGCTTTTTCCTGCCTCATATCCTACTCCTGTAGGGGGTAGTATACCCCAATGGTTAAGAAAAATCAAGAGCTGTGTCTGTCAATGAACATCAGAGAAATGTATTTTACGGTAAGTCAAAAATCCCATTTTTTTAGCACTTATCACTAAATTAGTATCACTGGTTCCCAAAAAAGTTTCAGGGAGTGTCTCAGGGGCGTAACTACAGGGGTTGCAGGGGTTGCGATTGCAACCGGGCCCCATGCTCCAGCATGTAGAGAAATCACTGTCCTCCTTTTTCCTCCTGTAGTTGCAGGAGGAAAATGGAAGAGATTGGTTCCTCTGTATGCTGCCCCCGTCAGTCCTCCTATCCAGTTCACTTGTATTCAGATGTCTCTGGGCCCCTGTGTGCTCCCCCCACTGTGCTCCCTCCCCTCTCCTGTTGGCTGCTGCAGGGGATGTGTCATAGTCAGTGACAATGTAAAAAATAAAATAATATAAAATGAATAAATTAAAATACCAAAAAATAAAAACTACTGACACCAGTGGGTGAACTTCCAGGATCGCAAAGGTCACACTTGCAACCAGGCCCTGGCATTCCACCACCGTGGGGAGGCCCCAAGATGGCAGGAAGGAGGCCCACTGCAGACCGTGAAAAAGGGCCCCTCAACGAGAGTAAAGGGCCCCAGGATCAGTGGGAAGAGCCCCAGGCTTGAAGGGAAGGGCCCCCGGCCAGGGGTCCGGGGGCCCTTCATGGTTTTTTGCACCGGGGCCCTGAAGATTCTAGTTACGCCTCTGGAGTGTCTGATTGTCGGCAAGCGATATCTCAGTCCCGCTATAAGTTGCTGATGGTCATTACTAGTAAAAAAATAAAATAAAAATATCCTATAGGTTGTAGACGCTATAACATTTGTACAAACTAATCAATATATGCTTATTGGGAATTTTGTATACCAAAAATATGTAGCAGTATACATATTGGCCTTTTTACATTTTTTTATTGGATGTGTTTTAAAACAGAAAGTAAAACTTTTTTGTTTTGACTGAATACCTCCAAAAGAAAGCTCTGTTTGCAGGAAAAAAGGACATTCATTTTTTATGGGTACCGTGTTGCATGACCACACAATTGTCAGGTAAAGTAATGCAGTGCTCTATCACAAAAAATGGCCTGGTCATGAAGGGGGGTAAATCTTCCGGAGCTGAAGTGGTTAAACCGATAGTAAACCCAAAATGTAATGTATTGCAACTTACCAATCCTCATATTATGACTGCATTAGTTTTATTTTTAAGGCTTTTTTTCTTTCTGTTTTCACCTGGTGATCTGGCCAGTAAGGTAGCCCATAGATGAGTAACCTTTTTTGTTCAACAAGCGGGTTTACCAAAAAAAAAAAGACTCGATCCCCAAATCTACGCATTTGAGGTGGAAGGGGGCAGTCTCCCCACTGAGCTATTGTATTCTGACAGCAGGGAGATTTCCCCACTATCAGAATATACTGATCAACTCTGCAATGGCTGACTTCTGTACAGCTACATGGATCGAAATTCGGCTTGTCCCTTCTGAACTGGCTGAATTTTGATCCATGTACAGCCGGCTTAACACACCACCTGAGTGCCAACACTCTGGGTAAAGGAGCACAGGGGGCACCTTTGGAAAGCAGCATTATCAGTCTTGGGGGAGGGGGGTGATGCAGTGGTGTATTTTGGTTTTGTGCTGCCCTAGGCAAGACTAAAATTGGGCACCCCACCCCTCCACCACCTATGTAACTTTGCCCCACTCCTTTTTTAATGGATGGGGCTCCCTCCAAAATTGAAGGACTACAAGTCCCAGCATGAACCCCTGAGATCTCACGAAAGAGGCGGTGGGTGAGGGAGAGAGAGAGGGGGTGGGTGAGGGGGGATGAGAGAGTGAGAAAGGGGGGATGAGAGAGAGAGACAGAGAGAGGGGGGATGAGAGAGAGCAAGAGGGGGGATGAGAGAGAGAGAGAGAAGAGGGGTGAGAGAGAGAGGAGGGGTGAGAGAGGAGGGGTGAGAGAGAGAGGAGGGGTGAGAGAGGAGGGGTGAGAGAGAGAGGGGGGGTGAGAGAGAGAGAGAGAGAGAGAGGGGCGGTGAGAGAGAGGGGGATGGAGAGAGATAGAGGGGGGGGGTGAGATTGAGAGAGAGAGAGAGGGGCGGTGAGAGAGAGATAGGGGCGGTGAGAGAGAGGGGGGATGAGAGTGAGAGAGAGGGGGTGAGAGAGAGGGGGGAATGAGAGAGGAGGCTCTAGCAACCAGTGGCCAATAGAGTCTCAGGTGGAGGGGGGGCGGCTTCTTTGCTGCCCCCTGCAAAGTGCCGCCCTAGGCCTGGGCCTTGTTGGCCTAGGCCAAAATACAGCACTGGGGTGATGGATGTACTAGCAAATTAAAGCCTGGTACACGTGGTAAGTTTTGGGCTAAAAAAAACTAAGCAGCTCCCGAGGAGGTCTCTGTACTAACTCTTTAATGTTAGTACAGCAATCTCCCCACTGTGCTATTCTGTTCTGACAGGAGGACCACCACCCCACCAGAACACACCAGTTAGTGCTTGCAGCCATTGGCTGAGAGCGCTGATTGGATGCCGATCGGCTGCTGGTTTTCTAGCATGCTCGTTGGACAGAAGCCAGTCAGTGAGATCCGCTTCTGTCAAACAAGGACCTGTACACAGGGGCTGATTGTTGGCTGATATCTACTGTACCGACTGATCTTTGTCGATATTCGGCCAGTGTGTTCAGGGCTTTAAATACCCTGACAAATTGAAGCTGAATGCCAGCTAATGTTTTATAAGCAGTTAGAGCAAACACTTTTGCTCCTTTTGGGAATTTTTTTTTTCTATAAATTAAAGCTGACCACGGTAAGCACCCTTGTCAGTAGTAGATGGTTTGTCTCAAGACTCTAACGCCTACATCTGCAGGAAAGCTTGTTCTATTGAAAACAACAGACTTAAAGCGGAGTTCCACCCAAAAGTGGAACTTCCGCTCATTTTCTTCCTCCCCCCCTCTGGTGCCACATTTGGCACCTTTCGGCGGGGGGGGGGGAACAGGTACCTGTTTTTGACAGGTACCCTTCCCCACTTCCGGGAGACGACACCGCAGCGCTGTCCCTCGGAAGTTTGGCCCCCTCCTCCTTCCCCCGCCGCTGAGCCAATCCGAATGCGCAGCGCGCATGCACATTAGGGACCCGCCTGTGAAGCCGCAAGGCTTCACTGCCGGGTTCCCTCACCAGCAATGGCCGCGGCAGCACCCGACAGCCGATGGAAACATCGGCTGCAGTGCCGACATCACTGGACTCCAGGACAGGTAAGTGTCCTAATATTAAAAGTCAGCAGCTACAGTATGTGTACAGTATGTGTAGCTGCTGACTTTCCATTTTTGGAGGGGGAGGCTGAAACACCGCTTTAAGTTGCAATATAATGTTAACTTTTGGGTTTATTACCACTGTGATGATGTAAAAGCCTTTTGCGCCAAACCAGTCAATGCAGCAATATTTTGATGACATCCACATACAAAACGCCAAAAAGATAACAAATATGCCAATTACCCTGTAGTGAAAAAACCTGTACAAATGTATATATACTCCTGTGCACGCTTCCTTGTACATACACCTTCTATCTGTATATGTTAGAGCCCTTTCACACTGAGGTGCTTTTCAAGGGCTTTAGCAGCCAGAAAACGCCCCCCTGCCAAAAACTGCTGATAACAGCCTGTGTGTGCATGGACGCATAGGATAACATGCTGGGGAGTTTACTGGCTGCAGAAAAAAATGACTGACGCCTAAAAACAACAGCAGCTGTAAAAAACATCCAGTGTGCATGAGGCCTTATAGTCATTTAGAGGCAGTTGAGTTTAGTGGCATTTTTCTGAAAGCATAAACGCATTTGAAACGCCAAATGCTTGTAACAGCATGTAAACGCGGCAAAACAGATGTTTTTACCCGTTGGTTACTAGCTGTCAAGTTCCAGCATTCAGGAGAGGTTTTTAAACATCCTGTGTACATGAAGCTTTAGGCCTCATGCACACTGGAAGTTTTTACAGCTGCTGTTTTTTCTGCAGCCAGTAAACTCCCCAGCATGTTATCCTATGTGTCCATGCACACACAGGCTGTTATTAGCAGTTTTCAGCAGGGGTGTTTTCTGGCTGGAAAAAAACCCCCAGCACTAGGGGGTTTTAAGAGGCGTTTTTCCAGCTGTAAAAATGCCCTAAATTCCGTTGGGAATGGAGGGGGATAGGATTGGAGGAGGAGGAGGACGTAGGATGGAGGAGAAGAGACTGCAGGAGGACATGGGATTGGGGAGATGGGATGGAGGGGATAGGATTGGAGGAGGACATAGGATGGAGGAGATGAGATTGCAGGAGGACATGGGATTGGGGAGATGGGATGGAGGGGATAGGATTGGAGGAGGACATAGGATGGAGGAGATAAGACTGAAGGAGGACATGGGATTGGGGAGATGGGATGGAGGGGATAGGATTGGAGGAGGACATAGGATGGAGGAGATGAGATTGCAGGAGGACATGGGATTGGGGAGATGGGATGGAGGGGATAGGATTGGAGGAGGACATAGGATGGAGGAGATAAGACTGAAGGAGGACATGGGATTGGGGAGATGGGATGGAGGGGATAGGATTGGAGGAGGACATAGGATGGAGGAGATGAGATTGCAGGAGGACATGGGATTGGGGAGATGGGATGGAGGGGATAGGATTGGAGGAGGACATAGGATGGAGGAGATAAGACTGAAGGAGGACATGGGATTGGGGAGATGGGATGGAGGGGATAGGATTGGAGGAGGACATAGGATGGAGGAGATGAGATTGCAGGAGGACATGGGATTGGGGAGATGGGATGGAGGGGATAGGATTGGAGGAGGACATAGGATGGAGGAGATAAGACTGAAGGAGGACATGGGATTGGGTAGATGGGATGGAGGGGATAGGATTGGAGGAGGACATAGGATGGAGGAGATAAGACTGCAGGAGGACATGGGATTGGGGAGATGGGATGGAGGGGATAGGATTGGAGGAGGAGGACATGGGATGGAGGAGATGAGACTGCTGGAGGACATGGGATTGGGGAGATGGGATGGAGGGGATAGGATTGGAGGAGGAGGACGTAGGATGGAGGAGAAGAGACTGCAGGAGGACATGGGATTGGGGAGATGGGATGGAGGGGATAGGATTGGAGGAGGAGGAAATCGGATGGAGGAGATGAGATTGCAGGAGGACATGGGATTGGGGAGATGGGATGGAGGGGATAGGATTGGAGGAGGACATAGGATGGAGGAGATAAGACTGCAGGAGGACATGGGATACATCTCTTGTATCATGACTGCAGTCTCTGACCATCTCTTGTATCATGACTGCAGTGTCTGACCATCTCTTGTATCATGACTGCAGTCTCTGACCATCTCTTGTATCATGTCTGCAGTCTCTGACCATCTCTTGTATCACGTCTGCAGTCTCTGACCATCTCCTGTACTATGTCTGCAGTCTCTGACCATTTCTTGTATCATGTCTGCAGTCTCTGACCATCTCCTGTATCATGTCTGCAGTCTCTGACCATCTCCTGTATCATGTCTGCAGTCTCTGACCATCTCTTGTATCATGTCTGCAGTCTCTGACCATCTCCTGTATCATGTCTGCAGTCTCTGACCATCTCCTGTACTATATCTGCAGTCTCTGACCATCTCCTGTATCATGTCTGCAGTCTCTGACCATCTCTTGTATCATGTCTGCAGTCTCTGACCATCTCCTGTATCATGTCTGCAGTCTCTGACCACCTCCTGTATCATGTCTGCAGTCTCTGACCATCTCTTGTATCATTTCTTCAGTCTCCCACCATCTCTTGTATCACGTCTGCGGTCTCTGACCATCTCTTGTATCACGTCTGCAGTCTCTGACCATCTCTTGGATCACGTCTGCAGTCTCTGACCATCTCTTGGATCACGTCTGCAGTCTCTGACCATCCCTTGGATCACAACTGCAGTCTCTGACCATTTCTTGTATCAGGTCTGCAGTCTCTGACCATCTCCTGTACTATGTCTGCAGTCTCTGACCATCTCCTGTACTATGTCTGCAGTCTCTGACCATCTCCTGTACTATGTCCGCAGTCTCTGACCATCTCCTTTAGCATGTCTCTTGCATGTCTCAGTGCTAATAGTATTAGCTTCCTGTTAATGCCAAAGGTAGGACAAGGATAGGATGGAGAAGGAGGAGGGCATGGGATGGAGGAGGACATGGAATGGGTCTTGGTGGGACATGAGACAAAGAGAAATGACCGCACTCCGATGTAGATCAAAATTGGAGTGTCTTTATTCCACATCAAACAATAGGCAAAGTATAAAACATCACACTGTGAGTGCAGGACAGAAGAGGTACGGGTGGGACAGCCAGTGGAGGGCTCTGGGGAATGTGAACGGTCAGGTCTAGGGGGGGCCCAGGCCTAACGCTGTGTAAGGGGCCCCAAAATTCCAGATGGCTGCCCTGCATGCAATGTCTGCGTGATGCAATTTCAGCCATACAAAATGTATGCCTGAAATCGCATCGCATTTGCACCAAAATGCTACGGGACCCTTTTTTTGGTTCGCACTGGAATTGGATTGCATGGGTGTTCCGATTCCTGCACCATTTCACAGTTTGCACTGCGAACCAATCTGGGGGTGTCATTAACTTTACATTGACACCCCCAGCGATTCGCAGATCTCAGTGCGAACCTCTGTGTGATGCGGGAACCGGCACTGATTCGCAGGGTTTCCCGCATCGCACCAGGTTGAAGCGGCACTAACTGATAAAAG
This sequence comes from Pelophylax lessonae, assembly GCF_965119305.1. NCBI lineage: Eukaryota > Metazoa > Chordata > Amphibia > Anura > Ranidae > Pelophylax > Pelophylax lessonae. The sequence goes on along the minus strand of NC_138774.1, from coordinate 124,760,367 downwards.
CTTCAAAATGCTGAAAAACGCAGAAAAAAACACGGCTATTGGGCATTTATAAATGTGTTTGATTCATAAAGGTATTGTGGGAGTATAGTTTTGCTAAAATAAAAAAAAAAAAAGCTGAAAAAAGCTAAAAAACGCTATAGCAAAAAATCTGAAAAACTTCTACAGCTTTCTAGTGAGTCTTTGATAACCTCCAGTGTGCATGAGGCAACTTCCACACAGAGCAAAGTTCTATTTAGCTGCAGCATTAAATACAATGTATATGGCATGTTATAACACCACTTCCTCTTCTGCTGTAGTTTACATACATGTGTATAGTTACTATGTCATGCCAGCCTGATCCTCAATGTGATAATGAGCAGATCCCTCACTATTAATCCATAATGTAAAATAAAAAGGTCTAGCAATGAATGAGAACTCGCCATGTGTGTGTGTTGGCTGTGTGATCTAATGATCAGCTTCCTGTTGTGTGTAGTGTGAGCTGTGAGCTGCTGGGTGCAGAGAAATAGGAAGAGAGCGGAGATGTCATCGCGGATGTGGCTATTGTAGCAGATTGTGTGCTAACCCAGGCAGCACAGCCATGAATCCGGAGGAGCAGACTGTCACCTGGCTCATCTCTCTGGGGGTCCTCAACTCCCCCAAGAAGAACATCTGTGACCCCGAAGACTTTCTAAAATGCTCCCTAAAAGACGGAGTGGTTCTGTGCAAGCTGATGAACCGATTGCTGCCGGGATCGGTGGAGAAGGTAAGAAACTACAGTATACAGATCGGTGCCAGCTTTACTTTATCAGATGTGTGTTTACATGTCTCATAGTAGCGCTCCATACTTTGTCTGCGAGGGAAACGCCCTGATCATTCTTCACATAACACACTCCTATGTATGTCAGTCCTCCAGGTGAGGGGGGGGGGGTCAGGTAACACACTCCTATGTATATCAGTCCTCCAGGTGAGGGGGGGGTCAGATAACCCACTCCCCACACTCCTATGTATGTCAGTCCTCCAGGTGAGGGGGGGGTCAGATAACACACTCCCCACACTCCTATGTATATCAGTCCTCCAGGTGAGGGGGGGTCAGATAACACACTCCTATGTATGTCAGTCCTCCAGGTGAGGGGGGGGGGGTCAGATAACAC